>NW_024412413.1:49937093-50005122 GCF_014898765.1 Herpailurus yagouaroundi
CCCCCCCCCCCCCCCCGAATACCCTCTGGCATCATTCAGGACACGAGTGTTCTGGGCAATAACATTTGAGAAAATGTTCTATGTAAGATATTAATGTTTTATGTGTTAGGTATGTGGCATGATTTTTCCCTATTACCATTTGTCTTTTACCCTGCATGATTTTTTCCATACACTGTTTAATTCATGTATTGAAATCTCTCCGTATTTTCCTTTGCCGTTAAGTAATTTAGAATATGGACCCTGAAGTCACAATTATTTGCTTTGAATCCTGGCACCATTACTTGTGGGGATCTTGGGAGAATTACTTAACCTCTCTATGGCTCAACTGTATCATTGAGAAAACGGGAAAAGTACATATAAGTACCTATAAGCTTTTGTGAGGATTAAATCACTTAATACAGATAAAGCTTTAGAATTGTTTTTGACACAGAGTGTCATATAATGATGATGGGTTATTTTTTGGATGATGGAGAAAGTCTTTCCCCATTATACATGTTGTGATAAAAAAAAAAAAAACTATTCGGGGCGCCTGGGTGGCTCAGTCGGTTGAGCGTCCGACTTCGGCTCAGATCACCATCTCGCGGTCTGTGAGTTTGAGCCCCGCGTCGGGCTCTGTGCTGACAGCTCGGAGCCTGGAGCCTGGTTCAGATTCTATGTCTCCCTCTCTCTCTGACCCTCCCCCGTTCATGCTCTGTCTCTCTCTGTCTCAAAAATAAATAAATGTTAAAAAAAAAACCCAAAAACTATTCATAGTATTGTTTTGGAAGTTAGTATTTTTATGGAAATTAATATGGGTATTAGCTATAAAGCAAAGAGTTTACTTTTTCCCCCAGTGGTTGAGTAAGTTTTTCCAACACCATACATTGATAACGTTTCCCTTTATCATTTCCTGTTACTTTCTTTTTCTAGATTTTTCTCTCCTGATCAGTCTGTTCTGATGCCAAGACCCCTGCTTTCCTAGTTCCTTTCAGAAAAGTCACAGCTACGTTGGCCGGAATCGAGAGTACATGTTGGATTCCCCCTTAGAGTTGCCCCAGGAGACACTTGGGCAGGGTGTGAGGGACCTTGAAAGTAGGATTTGGTTTTCTATGTTGCAGATGGGAAAGATAGGCCCCATGGGCCTTTGATTTTAACTGTTACGGTGCCTGCCAATACTCATGTTCTGCTGAGGCCTAGTTGGGATTATAGCCTGTTGGATTCCCTCAGGAATGTTTGAACCCTGTGTGCATTCTATCACAGAAAAATTAGTGTCTTCAAATTCCATCTGGTCTTTCTCCTTCCTGTGGCCTCAGCCACGTAACCTCTAAATTACTAGGAAAGATGTGAGAGGAAGGAGACATTAACCTGATCCATCACAGGTGGTGGGAGGAGAACCAAGTGGGCCCAGTTGGAAGGAAGATCTGATACTGGGAGGCTTCCTAGAGGTGGGACCAGAACAGCTTTTGAGGACATTTCAGTCACAGCTGAGGGAAAACCAGAGCACTCAGAATTATCCACAAGGCCCAACGCAGCCGCCTTCTTCTCTGCACCCCATTATCTCTTGTTCCCCCTGTTCCCAACAGCCTCTTTACTGTTCCTCAAACATATTCATACCTCAGGGCATTTGCACGTGTGCTGATCCCCCTGGAAGTTTCTTCCCCCAATACCCACATTGCTTGTTTCCAAGTCAGTGTGAGTGCTGTGCTCAAACGTCAGCTTGGTGAGGCCGTCCCTCACCATCCCATTTAAACCCGTGCCGGCCCTTCCCGCTCGCTGATTTACTTGTCTCAATAGCCCTGGTCACTGCTCAACACACTATTTTACTTCTTGTTTATTGTCTGTCTGTCCACCCAAGAACGTGAACTTCCTAAGAGGGTTCGCTGTGTGTTGCGTCTCTTGAAAGTTACAACAGGGGCGCCTGGGTGGCGCAGTCGGTTAAGCGTCCGACTTCAGCCAGGTCACGATCTCGCGGCCCGTGAGTTCGAGCCCCGCATCGGGCTCTGGGCTGATGGCTCAGAGCCTGGAGCCTGTTTCCGATTCTGTGTCTCCCTCTCTCTCTCTGCCTCTCCCCTGTTCATGCTCCGTCTCTCTCTGTCCCAAAAATAAATAAACGTTGAAAAAAAAAATTTAAAAAAAAAAAAAAAGAAAGTTACAACAGGCATGCGCCTATGGTGACTTCTTTCATTAGATACCTGAACTTCATACCTGAGGCTTCCACAAAAGCCAAGCAAGACGAAATGTAAGCTGAAACCACCGTGCGATATCACCACACACCCACCACGCTGGCTAAAACGAAAACACAGAAAACGCCAACCGTGGCAAGGGTGGGGAGGGGAGAATTCTGACACGTGTTGAAAAACCGGTAGCACAGAGCTGAAAGGTCGACGAGTGCCCCTGCGAAAGACAGGCGATACGATGTTCACAGCAGTACTGTTTGCAGTGGCCGAAATCTGGAGCAAAACAGGAAAATCGATTTTTGAAAATGTGCTATGTTCCCGGAGTAGAATACCACACCGGACATGAAATGCATGATCTATGACCCCGTGCAATCATGTGGATGAAGTGCGCAGACGGAACGCCGAACGAAAAAGACACAAAACAGCGTCTCGTGTGTGTTTCCATCTGTGTAAGATTACAAACAAGTAAAACTAATCCGTTCTGCTAGGAAGTCTGGAGAGACTAGGAAGGCATGTGAGCGGCACTCTGGGCTTCTGATGGCACTGTGCTTTTTGATCTGAGCGCTGGTTGCACAGGGATATCCATCTTTTGAAGATTCGTCGAGCTGTATACTGATATGTCGACTCTTGTGCACGTAAAATTTGCTGAAAAGCCTCAGAGGTGCGGGCCGCTCATTTGTTAAAGCGACTTGGCACTTCCTACGAACTGAACCTATTCGGGGAAGCCCTGCTCCAGCCCTGTGGAGGTGGAATAGGGTGGGGTGGAGGGCACCTTCCAACTGTGGCAGAAACACACCGCTGAGATGCTGCCAGAATGCAAAATGGCGGGAGCCTGATGGGGGGGGGAGGGGGGAAGAAAGCCGGTGGAGAGCCTTGAGTGCCTGCTGTCTTAGGTCACTTATGGCCCCAGGGCAAACGCTGCCTCCCATCAGGGGCAGAATTGTGAAGACTCTCCAGCCAGCCTTTGGGAGAGCAGCCACAGGCCTGTGCAGGGCGCTTTTCTAACCAGATATTGAAGGAGAATACCCTCTGCTTAGAAGCTGAATGTGGAAACTTTGTTTTAGAAGGCGGCAGAAAAACAGCAGAGAGAAAACATAGCTGGAGGGCAGGTCCTGAGTAATTTCCGAAGAGAACGCTGCAGCAGAAACTGTGGCTGACAGGCCAGAGTTAGCCCCATGTTTCTTCCCATTAGCAAACATAAACAGGAAAAGGAAGGCCAGAACATATAGGAGCTACAAGGCCCCACTAGGGTGTTGATGGCTCACCCCACCGCCGACCTACACGCTTTGGAGCACGCAGCGCAGCGTCCCCGGCAAAGCTTCGAGGATCCCACTGCTAACACTGGAGAGCGTAGTCCTGGGAGCAAGGCAGGACCTGAAGGAAGAAAAAGACGATCCCGTGACATTCAATCGCTGTGGAAAGGAAGGGGACAGACAAAGACCTGTAGCTGAAAGAGAACCTTTCTTCAGTATTGCAGGGTTATAGGCCCCTTGGAGAAGGTTGGGAAACAATGAATTAGCCAAGGATGTGCATCGTTTCCAGCCTTCCAGGAGCAGGATCTTGCTGGAGACAACCTCCAGCCCTCAGTCCCCCGGATCTGGAAAGGCCCAGCAGAAAAGGCTGCCAAGAGAGGAGAGATTTGGATCTCAGCGTTGCTAGTTAGGGAGTCTTTAATGACACTCAAGAGCCAGCACCTGCACCAACATCCTGGCCTCGGATTCTGTGGCCGCAGGGCAGAAGCCTCCCAGCACTCATATACGTGAGAGACGGGGAAGGAGTGGGAGTGGGTGGTGGTCAGAGAAGAACACGGCAAATGCAGGATGTTTGCAAGAGGTAGATGGGTGCACAGGGCCGGCTCTAGCACGCTTACTGTACGTGTCCAGACCTATAGGCAGCATATTTGGGCAGTTAGCATGGCTATCCTTAAGCACGCCCCATGTGCAGAAAGCTACACAAATATTCAAGCGCTGGCTTGTCCCATTTCCTCTCGCAAGAGTGTCCCAAACCGATCCCTCAGAGGATGGAAAGTTTCGGTTGTTTTACCTGAGGAAATGCAGATGAGGCTAATAAGGAGGTTCCAAGCCGAGGTCAAGTCAGTTGACCTTCTGCGAGCGCAGGGTTCACTGTTCCTAGGCTGAGAGCAATCTAGAGTCGACAGACAAAACTCCTGACCATTTAGGGAATTGCACTTTCTGAGGAGAATAAGAGCAGCTACTAGCTCTGAGCCTCACCGCATGTGCGTTGGGAAGAATAAAAATTCAGATAAAAGTTACATTTGGGTAGACTATTGCTTTCTAAAGAGACACCAAAAGAGACCCAAACGCGAAACCTAGGTCGAGAATGCCCAACACTGCTTACCGGAGACAGTTTTTAAAGCCGATTTTCAGGAGCAAACAGAATCAGACCCAGATGCTACCAAGAACAAGGAAAAGACAATTTTGCTGCCTGGTTTTAAGTGATATTCACATAACTGAGGCACGTAACTGCTGCCTCAGTTTTAAGTGATATTCACATAACTGAGGCACATAATATGAGGCACATAACTGCTGCCTCAGTTTTAAGTGATATTCACAAGATATCCTGGGGCTCCTGATACTTGCAAGGGGTTGATAGAAAGGATGATGCTGATATGAAATATACGGAAGTACTGATTTCTTTAGATAATAACCTATTTTACAAGGCCTCAGGAGCACAGGAATTCTGATCCCCCAGATTCAGAGCTGCCTGGAAGAATCAGGTTTGACCTTGTCCATTTTCAAATACAGGCTCCACCGGATGCATAGCATCATAACAAGGTATGGACATATCTTGAGTGGATCTTTCCTAACACTCATTGGCCATTTCCCACAAATCTTGGAGAATCAAAGAACTCAGAGGCTTAGTGGATGTTATAGGAGATTTGAGGGTAGCCATGCCATTAGGACAAACCCTTTCTCTGACCTGACCCAGGAATATCAGGCCCAAGCTAAAAAGAAAAGGGTCCAGAAGAGGCATCCGTGGACAAAGAGACGCCAGAGCAGAAGTCTTTGAACTCTGGTAAGGGAAGACCTACAGGCAGATGCTCAAAGCCTTAGTGGCCCTTTTTCAACCAGGTTCTTGACTAGTATCTGCTGATAGCACCTGGTTTTAAATCCCTTAGTTTAAACACACTGACACCTACATGGGGAGCTTCAGAGTTGGACTGTCTCAGGAAGATGCTGAAACATGGCTCAATTTTGCTGCAGAAGCTTGAACTCCGTGGGATCCAATATCCCGTTTGCAAATCAGAGATTCTGGCCCTAAGTTAGGCAGTGAGATACAAGTTTTAGGAAGCATGCATGTGAGGTACAAGGATAATCAACAAAAACCCTCTCACCTCTGGGCCCACCATGCCAAGCAGGATATGACAACGGTAGCGGGTGGTAGTGTTGGGTGACTATTTTCAGGACTGCTGTCCTCTTGTAGCTTCATCCACAAAATGCTACACATCTCTTGAAGGAGTCAGAGCCCTGTGAGATCCCCAGGGTCCAGGGAGATACAGTTTTCTTTACGCCACAGAACTTGGGGGCTTTCCAGGATGGAGCCAGTGAGGCTTCTTACTTCTGGGGCTCTGGTAAATCTATTGGCTCCAGCAGGGAGGGGCCAAAGGGAAACTCAGAATAGCTAACGGTCAAGGAAAGAGACCCAGTCCTGTTGGGCTGACCAGAGTTTTCTGTAGGTGAATTTGAATGTGACGTTGAGATGAGCACAAATTCCAACTATGTGATGGTATGTTATTTAAATGGGTACTGGAATGTCCTCTATGAAGACACTTTCCCAAGAGTCCTATAGTATGGTTCTGAAAGACGTACAGAGCTTTGAGTGGAATATATGAATGTTGGAAAGCTTTACACCTGTGGAAATCTTTAGTGGGCAGAACTCGGGTGCCGTGTCCTCCTTATACATCCCACCCTAACAGTTTTGATGGTACTGAAAATAACTTTTAAAATTATATTCAGTTCTCTAAACTAAAATCTGAGTTTTGTTACTATGACTATTATCCCAGAACTCTGCCTTGTTTTCTCCTAGGCATCACTGAGAGGTCTCCAATTTCTTTTCTTTTTTTTTTTTCCGGATAAAGTTCTAGCCATTTATTTCTTGATATCTGTCTATCTCTGCCTCCCACCCCGCCGGTACTTTCATTCCCATCAAATTTCACTTTATAGATCCCTGTATCTGATCAGTGAGTTTCTTGCTTAACATCTTTCAAGACCTCCTGGAAGTATCTTGCTGGAAACCCACTGTCCCATCGTTTAAAAAGATAGGGGCGCCTGCCTGGGTGGCTCAGTCGGTTAAGCGTCCAACTTTGGCTCCTGTCATGATCTCATGGCTCATGGGTTCGAGCCACAAGTGGAGCCCGGTGCTGACAGCTCGGCGCCTGGAGCCTGCTTCAGAGTCTGTGTCTCCTTCTCGCTCTCTGCCCCTCCCCCACTTGTGTTCGCTCTCTCTCAAAAATAAATAAACTTTAAAAAATTCAGCTAACTCTTCATTTTCCATATTTTTTTGATTCCGAGGGTAATAATACCAACCAAAGTGCATGTAACCTGTGTTTCCTAAGGCCTCTTCAGCCTGGGATTTTTAAAGGATCATATTAAACCCTTAATTATTCCTCTTTGCTTCTTCTCCCTAGCCAGTGTGCCTGCAGAGAGATCACAGAGGGGAATGACTGTCAATCAAAGAGCCACTCCCTAGCTGGCTTGAGGCACTCCTAATCTACTTCAACCAGTTAATCTCAACCCTAGTTTTTGAATACAATTACCTGGGAATTTAAAGAAAAATACACTAATGTCAGGTCCTATCCCAACCTTAGCATAAAGCTCTAGCATCAGAATGATTTTTTTAGGGGCACCTGGGTGGCTCAGTCAGTTGGGCGACCGACTTCGGCTCAGGTCATGATCTCGCACTCCGTGAGTTCGAGCCCCGCATCGGGCTCTGTGCTGACAGCTCAGAGCCTGGAGCCTGTTTCAGATTCTGTGTCTCCCTCTCTCTCTGACCCTCCCCTGTTCATGCTCTCTCTCTGTCTCAAAAATAAATAAACGTAAAAAAAAAATTTAAAAAAAATGATTTTTTAAAATACATTATTTAAAAAATATATATATTTATCTTTAAGAAAGAGAGACAGCATACACAGGGGAGGGCCAGAAAGAGAAGACACAGAATCCCAAGCAGGGTCTAAACCCTCTGTGCAGAGCCCAATATGGGGCTCGAATTCACAAACAGATCATGACCTGAGCCAAAATCAAGAGGCCACTTAACCGACTGAGCCACCCAGGTGCCCCCCTGCAAATGATTCTAATGTGCACCCGCAGTTGTGAGGAACCACTATGAGCCATGGTAGCCGTGAGTCCTTTCTGAGAGCATCTATGTGTATCCAGATGTCAGGGCATGCAATCACAGCATGGAGAAGTAGCACAAGGAATCTCCAAGTCATCCAAATTCCCCCACTCACTGCTTTCTGCCTTTTTTTTTTTTTTTTTTTGCCTTTCCTACTCTTCAAAGTAGCGCTCCTGTCATTCAAGTGACTTCTGAGAACACAAGGGTGCTCTCTGTTCTTTCATGAACTCCTCTGCAAATTTCTTAGCAATTAGCACTTCAATCACTATCATCCATTCAGAAAACGTAAATCACCTTTTTGCTTTGAGTTAATCATTTTCCATTTTCCCAAGGTGATTCAGAAATTCAGAGCTCCCTGAAAGTGAGTGAGCAGGTGTGGGGGGCTGTGGACACACTTCACTGTTCCATTAATGGCAGAATACACCTTGAGAGGTAACTGGCAATGCCAACAACAACGAAAATGAGTATTTGTCCAGCTATGATAAAATAGAGAGCCTAAGTCTGAAAACAAATTTTGATTTCTCTAGATTTCGGGCAGCGTTAAAATACACAATCAGTTCTAACCTTGTTTGCATTAATCTCGACAGAAATTGCCCATTTGTTTTCAAAGCATCGGGTTGGAACATTTTGCTGCTACGTGGAAACCATGTCAACGATCATACTCAGGACATGAAATCCACTTGCACAGGGAGTCTGTGCAATTTTAATAATGTCTGTTAACCCGTTGATAAGCATACAGGAAGGAACATAGAAGAACTAGAATAGAGAACCATTAAGCCAGCAAATGTGTACTTTCTAAGAGTCCTCACTTTCTGTGATTAATTAGTACCCTCACCAGCCCTCTTACCAGAGGTTAAGTCATTTATTTACTCATTCATTCATTCAACCAACATTTTCTTAGAGATCTGTTTGGGTGCCACGTTCTGTGCTTTGAGTTAGGGCTGGACCAATGAACAAAATATAGTCTCAGCCTCCAAAATCTACGGTCTATAATCATATAAGCAGAAAATGACCTTTGCAAATTCTTTTTTTCTCCCTGGTATGCTCTTCTCCCATATCTTTGTCTGGCTAATTCTATTCAACTCTTTAGAGCTTGACTAGGATGTTACTTCATCTGGAAAGCTTCCCTTAACACTTCAAGTGAGGGGGCACCTCAGTGGCTCAGTCTGTTAAGCATCCAACTCTTGATATCGTCTCAGGTCATAATCTCATGGTTCATGGAATTGAGCCCTGTGTCAGGCTCTGTGCTGACAGTGTGGAGCCTGCTTGAGATTTTCTTTCTCCCTCTCTCTCTCCCTCCCCAACTTGTACACTCTCTCTCTCTCTCTCTCTCTCTCTCTCTCTCTCTCTTTCTTTCTCTCTCAAAATAAATAATCTCAAAAAAAAAAAAACACTTCAAGTCAGGGTTAGGTGCCTTTTCTATATATTTCCATAGCAATCATACCTTAGGACTTTGTACTTTCTAGTATAGTTACTTGTTTACGTATCTTGTTTACATATTCCCTTACTAAATAATGAGGAACTTAAGGACAAGTGTCGTGTCCATCTTTCTGTCTTTGATGTCTAGCACATAACAGTAACTCAATAGATAATTAAATAAGTGATGGATATGTTCACAGGGTAGTATGAGAATGCAGAGACGATACACCAAAAGAGACCTCCCGTAAAAAGTGGCTGCTAAGTGAAGTCGTAAATGCAACATCAGAGTTACCCAGACTTAGGAATGCTTGGGAGGTAGAAGCAGGAGGGCAACACGGTCTATGTTAGAAAACCCCAGCAAAATGGTGTTGCCAGAGGGCAAAATGTGAGGTAGGGTAGAGTAGAGGACAAGTTGGGGCAGCTAGAATAAGGTCATGGAGCATGGAGGGTTGTGACCAAACCAGACTCAAACTCTATTTTCCCTTTTGTTGCCATCAAAATAAATGAACACACAGCTTCAAACAGTCTCAGAAGCTGATCTCCAGGGGTTACCCATTTGTTCCCAGCATAGACAGGAGTCCCTGAGACACAAAACACACTAAAAACTCTTCTCTAAGAACCATTCTATACCCTGCCCCATGAGATTCAGTACATGGGTGGAGGGGAGCTCCACGGGGGAGTTGCCATGTCACCTGCTTGACACGCGTGGAAGGTTTCTGTCCTTAACTACAAATTATGGGTAAAACACCTTATCAAATGTGATGGGCTCATCTTTGCTCGGTGTCCTCCTCAAACCCAGCTCTTTTTGTTCAACCTGGGCAGGCCTGGAAAGAGTATATTGCCTAATTTCTCCTTACTCCATTGTGTTTTTAATATAAATCTTAGTAATTTAATGATTTACAATCAGTGCAACCCATTGAAGGCAGTCCCAGGCCTTTAGAAAACCTGCTTCTGTGTTAAGATCAACTGGTAGGATTCAGTCATTAATTAACTCAACAAGCATTTGATGACTACTTTCTTTTTTTTTTTTTAATTTTTTTTTTTTAACGTTTTTTATTTATTTTTGAGACAGAGAGAGACAGAGCATGAACAGGGGAGGGGCAGAGAGAGAGGGAGACACAGAATCCGAAACAGGCTCCAGGCTCTGAGCTGTCAGCACAGAGCCCGACGCGGGGCTCGAACTCACAGACTGTGAGATCATGACCTGAGCCGAAGTCGGACGCTTAACCGACCGAGTCACCCAGGCGCCCCTAATAACTACTTTCTAGGGGCACCTGGGTAGCTTAGTCGGTTAAGTGTCCGACTCTTGGTGTCAACTCATGTCATGATCTCATAGTTTGTGAGTTCGAGCTGTGCATCGGCTCTGTCCTGACAGTGCAGAGCCTGCTTGGGATTCTCTCTCCCTCCCTCTTTCTCTGCCCCTCCCCCAATCTCTCTCTCTCAAAAAGAAATAAGCTGTAAAAAAATTTAATGAGCACTCTCTCTGTGTCAGACACTATGCTGGATTCTGGAGACCTGATAGTGAATGAGGCATGGTCTCTGCCCTCAGACTGCACAGTGGAAGAAGCTCGAGGACATGGAAACTGCTTATGCACAGACAGTGTTGAGGCCACAGTTGACCTGCCCGAGCTAGTGCTTCTTGTAATGTGGTCATCTGGGAACTGCTTAGAAATTCACAGCCTGTGGTGTCCATTCCAATTGAATGGGGACCCCCAATTGTGGGGTGACAATTGGATGGAAGTCGATGGCGGATCCTGAAAGAATTCACCCAAATCAGAACAAAGGAGATAGAAGTTTCTTGAGTCCACCACAAGCGGAGCAGCGGGCAGGACAGTGAGGGAGAGGCTGTCTGCAATGTGCTAGTGGGTGGGGGCTGTATCTAAAGGAGGAAAGTGAGGGGATATGGCAACGTATGGGATTTCCCCTTTTTTGATAACTGTGTCTGGTTGTCAGTAGCCCCTTGGTCAGTTAGGGTCTATGGGTATTTTGAGGTGGGTCACCTGATGGGCCTGTCTGTGTTCAGCCAGGGGTTCTCTATGGGCCCCTGCCTACATTCCATCCCTCAAGTCTGTTTGCCTAAAAGCAGCCTGTACACGACCTTGAGCCCTTCTTCCAGATCTACTGAATCAGAACTTGGGACGTTGGGCCCAGCAATCTGGGTGTTAGCAGGCCCTGCAGGAGACGACAGAGCTCATTTCTGTTTGGGATTCTCTGGCCTAAGCTCGGCACTGAATCATTAGCCATTCCCAGACTTCCTGTCCACAATTCCCCTTTTCAGGGAACTCCTGACAGAAATGGAAAACACCAACCCAGAGTGACACTACCCAAAATAAAGTAGAATGCTGTTTTATCCTGTAATGGCAACCCCAGACCCTTCCCGCTAGAATCACAGAGATGGAAGCTTCATGAAGATTGTTGTGGTATGGACTAGACGGGTCAGAACCATTTCAGTGTCATCATAGACGGAATCAACGGGGGTAATGTCATTCTCGTCTCCATTCTGCTCCCTGCCACTTAGCGGTGGAGACGAATTTTTTTTTTTTTTAATTTCATTAAAAAGATATTTTTTTTTAATTTTTTTTTTCAACGTTTTTATTTTATTTTTGGGACAGAGAGAGAGACAGAGCATGAACGGGGGAGGGGCAGAGAGAGAGGGAGACACAGAATCGGAAACAGGCTCCAGGCTCCGAGCCATCCGCCCAGAGCCCGACGCGGGGCTCGAACTCACGGACCGCGAGATGGTGACCTGGCTGAAGTCGGACGCTCAACCGACTGCGCCACCCAGGCGCCCCTAAAAAGATATTTTTAAAGACCAACCATATCAGCTCGGCTGCACAAACCAACCAACCAACCAACCAACCAACCAGGAGCTTCAGAGTTATTTCAGCGCATGGGAATAGAAACAGGATAAACTGAAACCGTAAAACAAGCAACTTAAATGCTTCGGAAAATAAAGGAAAGGGGAGTGAGATCACAATCTGAGCATGTGTGTTTTGCAATCCTGTGGTTGTTCTAAACAAATTCAGGCAGATTGCTTTCTTTCTGGAGTTCCAGCAAAATGGATCTTGCCACCAGTGGACGGTTCAGAGATCCTGGCCGAGGCTTTTTGGCTTATTGCCATGTGTCATTAGTGACCTAGTTTCAATGCGGTGAGACCAGCCATGTCTGCAGGCCCCTGAATCAGCAGTTTCTCCTCCACTCACTAGCTCCAAGCTGGCAAAGCTGATACTACTTTTCACAGAATGTGCCCTCCCCTTGCCCCTGCACTCCCCCTACGTGCAGGGAAAGCACCATTTTTTCATAAAGATGTCGGCTTTGACCGGAGGCTGCCCTGAGAGCCCAGCTGTCATGACTCCTTCAAGTAAGCTGCTAAACTCGGAATTATCTTGGCCTAATAATTAATCAGGACTAAAAATAGCCCCAAACTGCCCGAGCTTTGCTTAAATCCCACCCAGGTGGGAGAGGTGGTTTTAAAAAAGGGCTCATTGCAAAACCATACTTTGTGAGGCTTTGCACAAAAATATGAAAATAATTAACCAACATGCCAGTGTGGGAGACACTTCACATTTAATCTGACCCTTTAAAAAAAAAATAATGCAACCTTTTCCATTGCACACTGACTTGAGATTATCAGCTCGTGGTGGATATTAAAAGCAGCTAGGAATTGTACTCAGAATATTCTAAGAATACCCTCAAACACAAATTCAGGGAAAGAAAATCACTATTGGTTTAGAGCTACAAAATATAGCCTGTTGTCAGGCAGATTAGAGGATGAGTAGAGTTCCACCAGAGGGCGTCCTTGCCACCCTTCCGTCAAACCCAGTGCTCGGCATTTCCCAGATGGTTGGCAGGTCTTTGCCCTCTACAGTGTGTGCTCATAAAAGCAAAGGCTCTGTGTCCTGAAGAATGCTGCTTCTGTGACAGCTTACCGGCAGGCAAATGCTATCTCTGTGACATCACAGAAGCAGTTTCAAATGAGGGGAAAGCAAGCAAAACTTTAAAAGGGAAAAAAACGAATACATCTAGGTTGACTTCTCTCCATCGTGATCTATGTGTGTTCACTTTCTTGACACTCTAATGGTAAGATCATGATAAAACGGAAGTACATTTATCACAGTTATCTGTGTCCAGCCCAAAGTCAGGAACCGCCATGGCACCAATCAAGCAGTGACAATTGGCAGGGCCAGGTGTATTTCAACACACCCTTCACCCTCATCATCATTTCCCTCCTCCCCCTACACACACCTCTGCCTCACACTAAGCTGTGCCCCTAGGGCCGTTTCTTCCTGATCTAAATCCCATGGCCTCTATCCTACTCCCTCATCCCCAGTTCTAAACTCACCTCCTCAAGGACAGTCAGGGAGGACTAACTGATGAATGAAATAATTAATAGATGTGCCCCATCTAGCCACAAGTGAAGGCCATCTAGCTTTGGTCTCTCCTGACCAAGGGAGTGACATAACATACTAGGCAGGCAGCAGAGCTTTGCGAAAAGACCTTTACTCCCACCCCCACCTACACCCCCCACTCCCCCACATATCTGAATTCAGAAACCAAGATTCTACCGTGTACCAGCAGCAGAAATTAGAGGGGTCACTCATCCCCTCTGAGTTCAGCCTTCTTATTTGAAAAAAAAAAGATAATAAAAATATCTGTTCTACTGTATAGGTTATTCTGGGGCTAACATAAGATACTGTACGTGAAATTTTTTGTGAGTTATAAGGAGCTATGTAAACATACTGAGTACCTAACCCTGGAGCTGTTCAAACATTAATTGATTCGCAGGAGTAAATATGAGAGGAGGGAAAAGTTAAATTAGGTTGTATTATTATTTTCACATTTCAGCAAGAAAGGATCACTGAGTTTCTTCTTGAGAATCTATACTATGAATCTCTCTTGTCATAGATGAATCAGTGTTATAGACTGAATGTTTGAGTCCCCCTAGAATTCCCATGTTGAAACCATAACTCACAATGTGATGATATTAGGAGGTGAGGGTCTTTGGGAAGTAATCAGATGAGGTCATAAGAACAGAACCCTCATGAATGGGATTAGTGCCCTTATAAGAGTCATGAGAGTTATTGCCCTCTGCTTTCCACCATGTGAGCATACAATGAGAAATTGGTAGCCTGCAACCCCCCGCCCCCAAAAAATGGTTGTCACCAGAATTCAACCATGCTGTTACTCTGATCTTGAACTATGAGAAACAAATTTGTTTATAAGCCACCAGAGTGTGGTATTTGTTATAGGCAGCCAAAATGGGCTAAAACATCCAAGTTACCTTGACTCAGGGAAATGTTCCTGAAGATAAGTATCTAGAGACGCTTTGCAAAGATTTTTCTGTGAGAAATGTCTATTATAGACTTTTGTAAAATTGGAAACTCTATCCCACAATGGGGTGGTTTCATTAAATCTCTCTACATAATGAATTATTATGCATCCATCCATTAAAATGACATAGAGCAACATGTAATAATATTAAAAAGAGTCCATAATAAGGAATTAACAGAGAAAAAATAATCAAACAACATGTATATAGTAGACATTTAAAATGTGTGCACCTACTCAGGTAGAATGCATACTGAAGAGTCCAGAAGAATACAGGTCAACAAGCATGTTTGTTATAATCTAAGCAGGTTGGAATTAAGAATTTTCTTTAATTTTTATACTTTTGGCCTTTATTTTTTACTGTTCTATAAAGAACATATATTATTGGGGTATTACAGGAAAAAACCCTATTAATAGTTATATTAATATATTATATTATTAAGTATAATTATATAAATATTATAATTGTATTATTGATTGTGTTAATTATATTAATATAACTATTATATAACATATAACTATATTAATAATAATATAATTATATAATATCATAACCCCTACTAAGAGTTATATATAAAATAAATAATTCTGGCCTCTGGAGATCAATGGGAGACTTTTGAGGCCAGGGGTTCTTTGAGGACACCCTGCACTTCTATGGAAGAAGAGGCACCCCGGCCAGAGCTCTACCCCACTGGAGCCCTTATCTAGGATGACTCAGGCCCTCATTTGAGATTTATGTTCAATCAGCACTATTGTGCTCACTTATCAGAGGAGGCCTAAATTAGAGATAAAGAGAGAGTTGCCCCTAGAGTGTGGGTGGAGGAAGAAATAACATCAAAACCTAATAAAAATATTTAGTCTCAAGCCGATGAGTGACCAATGGGTGACTGAGCAACGTAATGATTCTGTAAAAGGAAGAAGGTCTCTAGAATACAACAAAGGTGTAAACTCCTCATTCATTGCCTTTGACATGGGCTGGGTAAGAATCATAAAGAATAAGAGAAGAACTGTGATAGTTGTCACAGAAATACTATTCATCTTAAAGAACTCTCGCTCTCTCCTCAGAAGTATCTAATAGACTTTATTAATGCATTTTCCCTACTTAGTATCGTCAGTCAATGTGTAATAAGAGTCCTGAAGGTCACAGCTTATATTATTAAAATTCTAGTAAGTATACCAGGTCCTGGGCTTGGAAATGCATGCAAATCTCCTCATTTTAATAGTTGATTTATTATTGTTAGTTCTACCCTATATCATCTGGTTAGAGCTCAGATCTAATGAAGCCTCAGGAGCTTATTTTATTCCCATACAGGCTTGTTAGCTTCAGAGAGAGAATTTTCCCCATAGCCATGAAACCTAAGCCCTTAACCTAGATATGTCAGAAGGAGCATGAGGCATCATAACTCCTGGGAAAACAACCCTAAATCCTTGTCCCACTGAGACAGTATCCCTGTGTTCCCATAAACAGGAAGTCATTGGTCATTTGTTGTGGGGTGGCCAGAGGAGGCTAGGAGGGAAGCTTGGTTTGGCAAAAATGAGGCAGACGGAACAGGACAGGTGAAAAGATAATGTCTTCAAACTACCTAGAAAGTCAACCAAATGAGCAGTAATGATTTGTGGCCTGTGGGTCTGCAGAGTCAGGAAAAAAGAAGAAAAGGCAATGGAAGCACCTAGAAGAGGAGACTGGCAGAAGCACAGAGAGGCTTCTCTGCCCCTCCTCAAAATAGCAGCATCCCTCCTTTCCCTCCTCTGTGTTCCCCACACATCCTGTTTTACTTCTATTAAAGCACTTGTCACGCCATGTAACTCTTGCCTATTGGTCTGTGCCTCTTAGTAAATTTCAAGCTTCCTCTGAGTAAGAGCCATATTTACTCATCTGTAATGGTGGGTAGGTTGGTATTGTCTGAGCCTTGCACACTGCAGGTTCATAGTAAATGCTTGATAAATATGAATCAGTGAATGCTGTATGCAGAAATTAGTCCTAAAGTAGGAATGAACAACACACCCTAACAAAGACGTACACAGCACAGAACTTGGAGATCAAAGTCAGTCCCTTGGGTGGACTTCAGGGACAGGTTTTAACAAGGAGGCAGAGAGAACTCTGTCATTACTTGTTGATGAGATGAATGAGCCTCTGGAATTGAATTGGCCTAGAAATCTCGTGCACTTGCAACACCCACTTTGTGTGATATGAGTTGTAGAATATTTTCTTGGGTTCCTTATGCCTTTTTTTTTTTTAAATGTTTATATATTTATTTTGAGGGAGAGAGAGAGAGAGCAGAGGAGGGGCAGAGGGAGAAGGAGACAGAGAATCCCAAGCAAGCTCCATGCTATGCTGTCAGCACAGAGCCCAACACAGGGCTTGATTCCACGAACCATGAGATCATGACCTGAGCTGAAATCAAGAGTTGGATGCTCAACTGACTGAGCCACCTGGGTGTCCTGGTTCCTTATATCTTTTAATTTAACTCTGTGGGAAAAAGTGGCTGCTATGTATTTTAAATATTCCCAGGACTGATGGGCACATAAACAGAAAAAGGATGGAGAGAGAGAGGCCACGTCACCAGGCAATTTCTTTTAGGCATCTTGGGGCACTTGTATAAGAATGCTCTCATGGGGCATTACATTGCAAGTAAGATACTTCTTAACGTCTAGCAAATAATTTTCCTATCTGAAGGCTGCTTCTCTTTCTCCTACATCACTGACTTATAAAGGGAGTTTTTTCACTCCCAATTCTTCTTGATAAAGCCCATCAATACAAACCAGGAGGCTGGTGTCTGTTCACAGGTATCCTTTCTTAAATGGGCATTCTTAAATCCCATTAAAAGTTCCCAGACTGAGGTCTATGTCTGAAGATTAAAGGTCACAATGTCTAGTAGAGGAGGAGGTGGGGGAAGAGTTAGGAAAAATTGTATACCAATTTTGGCTTCAGTAATCATTGTAGACAGAGATCTCTGCAAAGGTTTAGAAGCTTAGCTAGAAATAGGGGTAATTGAGGAAAGGCAGTAACTTGAAGCCCTTATACCATCTGTGTTACTCTCTTTGTTAGAAAACGCCTGGCAAAAGGGGAGAAAATCAGCAGCGAAGTAGATAGCCCATTTTCTTAAACCTACGGGTTTAAGTGACATGGCTTAGGGAGCAGAAAACATCTGGGAGTCTGTATGCCCAGCTGTTTCAATGTCAGTGAAACAGCACTAATTTCTCAGCACGTGAGCTGGGCCTTTTCCGCCCTCACACTTGAGTTCCCCTAACAGAGACTGCTCTGTCCCAGATCCCCCTGTCCTCAGGTCTCAGCTCAAATGCACTTCTTCAGAGAGGCCTTCCTAGGTATGCCCCTCCTTGGTCATTCTCTAGCGCGTCACTCTTTCTCCTTCATTCACTGTCTGAAGCTGTTTTGTACACAGGCTTGTTTGTTTTATTGACTGTGTCCTCCCACTTCATAAAAGAAGGGACCCTGTCTCTTTTATTCACTACTTTATTACAAGCACTTAGAACAGCATCTGGCACATAGTAGGCCTTCAATTTACAAGTAAACGAGCGAGTGAATGAAGGGATGACTGAATGAATGGAATAGCCTGAATATGAGGTTCAAAATAGCAATGAGAAAGTACTTTCCATTACCAGTAGGGTAGGTCTCTTCCCTTGAAGAGGAAATAGGCATTTCCTAACAGTAAGGAACCAAGTGGATATTTACATCAAAGGGAAAGCCCTTTATTTCCACATTGAAGCGCTAATATTTCCTCCCCAGAGGAAATATTTCCACACCAGAAGGCAGCTGTGAAGCTGGGATGGGAAGGGAGCGGGCTGGGGGCCAGGCAGTACGGAGTTACAAACTCGCCGAGTTATCACTGTGATGTAGAACAGAGTGTTTACATACAGCCCCAAGACACAGAGGCTGGCTTTGTCTTACCATTTGGGCGCAGTGAGAAAATATAACTAATCAAAACTCTCTGGGAGTTTGTGTCGTTCCTTTGAACAACTGCTGTCCACGGGAAGGTGCTCAGGAAAGGGACACGAGCAAGCCTAGACAGCCCTCGTTCGGTTGTTTCCCATCTATCCGTGCAGCTCAGAAGACGAAGGAGAAATGGGTCTTTCCACGGTGGCCCTCACTCACAGTGCACACCCTCGGGCCAGTTCTTCCTGGAGCAGTGGTGGCCTGCCCCCTCTGTCCAGAGGTGTCCCTGCTCTAGCCTCCTTCTCTCTGAGTACCTTTATTTGGTAGAATAAGGGAAGATATTCACCATGACTACTTAACAGTATGGAGTTAACGCCTTATTTGTCAATCACTTCACTTATAGAAGATGCAGTGTTCTAACGAGAGGGGTGGGGGAAAGGCATGCTGGGAACAGTAACCCTCCCATGAGGTTGTTCGGTGCCTGATGCAGTTGATAGCTCCCTCATACAGATCGTCTTGTTTTCATTGGAATCCTCATCACTGCCCTTCAGGTAAAAAGGAGCAGGTATTTTTCCACCATCATTTTATAGAGGAAAAAAATCTGAGGTCAAAAGAGGTGAACGAGTTGCTCTAGGTCCCGGAGGTGGGAGGACCCAGGTGTCCTCATCTCCAGATGCAGCATCAAAAGGCAAATTTCTAGGGAACAAACAAAGACTGACAGTCTCTTCTGTCACAACCAAATTATCTCTACGTAAAGTGTATTTTTGTTTAAGTTTGTTTATTTTGAGGAGGAGTGTGAGTGAGCCAGGGAAGGGCAGAGAGAGAGGGAGAGAGAATCCCAAGCAGGCTCCTTGCTGTCAGCACCCAGGCCAATGTGGGGCTCAAAATCGCGAACCATGAGACCATGACCTGAGCTGAAATCAAGAGACAGTCACTTAACTGCCTGAGCTGCCCAGGTGCCCCATTATCTCTACATAAAGTTGTATGCAGATACAAGAAGAACCTGTCTTATAATTTTGTTGTGTCTGATCAGGATCCATGGCTAGACAGGCTTAGTGTGGTGCCTGGCACATGAAGCAATTATTGAATGGTGAAAAGAAAGAAGGAGGGAAAGGGAAGAAGAAAGTTCTTCTGTTGTAGGGAATGACATTGGCCACACAGTACACCCAAACCCTCCTTAGGAGAATGGTGTTATGGCAGAAACCCACTGCAGTTGACTCACACTCAGTAAATAGGAACTGACTAAGCAGAATTCTGGAACTGACAGAGACCTTAGAGGTCATACTAAGCCATGCAGTTTTGTTTGCTAAGTTACTTACGCCCCTCTGCGGGCACTTGTTTGCCCCTGACTATCAGCTGATCTCAACTCACATTCCACACACCAATATTTAAAGCAAATACTTCCTGGACTAAAAATAAAGTACACATAAAAGTCTGTTTAAATGAATCATTCTTCTTTTGGAAGCTAAAAAGGAGAGGGAGAAGAGCTGCTGATATGCTCTGGGACTACTGGCAATGTGAACAGTCTCTCTTTGATCCTCTGAGAATTTCCAAGTTGAAAACACCATGTGGAGATGACTCCTTCCCTCGGGATATGGGCTGCGTCTGACCTTCCCCTATGAGTGTTAGTTTTGACTCTCTCTCCCTCTCTCTCTCTCACCCTCTCTCTCCTCCCCTTCCCTCCCCCATCACTCCTTCTCCTTCCCCTTCCTCTCTCCCTTGCCTGCCTGTAAATGACTTACTCAGTAAATTGTGGCTGAGGAAATGAGAGAGGCCTGCAATGTGTCCTAGCCTGGAGCCAAACAAGGAACCTTATTTAAAATAAGGTTAGGGGTGCCTGAGTGGCTCAGTGGGTTAGACATCCAACTTCAGCTCAGGTCATGATCTCACAATTCATGGGTTCAAGCCCCGCGTCAGGTTCTGTGCTGACAGCTCAGAGCCAGGAGCCTGCCTTGGATTCTGTGTCTCCCTCTCTCTCTGCCCCTCCCCTGCTTGAGCTCTCTCTAAAAAAAATAAACAAACATTTAAAAATAAATAAAATAAAATAAAATAAAATAAAATAGTTAGAAGTTGGCCATTAAGCCTGTGGAATGGCCTTCCTTTTCCTCTCACCTCCCATCACATGTTCGTTCATTCATTTGTCCTACAAACATTCACTCATTGTCCACATATAGGTACATATACGAATAAGAAATCATCTCTACTGCCAAGGAGCTCTAGTCAAGTAAGGAGGAGCGGGTGTGGGGGGAAGGTGCAGGAACGAGGCTGAAGAGTGGTAGAGAGAACACACAAAGGGCCTCGTGCGCTATTCTAAGGAATTTGCACTTGATCCCACAGGTCACTATTTCCTGAACATGGTGTGGAAAATTGTGTTGATCAATATTCTAAAAAAGAGGGGTGCCTGGGTCGCTCAGTCGGTTAAGCGGCTGACTCTTGGTTTCAGTTCAGGTCGCGATCTCATGGTCCATGGGTTCGAGCCCCACATCCGGCTCTGGGCTGACAGTGCAGAACCTGCTCGGGATTCTCTCTATCCCTCTCTCCCTGCCCTTCCCCCTCTCACCCTCTCTGTCTCTCTCTCAAAATAAATAAACTTAAAAAAATATTCTAAAAGAGAACGTATCACCTATTCTTATGTATCCACAACTTATTTTTATTACAACATCATCCAGATGTATACAAACACAAACCAGGTATAATTTCCCAATGTTTATAACCATGATATAATAATAAAACCAAAACAAATTTATTTTTTTTTTAATTTTTTTTTAAATTTTTTTTTTCAACGTTTATTTATTTTTGGGACAGAGAGAGACAGAGCATGAATGGGGGAGGGGCAGAGAGAGAGGGAGACACAGAATCGGAAACAGCCTCCAGGCTCTGAGCCATCAGCCCAGAGCCCGACGCGGGGCTCGAACTCACGGACCGCGAGATCGTGACCTGGCTGAAGTCGGACGCTTAACCGACTGCGCCACCCAGGCGCCCCAACCAAAACAAATTTATAAAATAAAACCCAATCTAATTCAAATTAACAAAACCCACTCGAGGCAACGCATGTTATTATTTAACTGGAAGCAAAAGACTACTGGCATGTGAACACGGCACTCACTACAAGCATGTGTGTTATTTTTAATTCAGCATGCCTACATGACCATGCACTAACTCTTCCAATCCTTCTTTCTAGTCAAACTAGCATGAAACTGTCATCAAAAGAGACTGTGGTGATGTCACGTGGCCACCACATCCCTTGCCTGTGCGTCAACTGCACTTCCTTTCTCGGTAGCCTGGGACAATAAAAATAGGGCAACTTGGCTCCTTGATTACAAGTGGTCATTAAATGTCCTAGAAGATGCCTCTATTTACATTTTAAACTGTCCTTAAAATTTAAAAAAAAAAAAAAAAGATGCTTAAAAATGTCTGAGAGAACCCATCAGCCCCAAGAGCACTTTACTAAAGACCATAGCCTGAAGTTTGAGGAAATATTACATAAGTGCTTGGGGCCCATCGCTGAAAGACTTTGAACAAGAAAGTGATGTGATCAGATTTCCATCTTAGGGCAATTATGCCACGGGCAGCAATGATGGCACATTAGAGGAGAGAGATACCAGGAGAGAGGAGGTCACTTGGGAGACAACTATGATCATGTAGGCAAATGATGATGAGTGACCTTGCAAGCATAAGATGATGAGGTATAAGAGAATAGACTGGAAATGTCTGCAAAAGGCAGAATTCATAGAACTCAAAGACTCATTACTTGTGACGGGTGAAAAAAAAAAAGGCATTTCTAGCTTAGGCAACACTGTTAAACCTGGGGGAGGATGTAAAGGTGAGTTTAGTTTCAGACAGGGCTCCTTTGGAGAGGCTGTGAACTATTGGCTTGGACACAGGCAAATACAGCAGGCTCGAACTGAAGAGAAAAAGCTTCTGGGTGAAGCTGGCATGCCAGGATGGCCAAGTGGTCACCAGCCTACCAACTGTAACTTCTACATCCAAGATTATCTCAGTGCCCACTCCCCCAATTCCCAAACACAATGTTTGTCCTGCCTCCTAGTTGCCACCCAAAGTTCCAACCCCATGTGATCATGGCTGCAATAATCTAATACTCTGATACTAAAGTACAAAATCTGAAAAGACTGACACTTAGTCTGACACTTAATCTGACATTTAGTGTGTGATTGATGGTCTGAATCCTGAAGTGCTACGGTGGACAGAACATGAAATTTGCAATCATTCAGACCATCGTTCCAATTCCTACTCCACCACGTAACTAGTTGTGAAAGCTCAGCAAGTCACTTACTTCTTGCCTTCCTTTTTGCAAACTGGGGTTATAAAATTTTATATCAAAAGCTCATTAGGAGCATTACGTAAAATAGTGCTTATGGTATCTCGCACAGTGCCTTCAACATCTTGGTCAATGAATCTTTCCCATTCTCCTTATATAATAACTAAGATCGTGGACAAAACCAGACTCTGTGGGTCCAAACCATGCTCTACAACATTCTACTGACATCACCTTGGGTAAGTAAACTAACTTCTCTGTAACACAGAGGGATAATTATATTCTCTAGTGCAGAGAGTTATTAGAGTAACTCATTAACTCAACATTCACAAAACTCTGGGCACCATGTGTCTTGCACATAGTATGCACGAAGCCTAAGCTATTATCAATATAATCACTCCTTCCACTCTTCTAATCATTAAGTTTGAGATTCTTTCTTGGTCATCATTTTGATGGAAGAGGATGAACATTCAACATGGCGCTGGGTACCTAAGCCACTCGGTGTGAGGCCCCACACAGAGAGGAAGAAGAGGAAGGTTGATAGCCCTAAAGACATTCTTTGCCTATTTCTCGATACAGGCTGGGCTCTGCAGTGCAGCAAGGAGGGAGACATAGAGTGACTGAAGTCCAAGGTCCAGTGGTGAAATGAAAAGACCGTCAGCAGATATTTGACCCAAGAAGGAGGCATCCGGATGGAAGTACTGTGAGTTCTTATGAGGTATGACAACACTCATTGTTTTCAGCGAACTTTATTTTTCACTTAATGGTAGTTAAATGCCACAATTATGCAGGATTTTGTCCCAAACTAGGAAAAGAAGCAAAACACACGCACGCACACACACACACACACACACACACACACACACACACACCCTTCAAAACCAACTTGCATATACCAAGGGTTAAATCCAGAAAAGTTAGAGCTGGAGAAGACTAGTCAGGAACATGGGCCAGTGAGCAAACATAGATTTTTCTGATATATTCAGCCTTATCATGTCAAGTTTCTGACCCTAATCAACCAAGGTGATGAACAAACTAGTCCCTTTAAAATGTTTATGAAAGAAACCGCTGTGCATTTTTCTCTCTGGACTCTCACTTGGAATTCAAATGCAGCCTGGCTTTTGCAACAATTTAGGCCTGAGAACTGAGCTGAGTTCTCAGTGATTTGCTGCCTCCATCAGGATCAGAGAAGAATATTCTTTACTGCATTTCAATCTGTTTAATCCATAGAGGAGGGAATGACTTCTGTGTCAAAATGGAGCAGAGGGGTCTATTGGAGATGGACATTGTTTATTCGGGTATAAATTTTAATTAGACTTTTTCCCAAATAAAAAAAAAACATGCAGAGGAATAATGTAAAGGTAGTTCTGTCTTTGGGTGAGGCAGATATTATATCTAATCCCAGTTCTGCCATCCACTGTGTGATTTGGGGCATGTCACTTAACCCACTGAGCTCATTGGCCGCAAGTGTAAAATTACAGTGCTACCTGCCTTATAGGCTGGTTATAAAATCCATCATGCTCTGTCCCTAACTCCTGCCTCTGTTTTCTAGCCACTTCCCATGGGCACAGTGTTCTTTAGTCATAACAGGCTACTCAGGGCTCCCTCTGGTCTCTGGTTCTCATTCAAGTCAAGATTCATCTGCCTGGGGTGCCTGGGTGGCGCAGTCGGTTAAGCGTCCGACTTCAGCCAGGTCACGATCTCGCGGTCCCTGAGTTCGAGCCCCGCGTCAGGCTCTGGGCTGATGGCTCAGAGCCTGGAGCCTGTTTCCGATTCTGTGTCTCCCTCTCTCTCTGCCCCTCCCCCGTTCATGCTCTGTCTCTCTCTGTCCCCCCCCCAAAAAAAAAAAAAAAGATTCATCTGCCTGAAACAATCTCCCACCCCACACCCATTTTCCAGGCTGATAGCCTCTCATCCAACAAGCCTCTTTATAGATGTCACTTACTCCAGGAAGTCTTCTTTAACACCACCTCCCCCAGTTAAAGTTTAAGTTGTGTGCCCTCCCATGAGTCCAGGGCATCTATGCATATTCCATCGAAGCACATGTTACACTACCGTATTGATTTTCCATCATGTCCCTGGACTGTGGACTCTGTGTGAGCAGAAACCATGTCCTTCTAATGGCATAGTATCTCTAGGGCTTAGTGCAAGACAAGACATATATGATGCATCCAATATATGTTTGTAAAATTAATTGAAATTTTTAAAAAAATTAAAAAAAAATTAAATGCTGTTCCGTTGCTGTTTATGTGGTTCTGAGATGAAAGTTAGTGCATTAGAAGTTAGACATATTAGAGCATGCTCCAGGATATTTTTCCACGTTGCTGTGGCTAATACTTGCAGTTGTCCTCATGGCCAGACCTTCCTCCCCCCCCCCCCCCCACTTTAGCCCAGACTCCACCTTCCCTTGAAGCTGAGACTTCTGGCTTTCCTTTTGAACACATTCTGCCACCTACCTATGACACTCCAGCCAAGACCCCAACCAAACAAAGCTCAATGCCTGATCTTCTCCTACCTTTGTTGATATAGCACAGTCCCACTCAAAGGGTTACATAAGATTCACTCTAACTTGCTATCTTTGAAACCATGTGACTAAATAACAGTTCTATTGGTCTTTAGTGAAGAAAGATCTAACTCAAGTATCCTCCTTTCTTCCTCTTCCCCTCCTACAGGTCAGATTTTCTAAGAACAAGGGGAGATATACTTCACATCACTTCTCTACTTGGAACTTGCTTCTTAGCACCCTGTTCTCCTTCCCATTCTGCCATGGGCCTCTGCCCCTCCTCACTGATCACCACTGGGAACTCCCAGTCAACCCCCTTTAATGGGTTCCTCTCCCTTCTCATAGGATCAGACAAGAGGTTGATGTGGGTCTGACCACACCTCAGTCAAGTGTGTGGACCTTCCATTCTACATTGTGTCAACACAAAGGAGTAGAGGTATTTTGGTCTTGTCTGAAAACTAGGGTAATTCAAGAAACAAACAACATATTTTCCTATTACAAAACTCAAGTCTGTACACTGCTCATGATTCTTTCTATGGCCTAAGGGAGAAATATCAAATAAGTAGATGTTTCTCATGGGGTTTCCATCATGGGCACATGCCTATTCCCGAAGAGGCTCTCACTTCTTCAAATGCCTCATTCTTCCCACTCTGCAGAGCAATGACCCCAAACTGAAAAATCTAACTCACTACCCAAAACTGATCCAGAATCTATCACCTTCCCAGTGATACATTTCTCTAAGTCTGGGTCAGTCAGCCTAAGGAAACTCAGAGGCACTTCATCAGCAATGGGGGAACATCCTGATTCCAGTGAAGTCTGGACCCCAGAGTAGGAGAGTGCTGTGGCTCCAAGCAGGATTTCTGCACCCAGGTGACCAGGGCTTGAATATGGCTCTGATTTTCCCAGCTGTGTGACTTTTGTCACGATTCTTTTTTTTTTTTTTAATGTTTATTTATTTTTGAAAGCGAAATAGAGCACGTGAGAGCTGGGGGTGTGGTGGACAGAGAGGGGGAGGACAGAGGATCCATAGCAGGCTCTAATGTGGGGCTCAGATCCGCAAACCATGAGATGATCACTTGAGCTGAAACCAAGAGTCAGACGTTCAATTGACTGGGCCACCTAGGTACCCCTGGTCATGTTTCTTAACCTGTCTACACCTCAGCCTCCTTATTTGTGATATGATGATAATAATAGTGATACTTTGCAAGTAGTCAGGCTTTAAAGAGTTAAGACATTAATAGAACAGAGCTTAGCAAAGAAAAAGTGCTGAATAAATTTTAGCTACCGCTATATATACATTTCCCCATTAATGTAGACATGTCTATCACTTTTTCTGTTTAGCAAGTAATTGTTGAAGCAGACATAAACACCTTCACAGGCATCTTCTGAGAACAAATACTAATTCCCAGATAGCACAATCTGGAAACATTTTTCTGAATGACTCAGGAGGAAATCTCAAAGTGGAGTCAGTACATAAAGTTCACTCCTTATGAACCTTCAACTTACAGGGGTCCATTAGGTGCAAATAGAACTTTTCCTGCTCTCTGCATTTTGGCTGGGGTCCCTAAGGTGACAGCAATAAATAGCAAGCACCTCCTTCCTCAGTTCTATAGGGACCTACTGGATACCAAAACTCACTAAAAGGTAGCCCACCTGGTCTTTCACACCCAGACTATATAAAAGGAGACTAAGCCACACTTGCTAAAAGCCTGGAGAGACTAGAAAGGGACATGAGGGGTGCTTTGTGTACTGATAATATTCAGCTTCTTGATCTGGTGCTTGAATCTTGAAATTCTCAAAGGGAGCTCATCGAAGGGAATTCCTAGGAATAGAGATCACTTGGTTGTTTTTATTTTGCTTTGAAGGTTTGAGGACATAGTAGTTGAACAGAGACCACAGCCCGCCTCATGTGCAGACCATTTCTGAAGGCAGGAGTCTGCCTGAAGCTGCCCAAGAGAGCAGCCAAAGACAGCAGCAGCAGGGGAGCATGTTCTCATGATGGTGGAGCATGACTGTATGAGTCCTCATGAGCCTTGTGGGCACCATGAAATATGTATTGAGACATCTTAAAAGGACCCCACCCTACAAGGTGGCCTGCTAGAGCAAGGAGACTCCCATATGGGAGGAGACTCCTCCCATAAGAGGCAGGAGATAAGACCACTGGGACAGGAGATGAGATGGAAGGAAGAAAGTGGGTCACAAGAGGTCAGCTGAAGAATATATCACCCATTTCAGGAACCAGTACAGCGCAAAAGTCTCAAAGTGGAGGATCTACAGATGCACATCGTGAAAAAAGGTATCAAAGGGCCCAGCACCTTAGCAGTGCCAGCCAAGAGAAAATCAAAAAGAGCCCCAATTACATAAAAGGCTATTTGCCCTTCTTTCCCTTTTGCCTAACTCCTTAACCTGGAGAAACCAAAAACAGCAAAGAAAGTGGAGGAGGGGAAGTGAGTCAGAAAGAATATTGCTTAAGCAGACTCTAAGATCAGACCCTCCTTCCCCATTTCAGGACCCCCAGTCAATGGTCAGGACTATGCTATGGAAACAAGAGAAGTTTTGAATTGGATCTGAGATCCAAGATTTGATTTAGACTCTATTGAGTCTTTTAATACTTGAGGAGTCACAATTATCAAATTAAGATTTGTTTGTTTTTTTAATGTGAAAATGACCAGACTTTAGAAGGGGACAGGGGAAGAAAACTGAGCAGCATACATTTTCAAGGCGGTCGTGGTGGCAATAATTTGGCAGGTTCCTGTGCGTAGCTGTTGGGCAATGCATTCACAATACGTTAGTCAAAACAAAACAAAACATATGCCAAGCAAAATTTCATCAGTCCTGCCCTCCACCAACAGAGACTTCTGAGTTGTTGCTTGCACAGGCTTGTCATAAATTGACCTGATCCTTGGCAAAAAGGTCTTTGTCTGTAAGACTGTTATGAAGGACCTAGTTCATTGCTTTCTTTTACTCCCTTTTCCTCCAGCCTGCTGGGCAGAGGAAAGTATACCCTTCAATCACTCCTTGAACCCACAAAGACCTACCCATAGGTCTCAATTTCTCTCTAGGGAGAGACAAGTGGCATTTTTATTTTTCTGGCCACAAAGACTTTGGGTATTTAATGCTGGGTGGAGAAGGAGAGGTACAATTTAGTTTGGAGAAAAGTAATTTAAGGACCTTTCCCAAGAAATAAAAACTTTCTCAGAAGGAAGCAAATTTAGAAATCCAAATGACTTCAAAGAGGGCTCAAGAATGGACTGGAATGATCCCTCCTTTCTCAAAACAACAAAACAAATCACAACAAATCACAACAAAAAAACCCATACCATGCCAGTAAACATCAAGAACTCAGGGATGTATGTGGACATCCCCTTTTCTCCTTCTTTCCTCTTTTCTATTCACTTCACTCTCATCCAGGATGATCTCAAATTGTTTCTCCGTCATTTATCCCACCTTGTTATTGGTTCCACCATTCTTTGAAAGCGAGCCACTTGGTCAGCCATATCTTCCTTTCACAGAGACTCAGGGAAGCAAATAAAAATTCCATGTGGAAACCAAAAGAGCCCAGAGGAAAGTGCTGTTCATTTTCTTCTGATAATCTACTCTCCTGAAAGCTTACAGTTTGGTAGAAATTCTGAATTTTCTTGAAGTAACTAGAGGTAGCACAGCTGGAATAGCAATATCTAAATAAAAATGCTGCCGACCTGCTGATATTAACTAGTCTAAAAATACCATGAAGCATGTGGTTTTCGTTACAGCAACAAAGCAACTATAGTATGACAAGCAGCCTGCCTTCCAAGATTACCCTCATTTACATGATATTATGTTACACGTGGAGCTGGACTCTTGGGCTTAAAGAAAAACAAGAGTTCCACGGCAAGAGGTGAAATGAAGAGTCAGGCACTCCGCCAGAGGTTTGAGATTACCCAGAAATGACTGAGCTCACAGTCACATGGCCTCCCTCTGCTCAGCACTCTAGCCTCACGTCACTTATTCCATTCATTTGGAACTTCTCACACGTGGCTCTTATCACAGGCCATTGTATGTAAGATCGGGGCAGAGACTACCTCTTGATCAAAACCACATAGAACCTTCCACATAGTCTTCAGCACCCATGGAGCTCAGGGGCAGTGATGCCATGTAGTTAGATGCAATATGGGTGGAAGGAACACAGACTCTGGTGCCCCAGAGCTGAGTCTCAAGCCTAGATGGCCTCTTTAAAGCTGTTTAACCTTCGGCAAGTTTTCCACTTCCCCAAGTCTCAGTTTGCTCATAAAAAGAATATTAGTATAAAAGTGGATTAATGCTATTATATTCAGACGTAAGATTCATCGCATGCTTATAACACACCATGGGTTCCACTTCACGTTGTCACGTGCACTATTTTATTGACCATCCACAGTCCTCTCACGAGGAAAGTAGTAGTATTAACCCCATTTAGAGATAAAGATACTGTGGGCCAAGGAAATTACAAAACTTGCCAAGATGACACGATAAGTAAGTAGCTGATTCAGACCCAAGTCTGACTCATGTCAAAGCTTGTGCTCTCATCCACAGAGTTTAAAGTCAACACCTAACATGACTACACCAGGCAAGGAGCAAAGTGGTTAAAGCAGAGACTCTGGTCTCTACCAGTTCCTTGATGGTACTTGTCTGAACTTCAGTTTTCTCACCTGTGAAACGGGGACAACAGAACCTACATCTGAGTATGGCTGTAAGGATAAAATGACTTAATATGCAGATGGCTATGGGATAATTCCCAGTACATAGAGGTGACTCTGCTATGTTTACTGTTTTTATTTTTTATTTTTTATTTTTATTTTTATTTTTTTTACATTTTTTATTTATTTTTGGGACAGAGAGAGACAGAGCATGAACGGGGGAGGGGCAGAGAGAGAGGGAGACACAGAATCGGAAAGAGGCTCCAGGCTCCGAGCCATCAGCCCAGAGCCTGACGCGGGGCTCGAACTCCCGGACCGCGAGATCGTGACCTGGCTGAAGTCGGACGCTCAACCGACTGCGCCACCCAGGCGCCCCTACTGTTTTTATTTTGATAAACCACTGACATATCAGTGATGACGGGGGCTGAAATAAGAGAATAAGAAAGAATAAGCATGGGAGGCCACCAGATGACTGCTCTGTGGCACTTGTAAAACCCCCATGGGAAACTTGCAGAGATGACTAGGAGCAATTTCAAGGGTGCTGAGTTCATACTTATGCAGAAGGAGGGATCTCGGAGATCTTAACATTTTACCATAATTATAGGATTCTAGCTGGTACAACCAAGAGACATCTAGAAAGAAATGTAATGCTAAGCAGATGTATACTTCACGTATGGCCTCACAGTTGAAGTCTGGAGAGTCAGGCTAGAGCAGTGCCCTGATGGCTTGGTCCCGGCTGCACCCCTGGAGGTACCGCTCCAGCCATGATGTCACTATGTGAAGTCACGTGACGATCATGAAGCTCACATGCCAGCTGATGCACCGTGAGGGAGCTGACTTGCCCTGTTCATCAACCCCATAAAATCATGTTCAGATCACGCCCATTTTGGAATGCTAGAAGGATACCTAGTGGGAGGCTTCCATGATGATAAGATGTTGTACCAAAACTGACCTGGGAATTTCGTAACAAACCATGCAAACAAGAAAAACAAAATCTCTCTAAGATGTGAGGTGAGGTGGGATTCAGTGATCAAGGAGAAAATGCAAACCACTTCCAAATAATTATGGAATTGCTGTCAACATTAAAGCTGTGGAAACTGATCAACTCTCATTTCCGAAATAAGATCTGAAGGAAGAGCTTTTTAGTCTCAAGATGTAACTGAGGGACCAAGAAAAAAACCCTTACGGCGCAAAGCCAGAAACAACTTCATCTTGGGGTGTGTTCCTGGATTTTGGTTCCACGTGTGAACTTCTGGCTGTAACAAAAATGATAAGCAAGTAAGTAAGCATTTTACCTTTTTCCAACTCTTTATTGCACAATTAGATTTAACCTCAGGTCTATTATTTTAGTTTTAATATCCATCACCAGCTAACTCACAGCGTCCTGGATATAAAGCCTTATCTTACCAAAAAAAAAAATCTAAATAAGAGGATGGCAAGGCTGCTTATGGGAAAGGCCCTCAGCCTTAGGAGACAATATGTAGAAATGACCAAAGACAATGGAAAAAAAAAAAAACAAAACAGGAATATAAAATCCGGCCATACTGCGTTTTATGTCTCCTGACTCAGTGATTTTAAATTATCGCTTTATTTTGGCAATACTATAAAAGTAATGCTGATAAGCTAGTTACTAAAATCTGGACATGACTTTAATAGAGCAAGGAAATAACAAAATTTTATTTTTAAAGCTGTTGATGAAATTTCTCTTAAGGAGAAAGCACCTTTGGCTTAGCAAAATGCCTTGAAGAGCCATTTGGTTGTGGAAAAGTAGGCTTTTGAAATATTGTTCAGAAGGAAGACCATTAAGCCCAAGAAAAGTATATTTTTGTACCCAATACTATAAGAAAAAATAAGTTTCCAAGGGCACACTGAGACGGTAGGGACAGAATAAGTTGATAGAAGAAATAGGTAGGTAAAGACGCAAGGCAGGAAGGAGAGGATCCAGGAGAGGACAGCTCAAGAGAAATTCTCACACTGGTGGAAAGAGCTGGGAATATCTCAATCTAGAAATCCATAGAGATATCTCATATGTAGTTTTAAAGAATTTGCTGTGTTCTGAGGCAATGCAATCCCCGCTGTCTCAAACTCTTTGTAAAAATGGGCTATACACAAATGGCATCAAAGAAAAAAATAACTGTGTTTGAGATCGAGGAAAGAAAAACCACAGGAGGCAAGTTAGAAGTAAGATCAAGAATTTAGTAGAAGCAGAAAAGCTAGAAGAGTTACCCCAGCCCACCCCAGCCCCTGAGAATTTCCATAGAGAGTGAGTAGAAATGTATGCTGGATTTCCCTTTACGTGCATGTGATGGGGGTCTCAAGCCATTTTTTTATGTGAGTGCTAATGGGTAGGGTGATCTATAAGCCTGGCAGAATTGGGGAACACGCAGACAGACGGTATCTGGATTACATTCAATAAGTGTCATCCCGCCTGATGCAAAAATCTCCCTTATTAAAGATTAGGTAGCATCACTACTGTCCCTGCAGCTGGGGCCATTACCAAAATATTCTGATAATCATTAGGAAAGCAGCTGGTGAAATTCAAATATAGCCCTTACAGCTAGAAAAATAGTTCTATCTCAAAAGTGATTACTCAGGATACAGCTGCCAGAGCAGGATTTCTTTATGTACAGAGAAAACTTTCCTATGAGCTTTTGGGGTGGCAATGGAACGAGCAATAAATCTATGGGCCTGGAAATCTGCACGACTGTGACAAAGACATGATTTTAAGGGATGAGTCAAGTTGTTCCTCTGGAAGAAGGATGAACTTTCTACTCTGGAAGTGATGTCCTCTGAAGTCAGTGTATCTTAAAGATCTGAGAGGCACTATTAGACGTGCCTAGCTACAGATCTTACGTTGCTGAAAGAGGGTATTCTCTTAAGATTTCTACACCCACGATGGCAAGTATTATAGAAAGTTCTGACAGTAACTGTGTGTCAAATTGTTCCGCCATGGTCTGTTGCAGACCATTGTAAAGAATTGCTTTTCAATACGGACCTCCCCATCGCTTTCCTCTTCAAGTCCTTCTGGGGGTCATTCTACTTGTAATCTGCCCTTACTTCCTGTTCTCTCCTGAACTGTTCTTTCAAAGGCCAATGGTGGCCCCGCTAAGTGAGAACTGAGCAACCTCTCTGCAGGCTGAGGCCTGCCTTACCTCCCTACCTTGCCTTACCACCTAAGGTAAAGTAAGAATGACACAGGGCTGAACTGACCAGTCTTGAGAACTGTGAAGGCTCCGTGGGATCTCTCCTATTCATTTTTATTTATTGCCATTGACAAAGCTCCTTCCTTTGACCAGTTCTGAGGCAGGCTCCTGTAAGTCCGATCTCTATCCTTGGCTCACTTAGCCCAGTTTTAACAAGAAACCTGCCGTGTCAGTCAAGTAAAAATCCCTCACTCTTAGTATCTGATCACCCTTGACATCTGATCAAATTCCTCACCCCGCACCCTTGATGTCTGATCACACTAGTCTGCCTTCAGTCAGAGGCCCGTCACATCAGTTTGGCCAGACCGCCCTAGCCTTGATGTTTTCTCTGGGTAATTTTCTATCCACTGACCCCTACTCTGCTCCTTGGCTATACATTTCTACTTTTCCTTGTGGTATTTGGAATTGAACTTGATCTCTCTCTCCTACTGTGAAACTCCCATTGCAACAGTTTCTCTTAATAAAGCCATCCTTTTGGTCTTTAACAAGTATCTGAATAATTTTTCTTTAGCACCAACCATCCGGGCTGCTTCCATGGCACACTTCTGGAAAAGCCGCCTTTGCTCCCTTCTCAGACCTCTCAGGACCCTGAACTCCAGATCCACTCTCTCTGATTTTTGCTTCCAAATCCCTTCTCCATCTCATTGCTAGCCGCTTAGATCAGGCACTGTTGGCTCTCCTCTGACCACGTGATCACTCTTATCTCTGGCCTTCTAATGGTTTCACTGCTTGTTGCCAGATCATTCCCATCTCCCCTGATACCCCCCACACACATACACACACCATACTTCCTCCACACTGATGGTCACAGCAACACAAACACAGCTCTGACCTTGCTCCCTGATGTAAATCCTTCAGTGTCTCTCCACATACACCAAGGTACAACTCTGCATCTAATTCTCCAAACATTTTTTTTTTGCTATCCCCCTTGCTCAAAAAGGTCACTGCTGTTTCACACTCCCGGACCTGATGCTTCCCCTCCTGGAACTATCCATTCTTCTCCCTCTGTCTTTCTAAATGTACTTCTAAAGTCAGTGTAGCCATCACCTCCTCCAGGAAGCCTTCCCTAACCCTGCCCAGTGAGAAGTGGGGTCCCTCCTGTGCCTGAAAGAATCCTAAAGAGGACTTGGTAGGCTTGGTGAACTGAGCCCCTCACACATACAGCTCACAGAAATGAGAAGTGAGTACGATAATGGCAACGTGCGCATTCTCACCAGGGCCACAGCGTTCGAAAACCAGACAGGGAGGGAGTTGGTGGACGTGGATTCCCAACGTTCCCCTTAACTTATGGACACCTACTCACATTGGTGGTGTTATGGCGACGTTCCGTAAGGTTACGGTGAGTCTCGAGTCGTGCCCTACAGGCCTCGTAGAACCCTGACCACATCAACGCAAAAGTCCAACATTATTAATTTATGTGACTTGGAAAAACAGCCTGTACCAGAACGTGCCTCCTGCGTCAACACCCTAGTTCGTCCAGCACAGCGCCACCACCCCGCCTCCTGCACAGGCCCACGGCGCATGCCCATGGTGCTGCGGCTGCGCAGTGGGGATCACCGCGCGGGCGGGTAGCACCCGTTTTGCCTCCATTATCATGGGAGCTGAAAGGCACTGAAAACAGCAGGTTGGCCAGAGGCTATGGCAGTGTTCTCATGGAATCCTAATTAACGTGTCAGAGACGTATTAATCTATGAGAGCCTTTCGTGGCCTGAGAGTTGTAGTAGTTGCCTTTCTCGTCAATCAAGCTGCGAATTCCTTGAGAGCAGAGGCCATATCTCCTTCAACTGTGTATCTCAAGGAATTCCGCTTGGTAAGCAGTCTATAAACTTTGTGTGGAGGGATCAATAAAACTGAACTAAGAATTCCATGAGGACAGGGTCCATGCCACGCATCTTCCTGGCACTTAACGCAGTGCCAACACTTAATACGTCAGATGTTCTCAATTAGGAGTCTCCAAAGGTAAAGATATATGTGTGTGTATATATCTATGTCTATCTCCACATTTTTCATGTGTCATTTTTATAACATATTGACAATATATGTAATATTACAAAAATCCTAAACTATAACATTACACTCAACATTGCTGCTCATAGCAGAAATTGTAGGGGCGCCTGGGTGGCTCAGTCAGTTGAGCGGCCGACTTCGGCTCAGGTCATGATCTCTCTGTCCGTGAGTTCGAGCCCCGCGTCGGGCTCTGTGCTGACAGCTCAGAGCCTGGAGCCTGTTTCAGATTCTGTGTCTCCCTCTCTGTGACCCTCCCCTGTTCATGCTCTGTCTCTCCCTGTCTCAACAATAAATAAAACGTTAAAAAAATTTTTTTTAAAAAAAGAAAGTATATCAGTTTGATGTAGAAATGCTGGTTTTAGCAAATGACAATATGTTCTGATTCATTGCTTTTTATAAATTGATTTATTTCATAGAGCAAAAACAAATCCATAATTATTTAGTACAGTGTTTTGGTAAGCAAAATCTTGCACACAAAGAAGAAATAAAAGGGGTTCTTGGTGCTGAATAGCTTGAGAGCCAGTGCAGTGCAACTCAATTTTGAAAAATTAGATATCTCTAGTATTTACTTTCGTCAAAAACTGCGGTCACAACAGCTGTGTCCTTAGTTATACAGACATGGCTACGTGAGGTGGATGGAGAAGAATCAGGAGACTGAGTTAAAACTTTCAGGTATTCCATATGGATGACAGAAAAGCAGGAACAAAGCAAAGCCTTCATTCGTTCGTAGCTGATACCAGGAGCTAACTTACTGGCCCTCACGAGGTCCTCCTTGGGATGGTACCAGTATGGGGGGTAAATGAATCCTATTTGTTCACTTCCTGTTTGTGTGACCAGAAGTTTCTGCATATGTTGTTGTATTGGTCAAGGCATTGCCAGTTTCGAATGACGAATATCCAACTTTGTTTGACCCAAATGTCAATTTATTCGTTCTCCTATTTGAAAAGATGAGGAGGAACGGGTCTGAGTTCAGGTGTGGCTGGATCCAGGACATCAGATTATGTCATTAAGATGCAATTGCTCCAGCTCCCCCTTTAGGCTCTGCTTCACTCCTCCTTAAGCAAGTTTTCTCTACTTGATGGCACAGATTATCTCAGCAGCTACAGACTTCAATGGGTCTTTGCTCTTGCAGTCTTCAGAAGGAGCAAACTTCTCTCTGTGAGCCCCTAATATGACTCTGAATGAATGGCTCTGCTTGAGTTGGATGTCTACCACGGGACATATTGCTGTATTAGAGAGATGGCGTACGACTGTCCAGTCTGGTTCAGATGCCCAACCCTCGGGGGAAATCTCCTTGTGAGGGACAGACCACCAAATATGGGAGGAGAATTTCCCAACTGAAAGATGCTGGGCAGACAGAGTCAGAGCCAAGATCTATGTGTCGTGTCTCCTCAAGCACTGTGTCTACAACCTCCCTATATGTGGCCTAATCGTATATTTTTCCTGAAAGGCCTGAAAAATGTACTCCTAGGTGTAGCTCAAAGTAAAGCAAAGCAAAACAAAACAAGACAAAAACCACTTGTGATTGGAGAAGCCATGAGGTTCCAGACGCTGTAACAACGTAAAAGACTTTGAATGCTCAACTTCTGACAAATACTCGCTCAACCGTGATGCCTCAGTTTCAGCGAAAAAGTGCGTGTTCTTTAAAAAAGATTTACCTCTTCAGCTAAGATGGAGATTCTGAGGCAGGATAATTTAAGAGCCGGAAAAAGCCAAATAATGTTTTCATCAGGGGAATAAGATAGCATCCGTTCTCTGGACTGGACGCCACCCAAGAAAAGCCATTACCCAGCAGTGACACGTGAAAGATCTGCTTTGATTTCATGCGGGAGAGTGTTTAGCAGTGTCAAGACAAAAACATGCCAATTCCCATGGGTTGTCAAAAAAAATGCCATTATAAGCACAACCCTGAAAAAAACAAATCCACGCCCATTGCAAGCGTCACCAAGCTTTTGATGGAAAATGGATACATTTGCCAGCCTAGAAGAATAAAGAGAACGCTGGAAGGAGTGAGAGAAGGGAGGGAGGGAGGAAGAAAGGGAGAGAAGGAGGGAGGGAAGAATAAATGAAAGAGAAGAAGAGAGTGTGAGAGAAAGGTGACCCTTTAGCCTGCTCCAGATTTGTGTGAAAAGTGTAATAATTAAGAATACAGGCTTTGACCAGAAACAGAAAGACAAATACTGTGATGTGAAATATGTGAAATAATAAAATAGTCAAACTCCTAGAAGCAGAGAGTACCATGGTGGTTGCCAGGGGTTGGAGGGAGAGGGAAATGAGGGGCGATGGTCAAAGGGTACAAATATTTAGTTTTGCACAATGAATAAATTCTGGATATCTGCTGTACAGCCTGGAGCCTGGAGCCAACAATACCATTTTGTATACTTAAAATTTGCTAAGAGGGTAAACCTTATGTTAAGGGTTTTTACCACAATAATAATGATAATGGTAGTGTCAGTGATGATAATAAAGGGGGCAGGAGGAAAGTTGGGGAGGTAACGGATAATGTCTGTGGCCTTGATGGTTGTGATGTTTTCACGTGTGTCTGCTTATCCTCAAACTCATCAAGTGGTACACATTACAGACGTACAGTTTTTTAATGTATCAATCCTACCCCAGTGAAGTAGTTTTTAAAAAAATTGATTGCCTTGGGGCGCCCGGGTGGCTCAGTCGGTTAAAGCGTCCAGCTCAGGTCATGATCTCACGGTTTATGGTTCAAGCCCCGCGTCGGGCTGTGTGCTGACAGCACAGAGCCTGCTTGGGATTTCTCTCTCCCTCTCTCTCTCTGCCTCTCCCCTGCTTTCTCTCTCTTCATAAATAAGTAAACTTTAAAAAATAAAATAACAGGGGCGCCTGGGTGGCGCAGTCGGTTGAGCGTCCGACTTCAGCCAGGTCACGATCTCGCGGTCCGTGAGTTCGAGCCCCGCGTCAGGCTCTGGGCTGACGGCTCAGAGCCTGGAGCCTGTTTCCGATTCTGTGTCTCCCTCTCTCTCTGCCCCTCCCCCGTTCATGTTCTGTCTCTCTCTGTCCCAAAAATAAAATAAAAAAATAAAAAAACGTTAAAAAGATTAAAAAAAAATAAAAATAAAAAAATAAAATAACATTTAAAAAAATTGATTGCCTTAGAGAGTGATCGCTAAGGGGCTCAGGGTTCCCTTTTGGGGTGATGAAAATGTCCTAAAAGGATTATAGCGATGGTTCTACAATTCTGTAAATATAAGAAGTCACCGAATTGTAGACTTTAAATGGGTGAATTATGTGATGTGTGGATTATATCTCCATAAAGCTGCTCAAGAAAAAATATTTCAATTGAAAAAAGAAGAAGACCGGCTTTGGACTCAGGATATCAAGGTCGGACCCTGCCACTGAATTGTTACCTAAAGTTGGTCACTTGACCTCCCCAGGTCTCCGATTCTTCACCTGCAAAGCAAGGAGAAAAATAATAGTGTGGTTAACGCTTAAAAGCAGCGATGGCTGACAGTGCTGAGCCAGGTGCCAGGGCAGGGCTTGCAGTAAATGCTCAGGAAATTAGATGTGGTGTCACTATAGGCTGAAGGAGACAGCGTATCCTGGAGCTCCGTGGAGAATATTTCCTGTACAGAGAAGGTATTTAAATTCACCCACTTCAAAATGCCTGGTTGGGAATCCTGAATAGGCTTTGCCTCTGTATTTCATAGGTAGAACGGCAGGCTGTAAGTAGAAGTACACTCTTGTTTGACAGCTGGAAACTAGGAAATGACATCTAAAGAATCTTCTGCCTTACGGAGCTCGACTTTTCGCAGAACACTAGAGGTCCCTCTTGGCACTGAATCTTCCAGCCCTCGTGGTGTAGAATTCAGAGTGACAATTTTCTACCTCAGCCCCACTAGATGTCTCTTCAATAAAGTTATAAGACAGTGCTCTGACATCGGTTCGGTGCCCACAAATCATCGCACAGAGAGGACACAGTTTAAAAGCCAGGCAGTTGGCCTGAATGTGCATGCATCCTAGAAGCCACCTTCTGCTGCCACACATACGATCCCGATGGAAGAAGTCGTTCTCCGGAAGCATTTTCTGGTAGTAAGATATGGGGGGTGGAGGGGCAGAGGCAACGTTAATTAGGAACCATAGAGGGTACTTTGAAGTCATAGAGGAAGTGCTGTGTAAGACATTAAAAACAAGGTTGCTCTCCCAGAGTCAAATTATCAAATCAGCAATGGAGGTGTTAGAGATGGGCAGTTACCTTAAAACAGATAAAGCAGTCCACAGGCCAGAGCAAGACTTAGCTGTGTGTTGTTGGAAGGGACTGATGCATCCAAAGCAAAACAGTGTTCCTTTGGCAGCTGGTCATCCCAGGAAAGCTGGAGAGAGCGAGAGAGACATGTTTGGGTAATGTAGCAGAGAAAGAGGTTCCCTGACCCTGGTTCTGTGGCAGCATCGTAATCCCCAGCGAGCGATTGGACCATCTCACTACTGAAACCTCAAGTGCCTTAGCAGTCACATCACCAGATTCCACCCTGACCGGCATGGCTTCTGTCATTTGAGCCCCTGTGGTCATCTGCCGACGGGGAGCGAAGATGCCACTTAAGCCGCGTGGGTGAGAGTTCTAGTCCGCATGGGTAACAGGTCCATTTCTCATTCTGAACTTTATATCTCACATTCTGGCATGTTCTTCAGTCCCTTCTGAATTTGGTAGCATGAGTTAGCCTCCCCCAGACTCATGCACTCCAGGACATTAACAAGATTGAGGTTCCCACCCTGTGAGGCATGTCCTGGGTTGGGGTGTTTTCACCAAAGCAATTCTACCTGTTAAGCTGGTAATTCTACCAGCTACCTCCTGGAAATACCTCCTGTAGATACATGGCTTCCATGCTTGGATTTCCAATTTACATAGTCCTGAATCTTGTTTTGCTGCGAAGCTAATTGTTTTCCAGTGTCAGTAAATTGCGCTGAGACAGTGCTCTCCATGACAGTGTTGACTGAGGGGCTTTCCTGAAGGAAAACCCTAAAGGATAATCTAATGCTAGCATGCTTTGGGCTTCTCTCTTATTAACAGAGGACGACAACTCTAATGACCTCTTGGCTGACACCAGGTTAAGTAGCCGTGGCCAGGCTGACCATAGAAACGTATTCAATCGTTCAGCGAATATTGAATGAGCACTTGCTGCCTCCAGGTGCTGTCCCAAAACCAGGATGCGGCAGTGAATTAGACCAAGCCCTTGCCCTTGGGGGGCTACTAGTTATCGTTGCATAAGCGTAACTAGTAAACAAACACATAAGTAAAGTACAGAATGTACTCCCGTCGTGACGAGGGCAGTGAAAAAACTAACGCAAGGAAGGAGCACCAGAATCGCCGGTGATGCAAGTGATCAGGGTAAGCTGCACTGAGGTCGAACTCGAAGGAGGCGAGGAAGCCAGCCAGGTGCTTCCCTGGGAGAGGACTGTTCCAACAAAACACAGCAAGTACGAAAGCCCCAGGGTGAAAGCCTGTCTGCGGCATCCACGTGGCTGGTGTGGAGTGGGCGAGAGAGAGAAGGTAATGCCACAGACATAAGGTTGGGAGAGGGGATTTGATTAAGCCAGGCATTTCGGAAATGTAAGCATAACCCTAAATTGAAAACGTGCTAGAGACGCCTGGGTGGCTCAGTCGGTGAAGCATCCGACTTCGGCTCGGGTCATGATCTCACGGTTCTTGAGTTCCAGCCCCGCATCAGGCTCTGTGCTGACAGCTCAGAGCCTTGGAGCCTGCTTCGGATTCTGTGTCTCCCTCTCTCTCTTTGCCCCTTCCCTGCTCACGCTCTCTCTCTGTCTCTCAAAAATAAATAAATGTTTAAAAAAATTTGTTTTAAAACATGCTAATAATTTTCCTCATTTCACAATCAAGGCTGGGTTTGCCACACACACACACACACACATACACACATTAAGAAAGTGTGTTCTTACTACTTTTTAGTGAAACCATTAAAACTATGAGCAGTGCACCGAGGGAATGGCAGTGTGCTGGTGTATGTCATGCCTATATGGTGACAATCTCTCCCCTATGGCTCTTCTCCTCTAAGCTCCTTGCTTCACATCCCTGGGATGGCTCTTTCCACATAGTCATATAGTTACTTATCTACTTGTCTGTCTTCCCCCTGATTATGAATGACTTGCAGGCAAGAGCTTCACTTGTTTTTTGTAACTCCAGCACAAGCTAACTACAGGGCACAAAACGGGAGCTGAATAATGGCCTTCTCATTTAAACTGAACTCAGTGGCTACTTAGTATGTGGGCAATAGCTGCTAACTTCTTGAGGAGCCCTCAGTATATCAGTTTAAAAAAAAAAAATCCACACCTATTCTTGAGAAAAGAAGTGTAACACAGCGAATCACCTCCAGAAACTGAACATACGTTATTCTGATAGGGTAAGAATGTATAATTGGGGAGAGCAGGCTTTGGGTCAATGCATTGACCGAAATGCTGAAAATTGAAGTAGGAGCACAGAGGTAATCTGATTATATTTCAGGATGGCTAATTACATTCCCACGAGACACGCAAGCACAGTAAGCAAAAAGCACTGCCCTCCAACTTGGCCTGGGTACAATGGCATCGTGACCACAGACTCAAGCCCATTCGAGTCAGACTGCCCTGGGTTCTACTCTCAGCTCTATGCTTTATTAGCCAGCTGGCCCTGGGCAAGTTACTTACCCACCCTGATCCTCAGTTTTCCCGTCTATTAAAAAAAGGGGGGGTGGGGGGTCATAAAATAGTACATTCCTCAGAAAGATCTGAAGTGTAATAAATGATATTATCAATGGTGAGCACCCAACACGATTCCTGACATCCTGACAAAGCATTCCACCTGATGTGATTTATTATAATGGACAGAAGAAGCCAGTATTCCACCTTTTATCATCCTGTCTAACTTTCATTTGGTTTTCCTAATTTTCATAGTTGCCACTTGTTTTTTCATCTGTGTTATGGAGCACTACAGATCAAAATCTACGGTAACAGATCCCTGAGCCAGTCCATAGTGCCTTATCTGCAACCAAAATACAGAAAGACGTAAAAATTTGCAAGTTTTTTCACATGTCCTTTGGAAGTAAAATCTGAGCTGACCTAGGTCACGTGGTTGTACACCCTTGCTGGAACTCCTGAGGAAATCTATTTAGTCTTTATTTACTGTACTTGATCGTGAACAGTCATAGTTTTGCTGCCGACATATTAGTGTATTTGGGTATGAGGTACGGCCCCAGATTCTGCTGGTATGTTGCATAATACACGGCATGTGCTCTGCATTGCTTTTCTAAAATCCAAAGGCATCTGGATTCGGAAACACATCTGGCCACCAGGGGTTCAGGTAAGAGCTTGTGGGCCTGACAGCACTGAGGGGCGGGATCTGTACATTGCTCTGCGTGCTGGGATTGACCAAGGTCCTCATTTATGCTTACGGTGGCCTTGATGGCCCAGATTCCACTTAGCAGAAAAGTCAGACATCTGACTTCCGACTTCCTCAAAACACAAAGGGAGAGAGCGTGCCTTCCTGAAGGAAGGCAGTGTCTCTTAGTCACCTCTAAGGAAAGCTGTATTGAGTTGACCTTGGCTGTTGTTATCTTTCCTAGGGAACCCTGAATACCAGGATGGTACTTGATTACCACCGGCTACAGATTCTCAACAGCCCTAGTTTTCCGGGTGTGATCTTTGATGCAGACCAGCATCATCAACCAGGTAGTTCAGACAAGATTTTGTCTCCCACTTCGCAAGCTTCACACCTCACAGGGTCACCTGGCCTTCACAACCAGCATTTAAACATCCGTCTCAGTGGATGATGGATCACCTCTTGGGCCTAATAACCGGTTGTGGTTGTGTTTTGTGGCAAAGCACGGTGGTTGTGTTAGGGGAAGGGAGGGAGCTGCAGACAGGAAACGTCACGTTTGGGAGGTCTAACACCTCAAGGACTCTGTAGTTGGGGCAGAGGAGGCTGAGAGGAGCTGGGGGCAGGGGTGAAAGGGTGTGTGGGTGACTGCAAGGAACTTGGGCTATGCCGTGGTTTGAAGACCCTCTAATTAAAAGGCCTCAGGCGTGGCACCCACCGTGGGGAGCCACAATTCACAGCATATCCTATTATCTTAGGCCTGAGATAATTTGATAGTATTAAACGCCTGCCCTCTTTGGCCTGGGCCAGAACTTACATCTATTTATTTATTTATTTATTTATTTATTTATTTATTTATTTAGGTTTGGGGGGGGTGGGGGAAGAGGTAACGGATAATCTTATTTTTAAGAAATGCACACTGAAGTGTATGAGGGTACAGGGACAAGATAAAAATCCAGATCTACAAAATGAGACTCTCTAGAAGTGAAGCCCAGACACAAGCAGCTTGTAGAAAATGGGCCAAGGGATTTTCAGGCACAAATTTGAGAACGCATGAAATATATATCGTCGCTGCTGCAAGTGGGTGGTGCTCACGGCAGCTCTGGCCTCATTTGGGAGCTCGTTAGAAACGTGGAATCTCTGACCCCACAAAGACTGACTGCATCTGACCCTGCATCTTTAATATGATCCCCCAGGTGATTCCTGACACCCGGAAGTTTGAGAGGTCCTGATCCAGATCACCTGCTTACAAATGCAGGTGTTACAGGTGCACAAAACTCATCTGCCAAGGTTTTTTTAAAGGCTTTTCTTTGCTGTTCTCCCTGGTTGCCTTCAGCCGCCAGGAAGAAGGAAGGGTAGGGAGAAGGGCAGCCTCAGCAGACGTAGCTGTCATTGATGACGACCGTCACTCTGCATTCGGCTCGGGTGGAAAATTTACTGCTGTTTCACAGATGTCACTGGAGTCCGTCAGGGCATCACTCTTACGTTCTCCCTTCCAGACTCACTGCCTGGGTGGGACACATCACCCCCGACAGACACATCAGTTGCTGCCCCTGATCGACCCTTAGAGCTGGCATAGCAAGTGTCACCACGGAGCTGGAACTACAAGCTTAGTCAGATACCGGGCAGGAGTTATTCCTGATGCCAAAGACTCACTTAGAATTGCAGTAAGAGCACCTTTTGAAATGGACCTAGGTTGTTTAATGATACGAACAAAGCAAAACAAAAAAACTCTTCTTGCCTCAAAATATGTGAAACAGAACTGATCTTCCAGTGCTGAGGATAAGGCTTCTCTAGTCACCAGGAAGCATTCTTTCCTGAAGAATGTTCCAAAGAACACTAGCCTAATAGATGCTCCTGGCAAAAAAAAGACTCCACAACTGAATAAGGAAACACTATATTTAGGACTATAGTTTAAAACACTATATTTTCAGTTTCTCCTCTTGGAAATTGAAAATGTACATTAGCATGTTAAATGCTCTGAGAAGTCCTGCATTAAAAAAAAAAAAAAAAAAAAGTCTGGTTCTGCCTAGCAGTGTTTCCCAAATGTATTCTTTGATGGGATTCCGATTTTCTCCAGTACTTGCATTTTCTAGAACTCGTGCCTTAAGGGAAACACTGAGGGAACATCTTGCAGAGAATTTATATATAAAGGAAGAGCTCGATTAGTCCCATAAATGGACAGTCAAAAGGAGAAAGAAAGGCAGTTGTGAAGAATATCTAAAAATATTGACCGGGCCTCTGGACGTGGGAACTGGGCTTCCATTCCGTCAGGAAACTGCCAAAGGGGTAAAGAGGCTCCTCGGATCCTGAACAGAAAAGAAACAATATTCCTTGTCTGCTTTAGAGTGAAGAATTGGGATGATTAGTGAGCTTCCAGAAGATCCACCTGCCCCCCCACCATTCTTCAACCCCCTACCCACTCCACCACCAAATCCTACCTCCCTTCTCAGTATCCCACTTCTCACACGCCCACTGCCCCCACCCTGGGTCCAGCTGCCTGGGCCACTGAAGGGCCAGCGATGGCCAATGCATGGCCATCCATTACTGGATCTCCCCACCTCCACTTCTGTCCCCCTAATGTGCCACCCACACTGCAGTCCACTGGTTAAAACCTTCCCAGAGCTGCCCTTTGCCAGGAAGAAAGCAGAACAGGCCTGGCATTTTCCAGCTGACTCATCTCGATTGATTCCCCCACTCCTTCTCACGTTCCAGCGGTATGCGCTTTCTCCTGCCATCTCAAACATGGACTCGCCTTCCCATCTCAGTTTTGCCTATGCCTTCGTCCGATCACTAAGCAGAAGTTGTTTCCTCTAGGAAGACTTCCTTGATTTGATAGTCTAGGTCCACAGTTCAGTGCCGGTCCACAAGCTGTCCATAATGAGATCATTGCAGAAATCGAGAGATGAGCTTTTAGAAATGTTGACAGTATTTTAATTATGACATCCAAACACGCGATCAGTAGACAAATCTTGTTGAAAAGGGAAAGGACCAGGCCAAATGTTATCTAACTCATGTGGTGAGTCTCTCAGGGCGCCAAGTGATACGAGTATCGTCCATGACAGATTAGAGAGGAAAACTGATCCTCTATCACACAGGGTCCGAGAAGCATGGGTCAAGGTCACGTTGCCATGTGATACCCACTCATAGTACCAGATACCTTCCATTCAAAGCATTTATCATGAATGGTAGTTTCCCATAGATTTTTTTTGTTTTTTACACCGTCTCCTACACAGACGCCTAGCTTCGTGCCAGCGGGCACCAGGCATGCTGCTGTCAGTGTCCTAGCCTAGCACAGTACCTGGCACAGACCTGATACTCAATAAATGTGTCTAATCAATAAGGGGAAAGAGTGAGCCTTGTTGATTTTAACTGTGTCACCTCAATAGCAATCTTTGTACTTCCTGAGTCACCTGTGGCTTATATATGAGGTTGGGAGCGTGGTGGGGGGTATTGAGAGGGAGCTAAGAGAATTGTTCTATTTCGTGAACTCAGCCACACCCTTCCAGATCATGTTTCAATGGCGGAATGAACGTAAAATGCAAAGCAGACGGCGTTGTTGACATGAGTACAGAAGAACATTCTGTCGTGGGTAACTCAGATCTGGAGCTTTCTACTGTCACCCATCACAGGTGTTTTGTTTGATATTTCTATTTCACTCTAATTAAGTAACATCAGAAAATATTATTGCCCTTACAGGAACAGAGCTGGACACAGGCCAGCTTTCTGCGGTATTTCCTCATACAGCTCTCCCCTCCATGCCTTTGTTCCTAGCTGTTTTGCTGATCGAATGGAGAGAGAGAGACCTCGTGAGCTGGTATGACTCTGACAGCTTGACTTCTGGCAGCTGCTGGACCTCAGAGCATAATTTCCTCCCTCGTGGGTTATCAGAATCAAACACCCCTGGCTAATCAGGATTTCAAAGGATGCAGATATCCAGTTTAATTTAAGAGGATTATTCCAAAACAGCTCCGAGTAGGGCATTTGGACTTTGAGCCCCCTAACCGTTTGCTCACACAGGCATCAGAGGCGGCTGGAATCTTGAACTTTTTCCAAGAAAGGGAAGAGATTTCAATATAAAAGAGCAGTGGACGTCTTCAGACAGTCTTAGCCCCAGCACTGGGAAAGGTACCTAATCCCCCTGGGCCTTTACTTCCTCATATGTTTAAAAAAAGAGGATTTGACCAGATGACCTCTCCAATCTCTTCTAGCCCTGAAATTCTCTGACTGTAATCTCTAAGGCCTCTTCTAGCTGTAAAATTTGGGAACTGAATAATTCAAACTCCTCTCGGCCACAGGCATCAAGAACGCTGAAGAGCTCCGTATCTATTCCCTCACTGCCTCAGTTTGGTACTGAAAGAGGTGGCAAAGGTCATATTTATACAAAGGACTTCCCATGTGCTACTCACTGAGTTTCTACTTTATTCTGAAAAGTCTGCGGCATACAGCCTCACCCCCCATACTGTGAAGACAAAATTGTTTACAAAATCCCACGACTCGGAGATCTAACGCTAGTTCTACAGACGGAAGCGTATATACTAATATCATTCCTAAGAAGAGTGTGCCTGGGAAAAAGGCTCTAGGGTCACATAAAGTTCCAAAACACCGTCCTTGGTCCCCTCTCATTGATGGATCACCTTACAGAAGAGCATATTGGAGCGTAACACGCCCTGCACTGGAGAAAACTTCTTGAACTTTGCTTGCCTTACCATTTCCCAACATTTGACCACCGAAGTCTATTTATTTTCCCTCTGAAACATTTATTATCATTTTCTAAACTAGACCTCCACAAAACCTACGTAGGAAATGCTGCTCTGAGCATCACCTCCCACTTGGTAGATGCAGGGCGTTCCTTCACCCGGCAAATTCTTCCGCCCCACCCCCTGACTTACTGAATCAGCATCTTTGGAGATGGAGTCCAGATATATCAGCCTTCCCAAGCTCCCCAGTGGGAGCTGGAATTGTCCCCAGTGGGACAATGCTGTCGTGCCGCTGGTAAGTACCAACTTTGAATAGCAGAATTAAATAGTTAAAATTTCAGGAACAGTAGGAATTTGTGAGCTAATTGATGTTATGTTGGTAGACTGACATTTGCCATGGTGAGAATATTTACACCATGAAAATCGGCAAATGCTACAGTGCAGGGCTTTTCTCTCTCCCGGGCTGAGGCTTGTTAGACATTTATTTGCAGATCACTGCCTCTGGGGGATCCTTATGTACAGCACAGTTTGAGAACCAGTAATAATGCAGATATGTGCTATTATTGCTAGGTGTTATGTGTCCAAATTCTGTTAAAATTGTAATCACTAGTTTTCCCATGCTTTTCGATATTTCCAAAAAGAACAAAAAACAAAAAAAACAAAAACAAAAACAAATATGGTATGCAAAAGAAAGTCTTGCGTTTTGTCTTTAAAGTAGTTAGGAATTATCCAAGAATAGAGATAATCAAATAAGCAGAATCTCATCATGAAGTTTATGTTTTTACAGACTTTGTAAATTGAGACGTAAAATGGGCCCTGCTGACAGATATAGCTTTGTTATGGTCTAGTCTTTTAGTAATCTGGGGAAGAGAAAAATCTAGAGGTATAAAAATATTCCCAGACTGGTGTTGGTCACTTTTTCCTCTTAACTTTGTAAACTTCTCTTCACCACCACATTTTAGACTCAAAGGCAATATACCGCACACTTGTTGAGATTGTCTCTGGGCTCCTTTGTCCCTGGAGTGTTGGTGGTGGGGGAGAGGTAGAGTACATTTTTCTTCCTTCCTTCCTCCCTCCCTCCCTCCCTCCCTCTCTTTCTCTCATTCATTCATTCATTCATTCTTAATTTGAGAGAGAGAAACAGAGCACAAGCTAGGGAGGGGCAGGGAGAGAGGGAGACACAATCTGAAGCAGTCTCCAGGCTCCCAGCTGTCAGCACAGAGCCCGACACGAGGCTCGAACTCACAAACCTTGAAACCATGACCCGAGCTGAAGTCAGACCCTCAACCGACTGAGCCACCCAGGCGCCCCTATATTATTTCTTTCGTAAAATGGACTCCTTTGACAGATCCAATTACAGTCTCATTTCATGTTCGATAGTAAACATAGAGCCCAGGGTGATCTTTTCATCATTTCTCTGGTTCAAGCAAAGTGCAAAATCCAACGACAGAACCAAAAAGTACCTTGTGAGACTGAGCAGTTTGAGTTTCCACTTAACATTTGTCCTTCTATTCCCTCTGAAGGTGGACAGCCTCAAGGTGACTGCGGGACTAAATACAGTTTTGCTTGAACAGCTTATCTGGCATAAACACACTCCAGTGGATGTCATATCCCCAGTCATTAGAACCTTGACCCGCCATCAACAAGTATTTAATCACTGTGAATCTAACAGCTCATTCTGACAGCCAAACACAATGACATTGCCTATCTCTCCTGTAAAATGCCAAGTGGTATATGCTTAAAGGCAGAAATCTCTCTTCTCCCCCATGCAAGCCTATGACTTCCCGACAGCCCCAAAATATACCTGAGGCAAAATGGTGACTAGGAAGGAAACGGGGGGGGGGGGGGGGGGGGGCGGATCCTGTGTTCACTGAACACTTAACATTTGCCAAGCTCCATCCAGGCATGTTGTATATTATTTTAAGCAATCTTTACAGAAAACCTAAGAGATTATTTGCCCTGTCCATTCTTGTCCTGTCCTTTTAAACCAAGGGTTGGGCGCCTGGGTGGCTCAGTTGGTTAAGCGTCTGACTCTTGACTTTAGCTCAGGTCATGATCTCACAGTTCATGAGTTTGAGCCCCGCATTGGGCTCAGTGCTGACGGTGTGGAACCTGCTTGGGATTCTCTCTCTCTGTCCCCTCCCCTGCGTGCGCGCACGCTCTCTCGGTCTGTCTCTCTCTCTGTGTCAAAATAAATAAATAAACTTTAAAAATATATAAAAAATAAATAAACTAAGGGTCAAATTAAATACCTTTGAGGCCAGACAGGTTAATAAGGTAAATAAAGGAAATGAACAAGGTGAAATAGTAGAAACACAACTAAAACTGGCGACTTCTCAGTAGTGAGGAGACACAGGGAATGGCAGAGACTATGGCAAAATCTGATTTTCATGGCAATACTTTAATTTTTTTTTAAATATAGCCAAGTGGTTCAGTTAAAAACAAAACAAACAAGGGGCACCTGGGTGGCTCAGTCGGTTGGGCGCCCGACTTCAGCTCAGGTCACGATCTCGTGGACAGTGAGTTCGAGCCCCGCGTCGGGCTCTGGGCTGATGGCTCGGAGCCTGGAGCCTGCTTCCGATTCTGTGTCTCCCTCTCTCTCTGCCCCTCCCCTGTTCACGCTCTGTCTCTCTCTGTCTCAAAAATAAATAAACGTTAAAAACAAACAAACAAAAGTCTGTGGGCTGAACAAAACATATATGTTGGCTGGATCTGGCCGCCATTTTACATCATCTGCTTCAGACACAGTCCATCCAATCACCTACTGCTTCCCAGAGACCTAGCACAACAGCTGCAGGATGAGCTGGTTCTAGGCAGTGATGCCCAACCCTTCAAAAACGCACTAGCTTCACGTTTTTGTGTATTTCTGGTCCTAAGCCTTCAGAACAGTGCTCTGGCTCTGGATGCCTCCATTTCCCTCCCCACTCTTACACTCTTGAACCAGGTTTCCTCACTCACATTTCAGCCCAGCTCTCTCTCTCTCTCTCTGGTGCTGTCGTCACCCCATAGTGAAGGGGAAAACTTCCTAGCCCATCCCTGGCCTTATAGACTCTACCCTTTAAACCTAAAACTGGGTTGGAGTGGAGTGGGAAGCATTTCCTAGAGAAAAATTAGGTCATCCCCATTCACAAGTGAAGAATCTGAGATCTACTTAGATCAGGTCATTTGGCTGGGAAGTAAAGTAGGGGCAATTTGGACCCAGATTAATTCCTCCTCCAAAATCCCTTCCTCAGAGAGTCTCTCCTTTTCCACTAAAAGAGCTCTGAACTGAGCAGGAACCTCTAGAAGACCTGGGATGATACATTTTACCGTGAAATTCTATAGAAATGTAGCTTTCTATTCCGCAATATATTTGTATTTGTTCTAATAAAGAATTTGATATTTTTTTCCTGCAGGTAAAAATAATGTCTCAAATACTTGCTATGCTATTATGTTAAATCTTCTTATTCTCTAGACTCTGAACCACATCTCCAGGGGCACATGCACCCCTGTCCCATTGGTGACATGCACGTGTCACATTGATGCCATCAATACTGCCATCCTCTTCCTCTACCAGCCTCTCCCAGGCTCCCCCAACCCAGACCGCCAACAGTCACCCCATTGTTAGAAGGCAAAACTTGCCACCTGGGTCTCATGAAACTTGTAAAAAAAATCAATCAATAAAGTAATTCATTGATTTTTTTTTACCTTGAAAATAACAGTTGAAAACCCCCAATTGTGAGTTTATTTGTCTGTTTTTTTCAGATCAGATAAAGTGAGCTCAAGGCTCAGTCACTCAAACCGTTTTGTCAGCAGAAAGGTGACTAGCCCTAGCCACCGTGGTGGATTTGACTGCTGTACAGTTTTATAGTGTTTATTTTTTGTCATTTGTCTTTTACCTATAATGGACCCTTGTAAAGAAAAAAAGCATTGAAATTTAAGTCGATGTGGAGCCCCAACTTAGAATCATACTATATTAATTCAGCAAGTGCATCACTTGGTTCTTTTCATCAGATACATACGTTACATGCATCTGATCAAAATGTATATACTGCATCAAGATGTTTCTAGTGCTTTTTAAAAAAAAAAATCAATGCTAAAAAAATGCAGCAACTTTTGCACCCAATTTGGCTTTAAACTTAATGGAAATGGAGACCTTGCATATTGGAATATGCTACTTGCAGAGATGTGCTTAAAAATAACAGCCTAACTCTTTCTGTCCTATCAGATAATTATGGCAGGAGAAACAAATTTATTTTAAAATTTCCCAGTTAATTTTTATGGCTCAAATGTTAAGAATGTGAGCATCAGATTTTGAAAAACAAAATTCATCTCTTTTCATGTTGTATTTTTAAATTTCAGTCTACATTTTTAAAAATATGTCTACTCAAAGCATGTCACTTTAAAAATATTGTAACATTTTATACTTTTATTTAAAGAAAGTGAAATACCTCATATCACTTATTGTTTTTTTGAATTAGAAAAGTAAAACGTATCTTTACATAGTTGAGCATTATGACATTTAAAATTAATTTCAAAAATATATTTAAGATTATTTTTTTTTCAGAAAGCTACTTTTTTCTCATATGCTTCATGGAGAACTTTTTAAAGGAAGTGTTTAAGATTTTGAATTAATTTGAAAATGGTTTGGAACTTGGAAACATTTTGCTAATTCTGCTTTCATGTAAATTCATGTCACATGAGGCATATGTTCTTTAAAAGCTTGCCATATTGGAATAACAACCCAAAGAAATGAGTCCCAAATGGTAGAGTGTCCAACCCATAACAGGGAAATATTTGGGTGAAACCCTTTTATCAAATTCTTTTAATCTAACTACAGAGGTGAATATCTACTTCCCAAGCGGTATAGATTATTCTATATTTTTAGCATATTAACCAAAGTTTCAACTGAAGTACCCATATTGTAGATATGGGATTCCATATTGTAGGTATAGGATGTTGACACACTGTAAGTGTACAGAATTTATAAAGGAAATATTTAAAACCAACTTAAAGAAAATATAAAAACCATATATAAAAAGTGATATTGAGATGCTCAGCCCGAATAAAGATAGGCAAAGGAAGGATTTATGAAGAAATTTTCCTGTGTAGAGCTATTAACATACTATGAGTGCCTACACCACGCCCTCTACCCACAAGACTCTACCTTAAGCCTGTAGAAATGTAGGAATAGGTCGCCTGTTGTTCTGCAGTTTAAGGCAAGGGATGCATGAATGTTTCCCTTAGACAGATGCGGGCCATGGGAGAAAGCCAAAGTAGGGTCAGCAATAGGACCTCCCGCAGTGCTGGAAGAAAACTATCAGCAAGAAGCTGGAGGGGAAAGTTGGATGTCTACCGGTTCCAGAAGAAGTTAAAAACGACTGCTCAAACTCTAGACAAAGCAGTTAGCAAACTTGTTTTGGAAAGAGCCCGATAATAAATAATTTAGGCTTTTAGGGCTGTATGATCTGTGTCACAACTACTCAACTCTCTGTTTGTAGCATGAAAGCAACCATAAACAATCCATAAATAAATACACATGTCTCTGTTGCACTAAAACTTTATTAACAAATACAGGTAGCATGCTGGATGTGGCCCACAGCCATACTTCACCAGCTGTGCTCTAGACTCATCAGCCTGTCCCAAAAGAAGAGGAAGAAAGCAGAGCAGACCCCGGCTGTGGAAAAGCCCATGAAGACCCAGTCTACCCTAGCATCCTGCCGTCCTGCTACCCTCGAGGAGTTAGAAACTGACTGGCAAGCTGTAGAGGGAGAGAAGGAAAAGCCAGACGAAGAGATATAAAGAGAGAGCAGCAACCACCCTCTCGTCCCAGGAAGCATCCAGCCTGAGGAAGACTGAGCTGAGAAAGAAGACAATATTTGAATTAAATCCATTTCAGAGGTCTTGGGCCAAATACACTTAATTTCTGAACTCAGAATGCATTTCCAATTTAAAATGACAGTAGACCTGTTTACCTAAGAGTCAAAAAAGTCATGACTGAGGTTGAGAAAAAAGAAAATGAGTTATATGTTGATTTAACCACACTTGCTTTTCCAAAATACTGGGGTGTATACAATCACAGAGTCCAGCATTTTCTTTTCTTTTCTTTTCTTAGCTGAAGACCCCAGCTATTATGGAGAAACAGGTGGTGACATCACCCACCTCAGTAGCCTTTTGCAAACTCTTGACAAGGAGCTCACCAAAAAGGCCACTCAGCAGTGTGAATGTTATTGACTCATTGTCCTGTCCAGTTTCTCCAACAGTCCAAGACAGATATTTGGTTAGAGAAGATAACTGGGGATTCTTTTGTCCTGCAATAAATATCATGACTAATTTATGTCTTTCTTCAAGTAAAGTGTGCACATCCACTTAGATGCTTTTAATTTGCCAGCAGGGTCACCTTTCTGAGGGCTCTCGTGCCTTTCCAAGGGCTGCTGGAAAGCTTATCTGTGGCCTGCGATTCAGAGCAAATGGCTAATTATAGGGGGTGCTGATCTTACTCTGCACTGAATGGGGCCCCTGGAGCATTTGCAAGGATCGGTGGAAAGCTTTATTCATTCTCCGCTCTTACACTAGCGAAGACAACAGTATGAAAATCCATCTGACTTTTGTTAAGACATCTGATTTATTGGAGCTGAAAAGGTTTTTAAAGCAAATGGCGTCATCTTCTATTGATCTTAGTGCCTTTGTGCTATGCATGTTATGTCATCAGATTATCTAACTCATTCATCCACCTTTTCCAAAATGTGTGACTCTTCTTCATTGTCTCCAACTGCTACCACACAGTCACGCTTTTCCTGATAATGGTATAATTCTATTATGGTATTTCCCGGTGTTTTGCTTTGTGTTTGATCACAGTGAAGTTCTCTTCTTAACGTATTAGCTGCCACTAGGGAGCATGGATACGTGTCTATCTCCTGATTTATACAGTTCTCACAGGTGTAATATGCATTACAGGTGTCATATGCATCACATTTACTTGGATAATTTTTCTTCTTTTAAAATTCCATAACATCCACCCAAGAAATGGCGATGAGAAAAAGAGTGAGAGAGAGAGAGAGGAGGTTGATGGTTATATGAATCTTGGTTGACTGCCAACTCCAATAATCATTTTATTTTTGAGAATTTTATATATATGCAATAGCAATTATTTATCTAAAGTTAGTGAATTGGGTTTTTACCCCCTCTTTTGCTTTCTTTTTTCAGCATCTCATTGTCATCAAGAATAAAAGACTCTTGGGGTGCCTGGGTGGCTCAGTCAGGTAAGCATCAGACTTTGGCTCAGGTCATGATCTCACATTTTGTGGGTTCGAGCCCCATGTTGGGGTCTGTGCTGACAGCTCAGAACCTGGAGCCTGTTTCAAGTTCTGTATCTCCCTTTTTCTCTCTGTCTCTGTCTCTCTCTCTCTCTCCCAAAAATGAATAAACATTTAAAAAATGGATTTAAAAAAAAAGAATAAAAGACTCTAAATCAAAACTGAACTTTTGTCTTCAAAATGTTGGATTATGTGGAAAACTGTCAGAGTGCTATTTTCAGGTTTGAGTTATAAATACCATTCTTAATGAAAGGAAAATTAGGTAAGTTCAGCCTTTCACACTATTCAACATTTCTTTTCTCATTTTCATTCAACAAATATGTAGGGAGAGCCCACCACATTTGAGAAAATGTGGGAAAATACTAGGCCTTGGGATATGACAGAGAAAGAGACAAGGCCAAGAACAGTATTAGAGGGTGATCAATGTTATGCCAGGATGTAAAAGTAGGAGGAGGTAAGAGAGTGACTTTGTAGTAAACTTAGATTGAGTGGGTCTAGGAAAGGCCTCTCTTTGAAGGTAAATTAACACTGGGGATGCCTGAGTGGCTCAGTCTGGTTGAGCATCCACCTCTTGATTTGGCTCAGGTCATGATCCCAGGGTCGTGGGATTAAGCCCCACATGGGGCTCTGCACTGAGCATGGAGCCTGCTTGAGATTCTCTGTCTCCCTCCCTCTGCCCTTCTCCCCAACTCGTGCTCTCTCTCTCTCTCTCTCTCTCTCTATCTCTCTTTCTCTCTCTCTCTCTCAAATAAAAAGAAGAAAAAATAAAGTTGATCTGTGTGATGAGAAACAGTCATGCAAAGATCAAGGAATAATAAACACATTCCAGAGAAAGATGTTAATGCAAAGCACCTACAGTAGGAACCAATTGCAGGGAGCCAAAAGAAGTTTAGTGTGGCTGGAGAGTTGTTGCTGATGTGAAGATGCTAAAAGTTGAGCACAGGGTCATAAGATGAGGCCTTCCTAAGAAGGGATAAAGACTGGATTTTTTTCCCCCAAGTTTTAGAAGAACTCAGACAAGAAGGGTATTTAAGTCGGAAGAATAACATAACCATAATCTGATCTACAATGTTTTAATATTGTGTTCTGGCTGCAATGGGAAGAATGGATGATGAGGCAAGATAGAGAATTAATATGGAAACTGTTATATTCCTCCAGAGAAGAGATGATGATGTCTTGGATTAGGGGATAGTAAAGACGTAGAAAAGTAGAAGAATGCAGGATAGATTTTGAAGTAGAATTGGTAGATCTTTCAGAGAGATAAATGTTGGAGTAAAGGAAATAGAGGAAACAAGGATAATGCCTAGATTTTTGTCATGCCCAACAGGATGGGGTAGTGGTGCCACTTACTGCAATGGGACCTAAGGAATAGGAGCAGAGTGAGGAGGTCCACAAAGAATGGTTGTTTTAGTGGTATTAGGTTTAAAATATCCTCTGGAGGAGTACCTGTGGGGCTCAGCCGGTTGAGCATCTGACTCCTGATGTTGTCTCAGGTCATGATCTCACAGTCATGAGATTGTGGCACGTGTTGGGCTCTGCACCGACAGCTTGGGGTTCTGTCTCTCCTCCTCCCCTACTCACTCACTCTAAATAAATAAATAAATAAATAAATAAATAAATAAATAAATAAACATTTAAAAATAAATAAAATATCATCTGGGAACCCAAGTGGAGTCGCCAGGCAAGCAGACAGATTTTGGGGAGGTCTGTGCTGGAAACAAGTATTTGAGGGTGATGAGTATAGAAATAGTATTTGATGCCAAGAGGATAGTTGAAGTCACCAAAGGAGAGAAGAACAGAAAGAAAAGGAAAGAAGAAATCCAAGGTCCAATTGTTTATATTAAGAAGAAAGATGCTCCATCAAAGGAGCCTGCAGAAAGGTAGCCAGCAAAAAGAAAAACCAAGCAAATGTGGTGCCACAGAAGCCAAAAAAAGAAAGTGCCCTCTAAAGAAAGAAGGAACCAACTGTACCTAAAGCTGTGGAGATGCCAAGTAAGGGAAGGGAAGAAGGGTGACCATCATAACCAGTAAGCAGCACAGATGGCACTGGCGAGTAGTTCCAGAACAGCCTCGATGGAGGGGTCAGGTCAGAAGCCCAGTAAAATGGGGATGATGTCCTTAACCACAGAAAAGTCACTTAGGACGTTTCACTGAAAAGAGAAACAGAGTAATAAGGAAGTAATGGAGGGTAATTTTGTCCCAACAAATATTTATTGGCCAAGTGCTAAGTGTAAGGTGCTGTGCTAAGTACTGCTAGGGAACAGAAAGGGGAATACCACAGAGTGCCTGTTTTAAAAAGTCTCACAATGGTTGGTAAAGCATTGGGAGAGTATTAACAGTCACCTAGATTTGTTATCTATTGCTGTAATACTACATAACAAAGTGTCCCCAAACTCAAACGCAGCAAGCATTTATTATTGTTCATAAGCCAGGTGGGGGGTTCTGCTGATCCAAGTCTGGCTCAGTTACTCAGGGATGGGCTTGTTCACATGCCTGTGCTCAGGTCCCTTCCAGTGCCAGGACCTTTGTGAGCATGAGAGTCACATACCCATGAGACTGGCCTTGACCACTAGTCTGGAAGAAGACCACGTGCCAAAGAAAAGAATGGGGCCAGCATCCAAAGAAGAACAGAGATAATCACTGAAGAGTCTTAACAGTACCATTGAGCCTGAATCCAAACATACCTGGTGGTTTCCATCCTAGACTTCCTAGTCATGGAACCCCAAAACTTCCCCTTTATGTTGAATATAATCTGACTTAGGCTCTGTTACTTGCTTGCAACCCAAAGAGTTCTAATACACCCAAGTTAGAATTTTTGGACCTTTAAGAAAAAATATCCACTGATGATATAATCAAAGAGAGATTTTTTTTTTTTTTTAAGGGGGATTTAGGAAGATTCTTTCTCATAGACTGGTTAGGAGAGATAAGCACCTGCTGAAGGGAAGTCCAGCTGGCGAGAATTTCATAATTTAGTTCCTGAGGATAAAAAAGGAGAATCCCATTTCCCTGTCCCCCAGCTGATAGGGGGTACACACCAGGGCAGCCTTGCCGGTTGCTTAATGCCAGTGTCCATTCTGATAAGGAACATCCACATTTTATGATTGTTAAGTATCTTGATGATCACCCTTGCCCATCCCTGCGCTGCAATATATTTTCAATAAAGTGAAATGGCTTCGAAACGTTTGAGAATTCTGTTTTCTGCCTGCCTGTGATGTGTGACCTCAATTTTTTCCACCTTGGATATCAAGATGCAACAGAAATAAATTTGCCTGCAGCCTGGATGAACTGTCTCCCCATGAGAGGCACTGACTTCGCTTGCTCTTCTCCTTTGACCAAGTCGTGCTGAAATAATCAGAACAGACCCGGGCGGAATGCAAATGGCGATAACATCCAGACTGTCAAAGACACAGACAGGAGGCTGACTTCTGGCCACAAAGTGCTAGGAGCAGACAGGCAGGAAGGAAGCCAGGAAGAAACAGGGATATGAGTAACTACAAGAATTATGTTGGCGCTGCACGATGTGCCACTGAGTCAACTTGTATTATCAACAAAATCCGGAGGGTCATTGGACTGTGGAATACACCCAAAAAGATGGCTGCTCCCCACCCCCAAACACTGTCTCATCCACTGGCTACTTCTCAAACTTCCGCCCCACACGTGATTCTTTCGTCTGAGGAAATAATCAGGCAAACGGGCAGTGACTGAAACTTTATTTATAACAGAAATAATTCAAAAACAGTCTCCATGTGCAGAGCTTCCGGGGCTCGAACTCACAGACCGTGACGTCATGACCTGAGCCGAAGTCGGACGCTCCACCGACTGAGCCACCCAGGCGCCCCGAGAATATTGCTGTTTTGAACAAAATCAGAGTTGTCTTCATCAGAAAGAAGAATGGATATTCATAAGCAATTTGCTACATCTGTCACACAGCTTAAATTTCCTGAAATACGGGATTGTTTAAGTAACGAACGGTACAGCCACGGGGTGGAATACTCTGCAGCTGTCTGTAGCTATTAGGAAAGATGCCGTAGGAAATTGTATAGTAAATGTTCTGCACATTTTAAATGAAAAAAGCAAGGTAAAGAAATGTGAATAATAGGATCATGAGTGCGTGTGCGCATGCATGTATCTCATTCATGCACGTGAAATATTTGAAAGGATGTATAAGAAAGTGTTATCAGTAGTTACTTTTGGAAGATGAGACTAAAAAAGAGTATGACATTCACTTTTCACTTAAATCCATGCTATTTCTTTTGCAATTGGAATCAGAATTTCTTGATATGAAAATACTCCATTCAAATCTGGTAACTTGCTTCCAGATAGGTCTAAATATAACAACATTCTGGGAAATTTTGCCTCAGCCCTGTCCTCTGAGATCATTAGCAAGAAGTGTGTTCACCATGATTCCAGTTCAGCAAAGAAGGCTCATCAGAAGAAGGAAGCACACCCCCCAGGTGAGACTCCATCTCAGAGAGAAGACACCCAAGGTTTGGAGGGCAGCATATCCAGTCCGCTCCACGTTACCCTTTTCTTTAAGGTAAGAAGTATATTCTTGTTTCTAAATTCACTTGATGATCTGATGTGTTTGTATTCACCCTGATGAAAGTCCTCCTTTGTATTGAAGTTAAAAATCCTCTGTGTATCCCATAATTCTAGTTCTTTTGAGCTGGTAAGAAGTTGGTCACCATCTTCCTCCATGTTGTAACTGAAAACTGGGTGCTTCTAGACGGCTAAAGAAATTAAATGTGTATACCCAGGATTCAAAAAACTAAACCATGGCAACTCAGATGAAAGCTTAACATTTCTTTTGTGTTTTATGTTAACAATTTGTGAGAATTTTGCACTCTCATCATATAGCTATGACGGAGTCATAGATCATCAAAAATGATCTTCTCCCAGGGCACCTGGGTGGCTCAGTCGGTTAAGTGGACAACTCTTGGTTTGGGCTCAGGTCATGATCTCGTGGCTTCGTGGGTTTGAGCCCCACATCAGGCTCTGTGCTGGCGGCTCAGAGTCTGCTTGGGATTCTCTCCCTCTCTCTCTCTCTCTCTGCTCCTTCCACACTTGTGCTATCTCTGTCTCTCTCAAAATAAATAAACTTAAAAAAATAATCTTCTCCCCCACACTGATATTTACATAAATTGATGCCCTGGGAAGATGTGTCATGTCTTTGCAAAGACCACCTTCAAAACTATATTCCCACAGATTATGCTTCCATATGACCGCACCCCACAGACTTCTCAACTTTTCAGTCAACCACCCCGATTCTCTTAACCCATGTACATGGGCCTCAACTCTTCAGTCCTTCACATGTTTCCATCATTTTTCTCCAAAGCCTATTCTTAAAACATGGTGCTCAAAAATTCACTGCAGCACCCCAATGAGATGTTGTTTTAAAAGGCCCATACTCATGGCCCCCTCTTTCTCTCCCCTTATTTGTACACCCCCTACTTATTTGTACCTCTGTACTTCCTGGAAAAAAAAAATGAAAGCACTGAAAAATCAAATCAATTAGTATTACTGAGCCTCTCCACTAAAGACTCATGTGCCATTGTATGGTGCACCACAGGATTAACATGCCAGAATGAAGATACTGGAAGAATAAACTAGAAAAGTCCAAGAGAATTTTTAATAGACTGCATGAGTTATAGAATAGAAAAGTGGACAGAAGTCAGTAAGAGATATAGGAAATCAAGCAAGTATTGCATAAAGTGACAACCAAATGGTAAGTTTCTAATACCTGGCATCAGGGCCAATCTGCCCATTGCTTCCCAGCCTGAGTGAGAGGGCACCCCAAGAAGTCTCCTTTGTTCCCTGAGCGATACCAGGCCATCCTACCTGGCCACACCCCACACTCATATTTTCTAGCCTGTTCTGATGACTCCAGCATCAGACATCTCTTGTAAGCTGCTGCCTCTGACCTCCTTACTTTGTCCAATGCCAGATATTATAGCTTCTCTCATAGCGAACTTGGTTCCCTGAAAGTGCATTCACCCCTCAAATTACATTTGCTCCAGAGAACATCCAGGCATTGTCCAGCATGTCCCCCAGACAAAATCCAGGCTGGAACTAGCCAGTAAGATTGAAGTTGCTTCTGGGATGGTGTCAGGCCCTGAAGAGAACTGAACAGTGGTCTGGCAAAATTTCCAGCATATTTTAAAAGGGAAATGTTTTTGTCCAGATATACATAGTTGGATTTGAATAATGCACATATAATAGAACTGGAAATGTGTGAAGGATTTGGATAGAAGCTAGGAAAGAATAAGCATAGAATAAATATAAGGCAAAACATGCTTTGAACCTTTCATTGTAGGTGGAAATTTTTATTTGGTTGTAAAGAAAAAGTTTCTGACTCTCAGGTCAAAAAATAAGAAGAAATGTTTCAGATTATGAGTGTCTTTCCCTGAAAACCCTTTAAATAAGATCTTTGCTATCCAGAAGCCAGAGTATACAGTAGATTGGTGGTCCCCAAATCTACTTAATTAATAGCATCAGTAAAGAAGATTTTAAATGCAGATTTCAGATTTAACGAATCAGAATCTTAAAGGAGAACCAGGGAACTTATTTCTAAATCTAAACATCTAAATCTAAATCCATTTCTCGTAATTGTCCAGGTTGGGGAGCCATTGTGAGTATGACATCCTATTGAACCTTCCAGAGCTAAGATCAAAATTTTGTTTAATTTTTTTAATGTCTATTTATTTATTTTGGGAGAGAGAGAGAGATAGAGAGTGTGCACTAGCAAGGGAGGGGCAGAGGGAGAGAAAGAATCCCAAGCAGGCTCCGCACTGCCAGCACAGAGCCCGATGCAGAACTCAAAGTCGTAAACTATGACATAGCCCATGACCTGAGCCAAAATCAGGAGTTGGATGCTTAATTGACTGAGCCACCTAGGCACTCCATAGTTTCAAACTTTTTGTTCTCTAAGGCTGCTCAGTAGTTAACAGGTTTTTGTCTTGCTTTATTGAACTTTTAAATAATAATCCCTGCTTTTGATCAAGCCTAATGTCATACACTTTGGAGTATGTTTGCCCCACTTACAACAATTCTTCCTTCTCCAAGAACTTCCCAATCTATCGGGAGGACCCAGCAGACCTTTTTATATGATACAACTGAATTCCCTGGTCTCAGTTTAGCGGAATGGGAATGGTCCAAGCTGAGCAAGTGAGAAGCCCCAACCTCCTAGAAATCTGAAATTGGGAGCAAGAATGAAAGTTGGTCCCTCAATGTGGCTAGACCTTGTGAACATGGAAACTGCTGGCTGCCATCTTCCACTGGGCTGAGACACAGGAAAAGCTGTTCCCCAAGAAAGAAGGCAACAGATGCACAGAAAGAAGCAAGAGACAAGAGAGAGTACTCAGGATTTCCCACAGGTTTCCAGGCAACTATTGCAACCTTCCCAAGGCCCAGCTGCATTCTAGCCCTTGGGTTCCATAAGCCACCCCTCTTTCTTATAATTATTGTGGCTATTCTAAAGATAGCAACCTGCAGCAAGGGATCTACCTAATGTGCCTACTTACACTTGATAATGAATGACGTATTCTCGAGACAAGAGACGTTCCGTGTCCCTCCCCCTATGGTGACTGAAGTCATTCTTTTTCCAACTATAACAGTTCGGATGACATATGACAGCTTCCTTTACATTTGAAGATCTATATGCACAACATGTGTCTGTGAATACTGATATGATTGAAAAAATCAGCTATGTTCTTTATTAATATGGAAAAAATGCCCAGACGTGGTCTGATTACAAAAATCATTTTATAACATTATTTACAAATTCTTCTGGGGAAAAAATTACCATTCCTGAATATAAATGCTTAAAGGATTTTCTGATAAACTTTAATTAGCCTCAGATCTCTTCTGGGAACTTGCTACCCACACTTTCAGTTCTCTGTCAGGAATCAAATGGTATTTAACCAGACATTGTTTTTGTTTATTCCTGTCAAACAAAGACTATCCAGCCATTCTCTTTTCCTAGAAAAAACATTCTTACCGAAAGAATATCTTTGCATTGGTAAGATCTCTTTGCTTGTAGCAGGTGTGAAATGAAATTTAATGCCAGCTCATAGCAAAATTGTCTGAAAATTTAAAAAATCATTTGGTTGGGTCTTTATAAAGGCCTTTTTAGTTTATTGCCGAAGTTTACATTAGCCAATTGGCTGTGACTTTACTTTAGACTGCTTTAGACAAGTCTTGCATTGCGTTGTTCAAAAACATCCGAGTTACTTTCGATACTGGATTAGAATATTTGCTGTCCTTTTAGAGCTCTTCAAAATCCTGCCGCTACATCATTTGAAATGCTTCAGAACTATGCCTAAAATTTTTGCCTGTTCCCAGCTCTCTCACCTTTACCCCTTGCTCATTTAGAGTGTGGTTTGGCATCTGGTACAACTAATTTGCTCCTTCCAGAAAAAATCCTTTCTGGCATTACTTAGATCCTGATTGCTGGGCATATTACAAAACAACATCACTCTCCTTTTCTTTTGCCAAATAATGTATGCATGTGTTCATTCATTACTTCACATCTTTATTAGTATCCAAAATGTGCAAAGTATCCTTGACGTTTCCTGTCCTCGAGAAGCTGAGGGAATAGATGATAGAAAAACAAACTCAGCCAGGCAACAAATGCAGACCACCTCATGTTTCAGAATGGCGTTGCGCTTAAACACATCAGATGACATCGAAGAAAATTTTTAAATATTGAAAAGAAATGTATAAATGTACTGAAGTCTTTCAAATAAGCAACTAACAGACCTGACAGTGTACAACCCAAAGCAGCTGTCCTAAGGATCCTTTCCTCAAAACCCTTCAGTGTCTGCTTCCTTTAAATCTATTCTCCTATCCCAATTCCAGCAAGGGGTTAGTTACCTTTTTCTTTCTCTCTCTCAATCCCCTTACCTTAGTCTAACATCCCAAACTAGACCTGTTCTTTCAGAAGTAGCTCCAGGACCTCTGTAGCCATTGAAGATTTTTTGTTGTTGTTGTTGTTTGGCTTTTTTTTTTTTTGAGCATGTGCAGTTTTATTTTCTTAATGAGTGAAGTCCAAGCCTGGAAGCTGTTCCACCAATCAAATGTCCTTTGCCTTTACTAGTAGGTCCAAGGGAGTCAGCAAGACTGTTTCTACTCACATAACAATAACTCTGTCTCCAGTAGAGCTGAGATGTGATACAACATAGGATAAGGGCCATATACAAGTTCGAAGGTACCAAGGGCATCTAGAAGAGCACAACCTTGTGAGGATTAGCCAAGTTTCATGGGCCAAGGGATGCAAATCAACTCAAAGCTGAGACATGAGTCATGTAGACCACATCAAGCCTGACTAGCACATGGATATAAGACAAGAACTTGCTACACCAGACCTCCCTTTCTGATACTCTGCAGTCTGGCAAAAGCCATTCTATCTGCATTTCTGTCTAGATATGTCCAATTTGCTGATAGACTGGGCCAAGGTTGTCATGGGCCAGCCACATGGAAGAGCATGGAAGAATTTATGCTGGTAGAGCAACCTACCTGTGCAGAAAGGAGTAAACACAGCAGGCCTGAAAATTCCTCTTTCTAGAAAGGCCTGCTACCAAGCTTACCCTCTGACTGACACATGGGAACTTGGATTTCAGGACAACTCCCACCATTCCAAGAACTGATACTAATGGCTTACTCTACAAAATTGTGCAAACCACGTGATCTATGCTGAACACCTGCTTTCTTTCTGGGAGTCTAGAATTTTAGTGTATGCTAAGGAAAGTAAGCCTATGTGACCAGTTTCCAGCAAGAATCCTGGACATTGAGTCTCTAATGAGCTTTGCTGGTCACAGCTCATTGCTGAGGAAATCAGGTACAAGGAAAAGTTAAGATGGCAGAGAAGTAGGGGGACTCTGGGCTTTCCTTGTCCCTCAAACACAGCTGTGTTCAGATCAGATCGCTTGGAATACCCAGAAAATCGATCTGCGGACTGACAGAAGGATCTCCACAGTTGGAGGGAGACAGCTTGGTAGGTATGAGGTGTGTGGAAGTGAATTGGGGGAGAGAAAAATGGTAGTGCTGTGGAGGAGAGGTTCGGAACCTTCTGTGGAAAGACAAAAGGGAGAGAAAGAGAAGGGATTGAGAAAGTGTGGCGTTGAGTTAGCACAAGGGGAAAACCCCTCTAGACCACAGAGAAGTACTGAGTGTCCCAGTTATTTTTTTGCAAACGGCATTTGAAGCTCAAACCCTGATGTTTGGAAGAGTGCAACTTTCTCTGGAGCAGAGCCATGGTGTGCATTCCTGGGGAGGAGGGTGCTGGCCCTGAAGAGCATAGCAGGGTGTAGCAGTCTCAAGGGTGCACTGAGAGAGAATAGTCCCCTTCCTGGAGGACTTTTGGAAGAGGGTTTATTGCCTTCCAAGGACAAAAGACACTGCAGGCACTAGCCAAAGGCCTTTCATCAGCAGGGTGCAGAGGCACACCCAGAGAGAATATAACCTTTGCTGCTTTCAGCAGTGCTACACCATAGATTTAATGCACTGTGCAGGTGTGGGGCTGTTTCTCAGGGAGAGAAGACTTCACATAGCATCGAGGGGCCCTACTCTGGAGGAGGGAGTCCTTTAAGATTCTTTTTCAGTTTCTTTATTTATTTGGAGAAAGAGGGAGAGAGAGAGCATGAGCAGGGGAGGGGCAGAGAGAGAGGGAGAGAGAGAGAATCCCAAACAGACTCCCCACTGTCAACACAGAGCCTAACGTGGGGCTCAAAATCACAAGCTGTGAGATGATGCCCTGAGCTCAAATCAAGAGTTCTTTGCTTAACCAACTGAGCCACCCAGGTGCTCCATAAGATTTTGGGTTTTGAATTCTAGCCACCCACCAAGGAAAAAACGCAGGAGAGTTGTGGCTCAGGGTGAGCTTACTGCCCTCGCTATTCTGTGATGTCTGTCTGAACAGAAGGTGTGTGAGATCCACAGTCAGAGAGGAGACAAGATTGGGGAGGCACAATTTTCCCCCAATACCAGCACGGTGGGAATTCAGAGAGCAACACAGTGGTTGCCCATGGATGCAGAACCCACTTATGCCAAATCCAAATCCACTCACCCCCATGCCTGGCAACTGCTTATTTACTGGGACAAGACTGACTCTAAGCCAAAGCAGCAGACCTCTCCTCTAGAAGACCAGCGCATCCAACACCCCCCATGAACCAAGTACACTGAAAATCCGGAACTTCAAAATGACACCTATAGTTCTTTTTGCTTTGTTTCTTTCTTCTTCTCTTTTTTCTTCTTGAATCAGTCTTCTAGTTTCTTATTTGTTTTTTTTTTATTTCCTTTTTTCCTTTTTTTGGATTAGACTTTTTTTTTCTTTTTTTGTTTGTTTTTCTTTTCTTCTTCTTTTTTCTTTCTTCTTCTTTGGAATAATCCTTATAGTTTTTTGATTCTCTGATATTTTTTGTCCCCTTTCCTTTTCTCTTTTTTAAGGATCAGGCTTTCTCCCCAATGTTTTTTTCCAGGGGTACTTCAACAAACAAATCAAAGCACACCTAGTTAAAGGTCCAAATGCTCCACCACTGCAAGGAGGGAGGAGCTCTGCAGAGGACTGACCATGAGAAAGAGCAGCTCAAATGCAACAGCAGAGGGGCGCCTGGGTGGCTCAGTCGGTTGAGCGTCCGACTTCGGCTCAGGTCACGATCTCACGGTCCGTGAGTTCGAGCCCCGCGTCTGGCTCTGGGCTGATGGCTCGGAGCCTGGAGCCTGCTTCCGATTCTGTGTCTCCCTCTCTCTCTGCCCCTTCCCTGTTCATGCTCTGTCTCTCTCTGTCTCAAAAATAAATAAATGTTAAAAAAAAAATTAAAAAAAAAATGCAACAGCAGAGTGCACACAGCAAGCGCTAGAAACACTTTCTGAAGTTCCAGGCCCTGGACAGTGTATGACACCTTTTTAATATAGCAGTACTCTCAGGTGCAGGAAACATAACAGGCTTTTAAAACACACAAAAGACAGATGTAGCCAAATGATAAGATGGAGGAACGCCTCCCCCCCACCCGCCCTCCCCACACACACACATAAAGTAAAGCCAAGAATAAGTCACAGCCAGGGACTGGCTCAAAAAAGATCTAAGCAATATAGCTGAACAAGAATTTAGAACAACAGTCATAAGACTCCTAGCTGGGCCTGAAAAAAAAACATAGAAGACACCAGAGAAACACATGCTACAGAGAGCAAAGACCTAAGAACTAGTCAGGATAAAATAAAAAATACTATAAGTGAGATGCAAAACAAATGGAATACAGTGACAATGAGGATTAAAGAAGCAGAGGAGAGAAGAGGTGAAATAGAAGATAAAATTATGGAAAATAATGAAGTTGAAAAAAAGAGGGAACAGAAATTAGTAAGTCATGAGGGGAGACTTAGGGAACTAAGTGATTCCATGAAATGAAGCAATATCCACATCATAGGAGTCTCAGAAGAAGAAAAGCAAGGAAAAGGAGTAGAAAGTTTATTTGAACAAATTATAGCTGAGAACTCCCCTAATCTGGGGAAGGAAACAGACATTCAAGTCCAAGAGGCACAGAGAACTCTGCTCAAAATCAACAATAACGGGTCAACACCATGACATAACATAATGAAACTTGCAAAATACAAAGATAAAGAGAGAATTCTGAAAGCATTTAGGGACAAACGGTCCTAAACCTACAAGGGTAGGCACATAAGGTTAGTAGTAGACCTGTTCACAGAAGCTGGGTAGGCCAGAAGAGAGTGGCAGGAAATATTCAATGTGCTGAATGGGAAAAATATGCAGTCAAGAATCCTTGATCCAGCAAGGTTGTCATTCAGAATGGAAAGAGAGATAAAGACTTTATCAGATAAACAATAACTAAAGGAGTTTGTGACCATTAAACTAGCCCTGCAAGAAATTTTAAGGGGAACTCTGGACAAAAAAAAGAAGAAGAACAAAGCAACAAAGTCTACAAAGGATCAGACAATATCACCAGAAACACCAACTCATCAGGTAACACGATGGCACTAAATTCATAACTTTCAGTGATCACTCTGAATGTAAATGCACTAAATGCTCCAATCAAAAGACATAGGGTACCAGAATGAATAAAAAAACAAGACCCATCTTGGGGCGCCTGGGTGGCGCAGTCGGTTGAGCGTCCGACTTCAGCCAGGTCACGATCTCGTGGTCCGTGAGTTCGAGCCCCGCGTCAGGCTCTGGGCTGATGGCTCAGAGCCTGGAGCCTGTTTCCGATTCTGTGTCTCCCTCTCTCTCTGCCCCTCCCCCGTTCATGCTCTGTCTCTCTCTGTCCCAAAAATAAATAAATGTTGAAAAAAAAAATTAAAAAAAAAAAAAACAAGACCCATCTATATGCTGCCTTTAAGAGGCAGACTAGATTTTAAAACAAAGACTGTAACAAGAGATGAAGAAGGGCATTATATCATAATTAAGGGGTCTATCCATCAACAAGATATAATAATTGTAAATATTTATGCCCCCAACTTGAAAACACCCAAACATATAAACCAATTAATAGCAAAATAAAGAAACCCATTGATAATAACACCATAAGAGTAGGAGACTTTAATACCCCACTTACAACAATGGACAGATCATCTAAGGAGATAATCAACAAGGAAACAATGGCTTTGAATGGCACACTGGACCAGATGAACTTAACAGATATATTCAGGAGGGTGCCTGTGTGGCTCAGTCAATTGGGCATCTGACTTCAGCTCAGGTCATGATCTCACAGTTGGTGAGGACCAGCCCCGCTTTGGGTAAGCCCAAGCCCCACATCATTTGAACATGAGCCCTGCTTCGGGTGAGCCAGCGCTCTGCTTCTGGTGAGCTCCAGCCCAGCTTCAGATAAAAACACAAGCCCCAGGTGAGCCCTGCTTTATTCTCTCTCTCTCCCTCTCCCTTCCTCTCTCCCCTGCCCCCCCCC
>NW_024412413.1:50005522-50032812 GCF_014898765.1 Herpailurus yagouaroundi
CAGTCGGTTGAGCGTCCGACTTCAGCCAGGTCACGATCTCGTGGTCCATGAGTTCGAGCCCCGCGTCAGGCTCTGGGCTGATGGCTCAGAGCCTGGAGCCTGTTTCCGATTCTGTGTCTCCCTCTCTCTCTGCCCCTCCCCCGTTCATGCTCTGTCTCTCTCTGTCCCAAAAATAAATAAATGTTGAAAAAAAAAATTAAAAAAAAAAAAAACAAGACCCATCTATATGCTGCCTTTAAGAGGCAGACTAGATTTTAAAACAAAGACTGTAACAAGAGATGAAGAAGGGCATTATATCATAATTAAGGGGTCTATCCATCAACAAGATATAATAATTGTAAATATTTATGCCCCCAACTTGAAAACACCCAAACATATAAACCAATTAATAGCAAAATAAAGAAACCCATTGATAATAACACCATAAGAGTAGGAGACTTTAATACCCCACTTACAACAATGGACAGATCATCTAAGGAGATAATCAACAAGGAAACAATGGCTTTGAATGGCACACTGGACCAGATGAACTTAACAGATATATTCAGGAGGGTGCCTGTGTGGCTCAGTCAATTGGGCATCTGACTTCAGCTCAGGTCATGATCTCACAGTTGGTGAGGACCAGCCCCGCTTTGGGTAAGCCCAAGCCCCACATCATTTGAACATGAGCCCTGCTTCGGGTGAGCCAGCGCTCTGCTTCTGGTGAGCTCCAGCCCAGCTTCAGATAAAAACACAAGCCCCAGGTGAGCCCTGCTTTATTCTCTCTCTCTCCCTCTCCCTTCCTCTCTCCCCTGCCCCCCCCCCCACCATCATGGGATTCTGTCTCTGTCCCTCGCTCACTTGCACCCTCTCTCTCAAAAAAATATATAATATATATATATATGTAACATATATATATTATATATATATATATATATATATATATATTCAGAACATTTCATCCTAAAGCGGCAGAATACACATTCTTTTCAAGTGCACATGGAACATTCTTCAGAATAGACCACATTCTAGGTCACAAATCAGTTCTCAATAGATACAGAAAGATAAAGATCAAGATCATACCATGCATATTTTCAGACCATTAGTGAAAGTCAACCACAAGAAACAATTTGGAAAGACCACAAATACATGGAGGTTAAAGAACATGCTACTAAAGAATGAATGGGTTAACCAGCATATTAAAGAAGATATTAAAAAATACACAGGTACAAATTAAAATGAAAACACGACACTCCAAAACCTCTGGGATGCAGCAAAGGTGGCCCTAAAAGGGAAGTGTATTGCAATAGAGACTGATCTCAAGAAGCAAGACTCAAATACACAACCTAACCTTACACCTAAAGGAGCTAGAAAGGGAAGACAAATTAAGCCTAATGTTGGTACAAGAAGAGAAATAATAAGGATTGGAGTAGAAATAAATGATATAGAAACAAACAAAAAACAACAACAACAACAACAACAAAAACCTAGTAGAACAGATCACTGAAACTAAGAGCTGGTTCTTTGAAAGAATTAATAAACTTGATAAACCCCTTGCCAGACTTAACAAAAAGAAAAGAGAGAGGACCCAAATAAATAAAATCATGAATGAAAGAGGAGAGATCATAACCAACACCACAGAAGTATAAACAATCATAAGAGAATATTTTGAAAAATTATAGTTCAGCAAACTGGGCAATCTGGAAGAAATGGATTGATTCCTAGAAACATACAAACTACCAAAGCTGAAATAGGAAGAAATAGAAAATTTGATCAGACCCATAACCAGCAAAGAAATTGAATCAGTCAGCAAAAATCTCCCAAGAAACAAAAGTCCAGGGCCAGATGGCTTCCCAAGGGAATGCTACCAGACATTTAAAGCAGAATTAGTACCTATTCTTCTCAAACTGTTCAAGAAAGTAGAGATGGAAGGAAAACTTCCAAACTCATTCTATAAGGCCAGCATTACCTTGATTCCAAAGCCAGAAAAAGACCCTGCTAGAATGGAGAATTACAGGCCAATATCCCTGATGAACATGGATGAAAAAATTCTCAACAAGATACTAGTAAATTGAATCCAACAGGACAGTAAAAGAATTATTCACCACAATCAACTGAGATTTATTCCTGGGCTACAGGGGTGGTTCAATATTCACAAACCAATCAACGTGATACACCATGTTAATAAAGGAAAGGATAAGAACCATATGATCCTCTCGACAGATGCAGAAAAAAGCATTTCACAAAATACATCATCCGTTCTTGATAAAAACCCTCAACAAAAAGCATAGAGATGGAACATACCCCAACATCCTATACGAAAGACCTACAGCTAATATCATTGTCAATGGGGAAAAACTGAAAGCTTTTCTTCTAAGGTCAAAAACAAGACAGGGATGTCTGCTCTCACTATTATTATTTAACACAGTACTGGAAGTCCTAGCCTCATCAATCAGAAAATAAAAATAAATAAAAGGCATCCAAATCAGCAAGGAGGAAGTCAAACTTTCACGATTTGCAGACAACATGGTACTCTATGTAGAAAACCTAAAAAGACTTCACCAAAGAATTGCTAGAACAAATACATGAATTCAGCAAAATTGCAGGATATAAAATCAATGTACAAAAATCTGTTGCATTTCTATATACCAATAATGAAACAGAAGAAAAGGAAATCAAGGAATCGATCCCATTTACAATTATACCCAAAACAAGATACCAAGGAATAAACCTAACCAAAGAGGTAAAACATCTGTACTCTGAAAACTACTGAACGCTTACCCCCAAAAATGGAAAAGCATTCCATGCTCATGAGGCGGAAGAATGAACATTGTTAAAATGTTGACACTACCCAAAGCTATCTACATTTTTTTTAATGTTTATTTATTTTTGAGACAGAGAGAGACAGAGCATGAAGGGGGGAGGGGCAGAGAGAGAAGGAGACACAGAATCGGAAGCAGGCTCCAGGCTCCAAGCCATCAGCCCAGAGCCTGACGTGGGGCTCGAACTCACAGACCGCGAGATCGTGACCTGAGCTGAAGTCGGACGCTCAACCAACTGCGCCACCCAGGCGCCCCACTATCTACATTTTTAATGCAATCCCTATCAAAATACCACCAGCATTTTTCACAGAGCTAGAACAAACAATCCTAAAAATTGTATGGAACTACAAAAGACTTCAAATAGCTAAAGCAATCCTGAAAAAGCAAAGCAAAGCTGGAGGCATCACAATTCTGGATTTTAAGCTATATTACAAAGCTATAGTCATCAAGACAGTATGGTATTGGCACAAAAACAGACACATAGATCAATGGAACAGAAGAGAGAACCCAGAAGTAGACCCACAAATGTATGATCAACCCATCTTCGACAAAGCAGGAAGAATGAAAGGAGTGTCTGGGTGGCTCAGTCGATTAAGTGTCTGACTTCGGCTCAGGTCATGATCTCATAGTCTGTAGGTTTGAGCCCTGTGTCAGGCTCCTCACTGACAACTCAGAGCCTAGAGCCTGCCTCAGATCCTGTGTCTCCTATTGTCTCTGCTCCTCCCCCACTTCTCTCTCTCTCTCTCTCTCTCCCTCTCTCTCTCTCTCTCAAAAATAAATAAACATTTTTTAAAAAGAATATCCAATGTTAATAGTCTCTTCAACAAATGGTATTGGGAAAACTAGACAGCAATATTCAGAAGAATAAAACTGGACCATTTACTTACACCATACATAAAAATAAACTCAAAAATGCATGAAAGACCAAAATGTGAGACAGAAAACCATCAAAATCCTAGAGGAGAACACAGGCAGCAACCTTTTTGGCCTTGGCCACAGCAACTTCTTACTAGACACGTCACCAGAGGCAAGGAAAACCAAAGCAAAAATGAACTATTGGGACTTCATTAAGATGAAAAGTTCCTGCACAGTGAAGTAACATGTCAATAAAACTAAAATGCAACTGATGGAATGGGAGAAGATATTTGTAAATGAAATATCTGATAAGGGGTTAATATCCACAGTCTACAAAGAACTTATCAAACTCAACACCCAAAAAACAAAGAAGCCAGTAAAGAGATGGGCAAAAGACATGAATAGACACTTCTCCAAAGAAGACATCCAGATGGCCAACTGACACATGAAAAAATGCTCCACATCACTCATTATCAGGGAAATACAAATCAAAACCAAGATGAGATACCACCTCACACCTGTCAGGATGGCTGCAATTAACAACTCAGGAAACAACAGATGTTGGCAAGGATGAAGAGAAAGGGGAACCCCTTTGCACTGTTAGTGGGAATGCCAACTGGTGCAGCCTCTCTGGAAAACAGTATGGAGGTTCCTCAGAAAGTTAAAAATAGAACTACTCTATGACCCAGCAATTGCACTACTAGGTATTTACCCAAAGGATATAAACATACAGATTCAGAGGATTACATGCACCCTGATGTTTACAACAGCATTATCAACAATACCCCAAATATGGAAAGAACCCAAATATGGATAATGGATAAAGAAGATTTTGTACACACACACACACACACACACACACACACACAATGGAACATTACTCAGCCATCGAAAAGAATGGAATCTTGCCATTTGCAATGACATGGATGGAGTTAGAGTGTATTGTGTTAAACAAAATAAGTCAGTCAGAGAAAGAGAAGTAGCATATGATTTCACTTACATGTGGCATTTAAGAAACAAAACAGATAAGCATTTGAGAAGGGAAAACAAAGAAAGAGAGGGAAGCAAACCATAAGAGATTCTTAAGAGAACAAACTGAGGGTTGCAGGAAGGCAGGTGTTGGGGGGGGGAGGTTGGGCTAAATGGGTGATGGATATGAAGGAAGGCACTTGTGATGAGCACTGGGTGTTATATGTAAGTGATCACTAGATTCCACTCCTGAAACCAATATCACACTATATGTTAACCATAATTTAGACAAAAATTTGAAAAAAAATTTAAAATGAATATATCCTCGCATTCAGATCAAAATATCCAAGGAAGTAGGATTCTTAGAAATCCATTCCAGCATCTTCCATCCTATTAGAAGTCCATTTTACATACACTGGAATTCCTTAAAAAAAAAGAAAAGAAAAGAAAACACTGCTGTTCTTTGTATGTGTCCTTTCAGAGCTGGTTTTAGCACTTCTCCTAAGACACTGCAAACATTTTAGTCCCTAGTTCAAACAGCTGGCTGTAATGGACCTGAACTCATGTTTCACTGTGAGACTTAGAAATTAGTAATGATCCTGCTTGCTATTAAGTAAGAACTCATATTCTGGCAAGGTAGTGCTCTGTCAACATACATCAAAATGCTTACTCCCTAGTGACCTTCTCCTCTTTGCATATATTCACAAGAGTTATAAAACAAATGCCAAATGCTGAGCAATAAAAAAACTTCAGTTTATATTTCAAACGTCAGTTGCTCTACAAAAACACAAAATAATATTGCCAAAATATGAAACAAAGAGAAGTACGAATAACTTCCCTAATGACTTCCTTTTTTCCAGGAGCTCTTGGATCACTCACTCAAAGGACTTGACCCTATATTCTAAAAACTGTCATTCTTAACTTCTGCCAAATGAAAAAAGCAGAGGTCAAAGACAAGGGCTCTTCTAAAATGCACTGCTATTTAAGGACTCCTTCATGATCAGAGTTTAAAGCCAGCAGATTTCAATGAAGTACTACAGCTCATCTGGCTATCTAGGATAAGTTTTTATTTTGCAAAGATAGGGGTGTGTCTTAGGTATAGAAAGAGACCTCATCTTGCTTTACATTTGGCTGTCAGAGACATGATGAAATTTGCTAGATGCAACCTCCTTTGTCTTTGTTGTGCATGTCTTTGGCCTTGACCTAAACTGTGCTAACCTTTCAAAGTTAAACCTCCTACCACTTCCCAACATATACCTTAAGCTTCTATCATATTTGAAATTTTCAGTTATTTAGATATGCCAAGGTCTTTTACATTTCTGCGTCTTTGTACACAACCTTTCTCGATCTGTATGTATTTCTCCTTCCTTTTCTACCTTGAGGAAAACTACTCATTCTCCAAGAAACTGATCATGCAATTCCCTTGGTGAAACCTTCCCAAATTTCCCTCCTGGCTCCCTCCTCTGTTGCCTTTTGGGGAAACCCTGGTTATAGCACTTAGGATATTATATTTTAAGTGTGTGTGTGTGTGTGTGTGTGTGTGTGTGTGTGTGTGTGTGTGTATGCATGCGTTTCTCCCCTGCAGCCAGGCTGTGAGTTCTTTGGGGCAGCCGACTTCATTCATCTTTGTATATTTATAGCTTGGTAGCTTCATAAATGCTGATCAACTGAGTAAAGAATCAGAATTGAGACTTCAGGTGTTTGACTCCAAGTACTAACCTCTGGACTGTTAAGATAAAGAAAACTGAATGTAATACGTTGTAATGTGTTGGATATTCCATTTATAGCATTTGAAAAGGTTTGACACAAAAAAAAATTGAAGAATTTTATATACCAAAGGAAGCATCAATTATGTCCTATCTTCTTTTAAATACAAACAGGCTGTATATCAAAATTTTCTTCCTCTCGGGGTATTAGAGCCTATACTCTATAAATTTTGTTCATGGTTTATAGAGTATAGAACCCTCTGGAGCCCAGCCCCCCACCCCCACCTCATTGAGCTTGTGTGCTCAGGGAGGTCTTTACACACTGAGGGAATGTTAATACTCAAGCTTTATGGAAGATTGACTGTAGAAAAATTAACTGATGAAGCCCAGGACCATAGGAAGAGAATTATGGTATCTGTGGCTATTTATCTCCAAGAAGATTTACTATCTCACCTGAAGACATACGCTGCTGTGTGACAGGAATTTATTTACAGTTCAAGCCTGACCTTTTTCCATGTTGAGGGAGATTGCATTACTGGGTAGCTTGGGGATTTATTGTCCCTGTTTAGCCGCAGTGACATTTCCTGACTATTGGCTGCAGAAGCCCTTCTGAGCTCAAGCACAGAAAATCCTGACCCTGATGTCCCACCTCTACCTAGGGGCACATTTCTTGGGGCAAAGTATTAATAGGTTTAAAGGACAAAGTTTCTTGGAAGAGAGCAAGAGCACAGGGGACAGACAGAGTGATGCCTTGCCACCTCCTGTAGAAATCAAGACGAGTAAGTTCAAATAGAGTTGGGTCCCTAGAAGCCCTGCAGGGTGAGAAGACAGGTGGCAGATGTGAGGATGTGAAACCACAGGAAAATGAAATAGGACCCCCCTCTCTCTGTCCCCTTTGGTGTCCCTTTGCACCAGATCAAGTCACAGCACCAGTTTTCCAAACCAGAGAAGCAATTCTCAAACTGGCTTCTGCTTCAATTTCAGGGAATCTTTATCCATATACTGAACAAATGCCAAGCAGCTCCCTGTATCCCAGGTATATTTTAAACTTCCTTTTGCTAAATCCTTATTTTTCTTTCTTTTTCCCTCCCCTCTCACCCTTTCTATAAACCTTGGGAGTTTTTTAAAAATATTTTTAAAATACTTCCAAGGAAATTCCAAATTAAAAAAAAAAATACCTCTCAGACTAAGAAAACACAACGTATTCGTAATTGTGATTAATAAAACCAATGTTCCCAATTAAATTAGATAGTGAAATTGATTCAATATAGGGATATTTTTAACTGAGAGAACTGTTTATATGAACTGAATTTATTTTTTTTAATGTTTTTAATGTTTATTTATTTTTGAGAGAGAGAGAAAGAGAGAGAGCAGGGGAAGGGCAGAGAGAGGGAGACACAGAATCCGAAGCAGGCTCCAGGCTCAGAGCTGTCAGCACAGAGCCCGACGTGGGGCTCGAACTCACAGACGGGGAGATCATGACCTGAGCCCAAGTATGACGCTTAACTGACCGAGCCACCCAGGCTCATATGAACTGAATTTAAAGAGTCACTTCAAGTAGAGCCTGCCTGACTTCATTAGATTCACAGAGATAAATATCATATGCAGCAAATAGCCAAGAGAATGTCGATTCCAAGACTGCCTTTCCCCTCTGCAGTGTGTTCCATTAATCGCAGTCATATATAAAATTTCAAGCCACAATTGGACAGGAATTACTGTGTTCTTCCAACGGCATTTCTTTTTAAAATTACATGCGTCTTTCATTCATGTTGCAAGTTACATCTACTGCTTCAAAGTATGGAATGAAAAGCTAGAAAGAAATCTAGTTATCATCTTGGACAGAGTTTTTCCAACCCATTTGTTAAGCAGAGAAACTCCTCCCACCCCCGCCCCCAAAGGCACAACAAACTTAAAAAAGCAGAGTTTCTCATCAGGAAGGTCTTAGAGACCCATTTCTTTGGGGCTTCCTCCCTTCCTTGCTATTGGCTGGCCCCCAGCCCAAGAGCTCCTGGAATATCAATGTAGGGTATAGAAGTTGAAAGCAGACATCTGGGGGAAAAAAAAACCCTCTCGTTTTATGGTTAAAACGAATCCACAATAGTTAAACTACTTTCTTAAATGGACACAATCAGCTGGTTGCTAACCTGAAACTAGAATCTAGGTGTCTACGACACCAAACTAAACCAAGCAGTAATTTGCTGCTGCCTTCATTATATTTTTGATTATATAATTCAATATAGCAGTTAATGAACATCTGTCAAGCCACAGTCATGGTGTTTCTTCTGTTAAAAATAGAACTGTTGTACTACTCACAAGAGCCAAGGTGTGGAAACAACCTGTGTCCATCAGCAAATGAATTGATAAAGAAGATATGATATATGTACATACACGCAATGGAATATAAAGAAGATATGATATATACACATACACGCAATGGAATATTAGCCACGAGAAGGAAGGAAATCCCACCTTTTGTGACAATATGGATGGAACTTGAGGACATTATGCTCAGGGAAATAAGCCAGAGAAAGGCAAATAGTGCATGGTGTCGCATATATGTATCATCCTTTTTAAAAAATCAAACCCATGAAAACAGAATCGAAAAGTAGCCAGGGGCTGGGGGTTGGGGAAAATAGGGAGAGGTTGGTAAATGGGTACAAACTTTAAGCTATGAGATAAGCACGTCTGAGGATCTAATGTAAAACATAGTGACTGTAGTTGATGACACTGGATTGTATAACTAAAATTTGCGAAGAGAGAACTTAAATATCCTCACCAAAATAAATAAATAAGGAAACAAATAAATAAAAAGTGAGGTGATGGATGTTTTAATTAACTAGACAGGGGGAATCTTTTTGCAATGTGTAAGTTTTTTATTGTCACCATGATGTACATTTTAAATATCTTATTTTACATGTGAATGATATCTCAATAAAGCTGAAATTTTAAAAAAATTAGGCGTATTCCACATAATCTATCGCCATGTATCTCCACCAAGAACAACCCTCTGATTGTCAAATTTGTCTTATGAACAACTAATAATGATTTAAAAAGCATTAAAAAATATAAAGTGCATAATTGAGACATAAGAATATGAAGTTGTTTCCTAAAACTGAGAACACGGATCCTTAAGTCTTATTGCCTAAACACTGGGTACCTGTCTATGTAACAGTTGCCTCTCGCCAGACATCACTGATATAATGTCACAGACAAAAGAGGGCAGCCAATGACACAAAGAAGCAAATATGGTCCACAATTGAAGTGGTGTCTTCAGACATTCAGATGTTCAGAGTGGCGGCTGGCTGTATGTTTGTTGTTTGTTTTCTACAGTAAGCTTGTATTTCTCACCATTTACATCAACCCTGAACTTAAGGTAACTATTTCCTGTCACTGTTCATTTTACTTTGTCCTGGAAAAAAAAGAGAAAAGGAGATAAGGCATTTCTGGTATAGTATAAAGTGATCCAAGCTAATTAAATGCAGTAAGAAAGAGCCAAGTGACGGATTAGCCTTTCATCCCATTAGCCCACATGCATAAACCAAAGTCATAAACATTTAGCAAGTTCTTTGTCATTTATTTTAATGCTTTTTAAATGTGCTAAGGAGAAAAAATTTATGAGGTGTTTCTACAGCATTCTGGTTATGAAGGTTCTATTTATCAATAGCTAATTTATTTCTATAATGGAATACCAGGTTACCAAGAAAGCTTCCTATAATAAATATGAGGAATTAATGTAAGAGTCACTAATTATTGAATAATATAGGTAAGAATATAAGTAGTTACTGAAAAAAAATTATATGTACTGAATCTGCAAAAAACAATATAAGGAGGTATTAGGTATTTTAGGGGAAAGACCGATTTTTAAAAACCACACAGGTAAGACAAATACCATATGATCTTATTTACGTGTGGAATTTTAAAAACAAAACAAAACAAGAAAACCAAGCTCAGAGATCCAGAGAACAGATTGGCGGTTGCCAGAGGTGGGATGGAGATTGGGCAAAATGGGTGAAGGAACTCAAAAGTTACAAACCCCAGTTATAAAATAAATAAGTCACGGGAACGTAATGTACAGCATGGAGAATATAGTTAGTCACATTGTATTGCATTATTTGCAAGTTACTAAGAGAGCAGATCTTAAAAGTTCTCATTCCAAAAAAAAAAACTTCTGTAACCACGTATGCTGACAGGCGTTAACTAGCCTTATTGCGGTGATCATGTCGCAATATATACAAATATCAAATCATTACATTGTACACCTGAAACTAATATCATGTTACATGTCAATGATACCTCAATAAAAAATAATAACAAAATTAAAATGCTAAAAAGTTACACAGGTTCAAAATTTTCCCATAAATAAAGGGTTCCAAAGCTCAGTTTACCATCCACTCATTAAAAGCCTAAATTCCAGTCCAAAGAATTTAGCACCACCCCAGCAAGGTTACTGTAATAGGATTTAAAGGATTACCACGATATATCTGTTAGGTAAAAATGACTATGTCACATTTGCTGGGAGGTTTACTTTAGTTAACCTATTAAGTCAAACGTAGTCACATAAGTTTAATCCAATAAATCCAAAGCTTCATTATCACCAGCAGTTTGCTAAACTTGATAAATTAACCTGGCATTCCATTATTTAAAAATACCTTAATAGAAACAAAAATCGTAAATAATTTTAAGTAATTCACCTGTTTTCTGTGTGCACACTGCTCCAGCATCGTCCCAGCTAAGGTTCGCTGGACCTTATGTTACACAACCAAGTTTTTATCCATAAGGTGGCTGAAATTGATGACCATTCTTCTCAGTCACAGGTGGTGATCTTATAACGGACCACACAATTTCTTTGCTATAACCACCTAACTCAGCTTGATTTGAGTGTTTATGGGGCCAATGCATCCTGACCAAAGGAGAGACGGTAGCAGTGAAAAATACTTGACATGTATTGAGGAATATTGAAAGTATATGTCAGTGCAATTCTCAACATTCCTTTATGTCGCAAGGAAAACCCAGCCCCAGGCAATGGAGGAGACCCTCAGAAGATCCACTAAGTAAGGCACTCCTTTCTCAACCGGTTCTAAGATGAACCAAGCTGCAAGCAACCCAGCTGCTCACAGAAAGTTACTAAGCAGGTCAAACCACAGACATAATAGTCAAAGACCCTATTTGGTCTGCCCTCCTTTAAAACAATTCAGTTCAAGTCTTCGAATATGTCTTTGAAGTGTGCCCGTTGTGCATGCTAAACACCAAAATTCTATTGAGGAGACAGGATATGCACAAAAGTGCTCCAGCGGGCTGTGGCATGGTAACTAGAATACAAAAGGTACATAAGTCATGGTTGACAGTACTAGGTAATCTCAGAGAGATTAGACAGTCTGAGAAGGCCTTCTGAGAAAAGGGGGTTTGGCTCGCCCTTAAAGACAGGAGTGATACTGGGGTGCCTGGGTGGCTCAGTCGGTTAAGCGTCCGACTTCGGCTCAGGTCATGATCTCACGGTCTGTGAGTTCGAGCCCCGCGTCGGGCTCTGTGCTGACAGCTCAGAGCCTGGAGCCTGCTTTGGATTCTGTGTCTCCCTCTCTCTCTCTCTGACCCTGCCCCTTTCATGCTCTGTCTCCGTCTCAAAAATAAATAAACATTAAAAACAATTTTTTTTTAAAGAAAGGAGTGATATTCTAAAGGTAGAAAAAATAGGATAAGGCATTCCAGGCTAGGGACCCAGAATAGCAAATCTATAAAGGTGATGGTGACCAGGTCTCATTCAGAAGATAACAGGGACATTTTCCTGAAGACAGGGCACCTGTCAGGGTGTTGATGTTGGGGGAGGGGCAAGCGGATAGTAAGGGTCTTCATTGCTGCAATGATGACTTTAAATTTCGTTTAATAAGGCCCCCATAAAAATGAAAATATCATGTCAAATATGTCTTCTTCCAGATTTTTATTTAACTGCTAGTTAATTAACCTACAGTGCAATATTGGTTTCAGGAGTAGAATTCAGTGACTCGTCAATTGCACACAACACCCAGTGCTCATCCCAACAAGTGCCCCCCTTAGGACCCATCACCCATCTAGCCCATCCCCCACCCACCTCCCTCCATCAACCCTCGGTTTGTTCTCTAAGAGTCTCTCATGGTTTGTTTCCCTCTTTTTCCTCCTTCCTGTATGTTCATCTGCTTTGCTTCTTAAACTTCACATATGAGTGAAATTATGTGGTGTTTGTCTTTCTCTGACTGACTTATTTCACTTAGCATAATACATTCTAGCTCCATCCACATCATTGCAAATGGCAAGATTCCATTCTTTCTGGTGGCTGAGTAATATTCCATTGTATGTATATTCCATGTCTTCTTTATCCATTCATCAGTTGATGGACATTTGGACTCCCTCCATTGTTTGGCTATTGTTAGTAGTGCCGCTTAAATTATGTTAAATATTATCCCATTTATGATTGAAGAATAGGCAGAGGTGCATATTTATCCCCACATAAAAATGCTCAGAAAACAATCTGTATGATACACACAAAGAAACTATTATCAGTGGCTGCCTCTGGACTGGGGAGGAGTTGGAGTTGAAATGGATTAAAGAGAAATATTAGCCTTTTATTTTATACATTTCTGTGTTTCATGGTTTTCTGTTTTGAGGGTTTTTTAACAACAGGTTGTATTATATTTCACTTATATACATACCACTTACATACATTTAAAACACAAATTTGGCGGGGAGGGGTGCCCGGTGGCTCAGTTGGTTAGGTGTCCAACTCTTGATTTGGGCTCAGGTCCTGATGTTGCAGTTCGTGAGATCGAGCCCTGCCTCGGTCTCTGTGCTGCAGTGTGGAGCCTGCTTGGGATTCTCTCTCCCCCTCTCTCTCTTTGCCCCTCTTCTGCTTGCACGCTCCCATGCTCGCTGTCTCTCTCTCTTTCTCTCTCTCTCTCTCTCTAATAAATAAACTTAAAAAAAAACACACATTTTTAAGAGTAAATTTATGGTGGTTTGTTCAATTTTTAAAACACAAATGTGACCAAAACCCAACACTTAACAATTTTTAGGTAAAAGAAGAAAATAAAATCCAGCGTCAACTTGTGCGGCATAGTCTTTGCTGACTGGAGCCTCATGCCATTACTCTTGACATTCTAAATGGAAGCACTTCCTCAGATGTAAGTGTGTATTAAAACGGAAAGACGCTTGGGGCGCCTGGGTGGCTCAGTCGGTTGAGCGTCCGACTTCAGCCAGGTCACGATCTCGCAGTCCGTGGGTTCGAGCCCCGCGTCAGGCTCTGGGCTGATGGCTCAGAGCCTGGAGCCTGTTTCCGTTTCTGTGTCTCCCTCTCTCTCTGCCCCTCGCCCGTTCATGCTCTGTCTCTCTCTGTCCCAAAAATAAATAAACGTTGAAAAAAAAAAAAAAGAGTCAAGGAGTTGGAATTTCAAACAGAATCTATGGTTTGCTCTCTCAACACAGACTCTTGGCTTCAGGGGCTGGTGCATGGCCATGGTGTGTGGCTCGAGGACATAACCTTCAGGATGTCGGTTCGTTGACATGAATTGAGTCAACAGGGAAGTCTTGTTTTCACCCTTTTTTTTTTTTTACAGATGACGAAACAGACGCATGGACGGGTTATATGACGTGGTCCAAATTATACAAGCAAAAGTGGTGTTCCCAATTCATTGGATCCCTGAGCCTGGGTTCTGAGATCTTATACCATCAGGCCATCAGCTGATGGCCATCAGCTTCGCATCACAGCCACCAGCTTCATGACCCAGCTCCTCTCCAAACTCCAGATTTCTCATCTGTTAGGTAAGAGTGAAGTGAGATCTTGGATTAAAGAACCTGGCCTACTGCCTGACCCATGTTAAGTGCTCTATCAATTGTAGCTGCTCTTATTATTATTATGATTATCTTATTATATAATGTTGGGGATATAACAATAATGCCAATCCAAAGGCTTCCTTTTTCTGATTTGACCACAAGTTTCTAAAGGTTTCCTTGAGCGTGCCTCCCATTTGCAATGGTTTTTGTGCCACACAGACAAGCTTAGAGCACATCGTTCTGGAAAATCTGTGATTAAAGCAGAGCTGCAAGAAGGGCTGACATTGAAATGCGGGAGGGGCGCCTGGGTGGCGCAGTCGGTTAAGCACCCGACTTCAGCCAGGTCACGATCTCGCGGTCCGTGAGTTCGAGCCCTGCGTCAGGCTCTGGGCTGATGGCTCGGAGCCTGGAGCTTGTTTCCGATTCTGTGTCTCCCTCTCTCTCTGCCCCTCCCCCGTTCATGCTCTGTCTCTCTCTGTCCCAAAAATAAATAAACGTAGAAAAAAAAAAGAAATGCGGGAGACTTGGGGCTCCTGGTGGCTCAGTCGGTTAAGCACTTGACTTTGGCTCAGGTCATGATCTCACAGTTCGAGCCCCGCGTCAGGCTCTGTGCTGACAGCTCAGAGCCTGGAGCCTGCTTCAGATTCTGTGTCTCCCTCTCTGCCCTCCCCCACTCGTGCTCTTTTTCTGTCTCTCAAAAATAAATAAAACATTAAAAAAAGAAAGAGGGCCACCTGGGTGGCTCAGTCGGTCGAGTGTCCGGCTTCAGCTCAGGTCATGATCTTGCGGTTCCTGAGTTCGAGCCCCACGTTGGGCTCTGTGCTGACAGCTCAGAGCCTGGGGCCTGCTTCAGATTCTGTGTCCCCCTCTCTCTCTGCCCCACCCTGCTTGTGCTCTGTCTCTCTCTGTCGTCCAGACATGAATAAACATTTTTTTAAGCATTTAAAAAGAAAAAGAAAGAAATGCAGGAGACATCTCTTTCCTATTCATGGGACGGAGGGCCTGCCAACTTACAAGCAAGGAGAAGGCCTACAAATTGCCACTCTCGAGAATATCTACATTCATGCACATGTGCAGTTTTCTACTGACTCCACCCCGGATCTCAAAAGGGAGCCATACGTCAAAGGCTGTTCACTGATCAATCATCATTTTTGGAGGGTTTGGGGTTTTTTTTTTAATCAATTGAAACCTTGCTCATTGATACATTTTCTGTAATGAAAGTTTAAATTAAGCATTAATGTAGCCTGTTTTGTGAGGGCTTTTAAAGAGCAATTTAAAATAGAAAAAAAGTTTAAATGCTGTCGATCTGTGTGGATTGAGCTACCCGGGGGGAAAAGGTGTGGGACGTGAGCTGCGTGGTGTTGGTGAGCAGCTTTTGCGTTCTGTCCTCTTCAACCTCACTTTGTTTCTTTATCATCATTTCCTCTGTCAACTGGCAAACTTGAAAAAGCTTTAAGGCTTTCAAATATCTGTGGTGACAAGTTGCAAACGAACCTAAAACAGTCATGGTTTTTTTTTCTTTTTCTCTCCAGGTGATTCTCGCTCATGCCTTTCTGAGAAAATGTCATGAATATTTCATCAAACGTGAGAGACAAGAATGCCATCACTGTGAGCATATTTTTGTATTCTATTATTTTGTTACGCAGCTGCTATTGAATTCTTTCTGATAGAGCACCTACTATTATTCAGGTCCTTTGTGATTTTGGTTTTCTCAAGCCATCTGCTCCCCCTCTAACCACAAGAAGAACTTTTAGTTTCCCAAACTACCCACGGCTGAATTCACAAGGTTTGCAGGGACAGAAGTGACCCATTTGTCAGCAACTGCTGGCTTTCTAGATAGCTCTTTGATGATCCCTTGATTCCCACTGTCTTATATGAACACTGCAGAGATACTGACCATTTCTCATTCCTACAGCTCACTTTGTGCCTTGGGCAAGTTACTTCTCCTCCCTGAGTCTTTCTACTCATCTGTAGTAAGGGAATAATGATACGTACTTTGTGGGTCATTATGGAGATTAAATATAGGTAAAGTTCTGCTTGTACTACCTAGTACAGAGTAAGCCAATATTCGATGCCTATTATTATAATTATTTGCCTTAAACTTATCTGACTACTTAAGTAAATGAAGGAGGTGCCATTATAATGAAACGGTTACAAATGAATAACCCTGTTCTATGGGCCTCCAGGCGAACTTGTCCTTTGGGTCAGAATGGCCAGGCTGTCCCTGTGGGAAGTCTCTTCCCAGCTTCCTTAGTGCCTGCAGGAGTGACCCCCGGGGCGTGTGTCAGAGGTGATACGCCTTGGTGATGCCATACTCACCGTGCGGACGAAGACTGGGATTTCAATGTCAGCCCCACCATTTATTAGCTTGGGACTGTGACAGTGAACACTATTCAATCTCTGTTTCTTCGTCTGTAAATTGGAGATCGATTATAATAGTATCCCCAGTAGCTCTTGCAAGGATTGAATGAGACAGTGTCGTCAAACACGCAGTGGGATTCAGTAAACTCTCACTAGTCAGCTTGCTAGCCCAGCCCAGGTGGTGGTCAGAAGGATCAAAGGCATGTGGATTTGCTCTCCTTTCTGTCCTGACAGTTGTATCCCAGCCCTTGGGGTCAAGACAACCTCACCATAGCTTTTTACTGTTTTTAATATTAAGACGTTCTGATATTGAATCTGCTTAAATTAGAATTCCCCTCGGGTGCCTGGGTGGCTCGGTTGGTTACGCGTCCGACTTTGGCTCAGGTCATGATCTCGCGGTTCGTGGGTTCATGCCCTGTATCGGGCTCTGAGCTGACAGTTCGGAGCCTGGAGCCTGCTTCGGATTCTGTGTCTCCCTCTCTCTCTGCCCCTCCCCGCTCTCACTGTCTCTCGCTCTCTCAAAAATAAGTAAACATACAAAAAAATTAAAAACAAAAAAGAATTCTCCTCTACTTAGTTATCCAAAGACAATCATCCTTACTGGTGTTTACTCACAAGCCTTTATAATACAAGCATTGAGTAGATGGATTTGCACATCAATAATCAAAGCTAAGACCTACCGAGGGCTTCTGTGTCAATCACTTGTGTCATTTAATTTTTACATCAATGTTTTGAAGTGCTCTTCTCACTCTACAAATGAAAAAACTGAAGCTCAGAGAGGTAACCTTACCCAGATTTACAGAGCTAATAAGTTATTACATTATTACATTACATTAGCTATTACATTAGCTAATAAGCTAATAGACCCTGTATTTGAATATAGAGAATTTAAATCCACAACTACTTGTAGTATGATATATATCCCTCAAAATGCTTTACCACGTTAAATACCATATATATATATATATATATATATAATTTCAACCCATGTGTGACAGACCTCTCACTGACATATGCCCTGGGGACACCACTCCGGCAGGACCAAGCCCTCCACTTCACCATTGGATTGTCCTGAATCTCTGAACCTGGGCCAAGCTATGGCCATTGTTCATGAAAATCTTTCCATGGGATCGTGCAAAGAAAACAGAGAGGAAATGCTAAAAACCCAATAGCAATCTAGAGCTGACGCACTATATAGAGAATGGGCAGTCTGTCAATCAAACATTCTAGTTAAATCAGAGGTTTTAGCATTTGTGTGGAACATTAAATGTCAGTTCCCAAAGAATATGCATATAATTTCTAAAACCCAAACTGAGCATGTTTTTATCTTTCTTTGGCAATTCAGAAGCATGGGTTGTGTCTCCAGGTCATTATCAGACACATTAGTCACCTCAGTATAAACTACCAGCCAAAAAGGAAAGTGCAATTTAAATGGGATATACCTGGGGCACCTGGGTGGCCCAGTCGGTTGGTTAAGCGTCAGACTTCAGCTTAGGTTACGATCTCACGGTTTGTGAGTTTGAGCCCCACGTCGGGCTCTGTCCTGACAGTTCAAAGCCTGGGGCCTGCTTCGGGTTCTGTGACTCCCTCTCTCTCTGCCCCCCACCCCTGCTCACACTCTGTCTCTCTCTCCTTCAAAATAAATAAACATTAAAAAAAATTAATGGGATATACTGGATTACAGAGAGTATATTGTATTTGACTATTGGCTGAAAGTGTCCTAAGTTTTCATTTCCATATTTCATCGTACTTAATCCGTAATTCATGAGAGCCCTCAGCTAAGCGAAAACCATGTGAATGTTTATTTGCCTAGAATAGTTTACATCATGTTCATTTGTAAATGTGCTTTTTCTGTTGCCTTAGCCCTTGCAACCTTCCTAGTGTGGATTGAAGGATGAGAACTGTGAACACAGAGATGGGCAAATGGAAAAGTCACTGGGATCTGTCCAAAACATTGGCTTAGGAATTTAGGGAACATCAGAAAAATGCCCCACTTCTCAGGGTCTCCCTTTCCTTTATCCTCTACTAACCACAGAGAAACCGCCTCCCTCCCAGCCCTGGGAGTCTTTCTCCACTACTGTATTCTTTCAGCTTCCTTGAGGTTCAGCTTCAACGTGCCAGGAGACCTTAGTTCTAAGTCATCACTTTCTCAATCCCACTGCCCCACGTGAGGTCATTAGTAAAGCCATCTCCAGCTCTAACCTGATCCCTAGTGGGCTGTGTCAGATGAGGGAGTCAGCACTTTGAGAGCTAAGGCAATGCTGACCCTCTACAGATACCTTTAGAGTCTTGGTACGTCTGGGCTAAACAGAGAAAGATTATCTATGGATTCTACTTTATGTATATATATTGTTGGTTCGAAACCTCAGAAGCTTCCCGGGTAAAATCTGAAACTGGCCCAACACACAGAGGGTAAGGAGAGACCTGAGAAAGAGGCAGGCCACTCCAGATTGGTAGGTGGCAGTTTTAATAAGCAGGGAACTTACCAGTCTCCTTGTGGGTGGCCACAAGACAAATAGATCTCCACACCACCTGCCACATCTCAGAAGTTTATACAGAGACCTTAACTGGGTCCAGTCACATACACTGTCCAGATGGTCTTAACAACACATTGCTCTCTCAAGGCTGCATCCTTGAAAACAGCTCTGGCTGTAAGAACCATGGGCAGAAGGTACATTCCAAGGACAGGGGAGGGTTGAGTAGCCTCCAACTGCCTGGGTCTAGTTCCCTGGTCCTGTCCTCTCCATGACCTCCTGCAACGTATTTCCAGTGACTTTATAAACACACAAGTGATTTCTCATTTCAGTATATATGTAAATTCCCTTTGGTTACATTAAAATCTATTTCTGTGTACTGACTACATAATTTATTGATCATCTGATGGTCTTCTTCTTACAAACTAAAAATATTAGAGGCAGCAGTGATGTGGAATTCTAAATCAAACCTTGCCACCCATCCACATCTGGCCAAGGAGACACTAATGGGTGACCTCTGCTATATTCACTGCTATGGTAGACAGAACTCTAAAGATGGCCCTCCAAGATTATTCAACCAAACACAAATCTAGGTATTGTTGTGGGAAAAAAAAAAAAACAACTTTGCAGATGTAATTACATTTACAGATCTTAAAATAGGGAGATTATCCTGGATTATCTGGATGAGCCAAATATAATCAGTGGAGCCCTTAAAGGAGAGCTATGTCTCTGGCTGCTGTCAGTGGGATGTAGCAGCAGAAAGCAGCAAAGAGAAGATGAGGCAGGATCGAACGAAGGTCTGAGAGATATGAAGTGTCTTGAGATCTGAGCCACCCTTGTTGGCTTTGAAGATGGAGGAAGGGAACCATGAGCCAGGGAATGCGGGTGGCTCTAGGAGCTGAGTAAAACCTCCTGTGGGCAGCTAGCAAGAAAACGAAGACCTCAGTTCTTCAACAGCAAAGAACCAGATTGAGCGAACAACCTGAATGAGACTAGAGGGAGAGATTCTGGCCGAAGAGCCTCCAGGAAGGAGCACAGCCCTACTGACACCTGGATGTTAGCCTGTGGGACCGTAAGATGAGCCTACCAGACATCTAACCCACAAAACTGAAAGAAAAGAAATGGATGTTGTTTGAAGCTACTAAGATAGTGGTAATTTGCTACAGCAACAGTAGGAAACTAATGAACTAATCTCCGGTGAGGAGTTCCTGTTTTCCAAATCCTATTCCCTATTTGGTTTTCTTACCAAAATCATCTTTGATTCAATTGCTCACCTTTTCACTCCCATTTACTGGGATATAGAGATAGGTCCATAAAGTCTATGTCCACTCTAAAAATGAGATCCATATCCATTATAAAGTGAGGGTCATACTGAACATCTAATTGTGTGACATTTTTCTGCCATTTACACACTGTTAGAGTGCAGGAAAGTCATTGTATCATAGAAATGCATGGGGCTTTTTAAACACAAAGCCAGTCAGTTTGGAGAGACAAAAGAAAGGCTTAGAAATTCAGTCAAATGCATTTGACCTCAGCTTACACTGAGCTTTTATAGGAAAGAGACCCACTTTTGGAAGTAACCTTTAGGTACCTAAATTGAATGTTGGAAAGTCTCAAACGCTTTCTCAAAGTCCCAGGAATGGATACAGTATTATTTTTCACAAAGCCTTGCAGTGGAAATTGAGTGAATTCAGTCAGAAATGCCAGCAGTTATGGTAGACCTTAAGGAAGCCGTGGTTTATGGCCTTCGACCATTTTGTTCACAGCTTGGATCCCATTTATAACAAACGTGATGACAAATAATATATATTGTGTAATGTCTCTCAGTCATAGTTCCTAAGTGAAATTTGAAAGAGCTGACCCAAGAACAGGACAATTTTAACAGGATTTGGTTTATTGGAATTCGTGATAATGTCTCTGCCTTTGGAACCAACAGCAAGCATGAAATCCTACGGCAGCAACGAGTAGGTAGCCTTACCTACTGCTGAGGAAAAGATTAGAAAGATGGCTGGGCTCTGAAACCCAGTATGCCTGCTTTCCCACTGAGACTTCTCTTTGTGATAAAATCACTAACGACCAGTAAGGAGACTTCCAGGGCTCTGAGCTGCCCTCTCTGGGTTGACGTGGTGTTGACATGAAGACAAAGAGAGTTCTGAGGTGGACCTAGCCTGGCCTGGGTTTGGGCATTCTGCATTTCTGCTCACCAGAGTGGACTCTAGAGTAACCAAAGGCACAAGCATGCATTTTGTGCGCAGTTTAAAAAAAATAATTCCTATTGGTATATGTTTTACTCCGGATCTATTTCCTGAAACAGTGAAAAAGGAAACGCTTTCCAAAGAAGCAAAAGCAGCCAATTAGCTTTCAATGGACCAAAGCTCAAAAATCTGGATTCCATTTGTGGTTCTGCCGGTGACCCAGAATGAGAAAATTAACAACTTGAAGCTTGGGGGCCTTTGGCTTACTACACTCTTTCTACCATAAAATGACAGAAAGAAACAGTGTAGTGCCTAAAGGCACAGACTCCCAAGTCAGACAAACCTTGCTTCCTGTCCCAGCTCTGTCGCCTAGTGCCCATGTGCCTCCGCATTACTTAAGCTCTCTAAATGTCAGTTTCTTTACCTTTAAGTGAATACAACAGTATCTACCTCAAAAAAGATGATGTTATAACCAAATAACCTGAGAAGTTTAGCACAATTTCTTGCCCGCAGTGAGCACGCACAAATTTGAACTGTTAGTATTATGACAGCTATTAAGGAGGATTCCCACCGCCCCTCGTGTAACACAGACAACTTACGTTCATCGGGCATTCCTAACTTTGCACTCATCTATAGCTTTCCATCCTCAGCACCAAGTGGCGACCAAATAAATTGCTTTACATAATCGATTTCATAAAAGTAAAAGTAAATCTCACTGGACTCACACCTTCCACCTCCACAACTTTGTATTCCTGACATGCCCTAACCTGTAAAACTGCCTTTCACGGTGTGAATGCAAATGACACTGCTTGAAAAGGAAAAGAGAGAGAGAGAGAGCACGCGCGTGACAGTGACAGTGTGAGAAGGAAGCTGTTAGGACAGGGCAAAGCGGACACCCAGAGGGCAGACAAAGCACATCTGTCTCTGTCATTGCCACCTGGCCCCGTTTCCAGCGCTTAGAGACCGTTTTTGTGTGTTCGGTGTATTCATTGGGTTTCTGTCACCCACAGAGTCCACCTCTGTCAGTCTCAAGGCAGCATCGAGGCCTGGAGTCTCGACGCTCACCTTAGGAGGAAGCTTCCAAAAAGCCACAACTAGGAAGGCTGGGAGGTGTCACAGCAAGGTGACAGTCCCTGCCAGTGCCTAGAGAAAGGAGGAACAGTGCTTACTCTCCGAGGACTGATGCATTTCTCTTTGAACCGATCAAGAAACGTTTCAGATAAGTAAACTTGTCAAGCAAATGGAAATATCAAAAGAGTGAGGTTACCATATCTGGGTCTGCTGCTCACATGTATGCTGGCAAAGAATGAGGCGCTAAGAGGCAACATTTGCTTCCTTGCCACCATTTGATGACTGCGAGAAGCTGGACATGGATATGGGCAGCAGTTACATGAGCCTCTGAGTCAGAAAATAAGGGTTTTGACTCTGGATCTCTGTGGCCTTATCTAGTAAGTTAAACTGCTCTGAGTCTCAGTTTCTTCATCTCCAAAATAATATAGATAGATAGATAGATAGATAGATAGATAGATAGATAGATAGATGTTAGATAGATACAGATACAGACAGATATAGACACTGATACAGATATTGATAGATACAGATATAGATACAGATATAGATAGATCCTGTTCTATAGAGAGATCCTATATGTACAGAGTGGTAAAGAGTTAAATGAGGCACCACATGGAAAGCCCCTGGCTTTAGGATGTTCTTAATAAATCTTCATGTCCTGGGGCGCCTGGGTGGCGCAGTCGGTTAAGCTTCCGACTTCAGCCAGGTCACGATCTCGCCGTCCGTGAGTTCGAGCCCCGCGTCGGGCTCTGGGCTGATGGCTCAGAGCCTGGAGCCTGTTTCCGATTCTGTGTCTCCCTCTCTCTCTGCCCCTCCCCCGTTCATGCTCTGTCTCTCTCTGTCCCAAAAATAAATAAACGTTGAAAAAAAAAATTTTTTTTTTAATAAATCTTCATGTCCTGCTTTAAGTCCTTGACCTCTACCAACTCCGGGTTATTCATCAGTTGATTACATTGGTCAGGGATTGCACAGATGTTTTCTCACACTCTTTCCTTCTCTTTGTGTTTTGTCATTTTCATAGTTTCTAGTCTCTTCATTTAAGGCTATCCCTACCAGAAGGGGAAAGCAAAGAGGGGACTTAGCAAGCATTCTCATAGGATATTATAAAAGAAAGTTATTGGTACTAGGCTTAAATAAAACTGGTGAATTTTATTTCTCTAGATTTTCCTTAGAATCTATCACAAACTCGAATGTGTAGTAGCATTATAGGTATAAATAAGGGCCAATATTATTTCTTTGAGCCTCGCTTGGCTTAAAAAGAGCAGAAACTTGGGATAGTATTTCAATAGCAAAATCATTTTGCATCAATCAACACCATTTCAGAATGGTTATTATTGTTAAGAAGCATTTTCATAAAGTCTTAATTTCTTATTTTACCTTTCTTACTTAAAACATCGTAATAAAATTTTCCTCTGACTTCCCTGGCCTTGATAGTTACCCAAATACTATTTGAGCTCACAGGAGAGAATTAAATGGCTTCTGTCCAAATGAGATATTATTCTAGTTAATTATTAGCCATTAAAATTCCAATTTAGTGTTCAACACACCAGTAGACAGATGCTGCCCCTGCCGTGGGTCAGTGCTTTTGTAAAAAACAATCCCATACTAGTCAGGTATGAAATTACGCTGAAAGGTTGGATGAGCTAACGGCACCGTGTATTGCGAATGTGTGCTCAGAGCTCTCTGCACAGAATAAAGCCCACAGAGGTTCCCTGGGGTATGTCTAGGACTTTGGAAAGTGAAGTTCATTTACATTCTGCAAATTGCTTCTATTAATAGCATTGAAAGAAGAAAATATAGTAAAGAGCACTCTGGGGGATTTCAAGAGAAACAGCCCCTCTGGCTCCTGGAGGGGCCGTGAGGGTGGAGAAAAACGAATCACATGGAGAACAGCTTTAAAAAGTAACATACCGGGGCGCCTGGGTGGCGCAGTCGGTTAAGCGTCCGACTTCAGCCAGGTCACGATCTCGCGGTCCGTGAGTTCGAGCCCCGCGTCAGGCTCTGGGCTGATGGCTCAGAGCCTGGAGCCTGTTTCCGATTCTGTGTCTCCCTCTCTCTCTGCCCCTCCCCCGTTCATGCTCTGTCTCTCTCTGTCCCAAAAATAAATAAACGTTTAAAAAAAAAAATAAAAAATAAATAAAAAAAAAATAAAAAGTAACATACCGACATGCCTCCCTTAAAACAGTTCCGAGGCCTCGTCTCGTAAGCATTTAGAGGGCTCCAACAAAAAGAAGGGAACAGAGATCAGAGGACTCAGTCAGGAAAGTCTTTGAGGGGTGAGTAGAAGAAGCAGTAAGTGATGATCTGTGTAGATGCTTGAGTCAGAAACGAGCAATTTATGTGAGAAAGGAAGGAAATGTACTTGCTGCAGTAGAAGGTCTGCAGCAGACTAATAAAAGGTGGGAACATCTGAGAATTGTTCTGTATTTTGACAGTCAGGACGGTTGCCCAGGTGCATACATTTGTCAAAGCTCACTGAAATATAAATGTTAAATGGGTGCAATTTTGTAACTGTAAGTTATATCCCCGTAACGAATAGTTTGAAAAGATGAAAAAAAAATTAAAGAAGTTCAATCAGCAGGGAATGAACTTCTGCAAAAGATGATTTCTCGACCTTTTTTTCTTTCCCTGTTTTAAAAATTGAATTTCAAATCTAATAGAGAGGGACTAGAGAGCATGCTTCCCAAACTTAACGTTTTTGAAAAAAGGCACTCATAAAAATCACACTTTTGGAATTGGATACAATTTTGATTTAACTGTGTGTACACTTTTATGACCAATGGCAAACTGAATTTGGAATATTTTTCATTCTCAGCAGCTGATTAAACTAAGATTTTGTCTTCTTGTACATTCTCTGGTAATGTATTTAGACCTTAAATCCTCAGTTGTAGATTAATACACAATTTACATAGGCTAAGCAAGTATATTGCCTTGTCTCGTGTAAACTACGTTGGAATTTGAAGGTGTAGGTCTCCAATCACCAGCATCAGCACTATTAAATGTAAAATAGAATGTCACAGGTTACAGAGGGCCAACATTCCCACTGCAATAAACAAAAGACAAACTGCAAAAAAAAAAAAAAAAAACCACATTATTTTAAGATATTAGAGTTTTCTGGAGGCAATGAGGTTTAGATTAACTCAAAAATCCCATCCAGAGTAGGGAAAACTCTTCCTAGGTGAGTTGACCATAACCACCTGTTTTCTTCCTTTGGGGCACTCACCAAGAGATAAATGCCATTGGTGAGAGACCAGTGATTGAGCTTGGCCCAGGTAGAGTGAAACCAGCAGAGCTTTTTGTGTTCACACACATCCAGCAGACTGAAAACTACAGGACACCCAAATGCAGGGCTAGGTTTTAGCAGGGATCATTGGCTGCCCTCAGTCTTTTGTTGCATAGAAGGCAAAATCCTACTGGAAAGAAGGAGGCTGCAAAAATACAACTGGTCTCCTCCCGAAGATAGTTCTCAGATTTTGAATTTGCATGGGTCTGAAAGTTAGAGAGTTTAACACTGCAGAATCATCAAAGAGCAAAACTTTCAGACTAAAGAGACAGACTGCCACCAACGCCTGGGTACAAAACGGGCTGTGCACAACTCGTCCACCAGAGGGTTTCCCTTCCATGCAGCAGCTGGAGTGAGCAACTTTTCTGAACCCAGCCATTCTATTCCTAGGTATTAACTCAAGAGAAAGGAAAGCGTACGTCCATACAAAGACATAAATGTCCATAAATTGCCCAAAAAATGTTCATAGGTTTTATTTGTAATGGGCGAAAACTGAAGACAGCCCAAATGCCCATTAATAGAGGGATAACCAAATGGGGGCATCCTTGGCACAATATGGATAAATCTCAAACTAATGACACTAACAGAGGCCAAACGAGAAAGGGCACATGCTATATGATTCCACTTCTGTAAAATTGTCAATGCAAACTTATCTACGGTGACAGAAAGCAGATCACTGGTTGCTCAGGGATATGTGTGAGAGAGAAGGGAGGGACAGGTGGTAGGAATTACAAAAAAGACAGCAGAAAATGTGGGGTAGTGATGGAAATTAACTTTTAGTTCCGTATTCTCAAATGCTTTCGGGGCGCCTGGGTGGCTCAGTCAATTAAGCGTCTGACTTCAGCTCAGGTCATGATCTCACGGTTTGTGAATTCCCAGCCCCACGTGGGGCTCTGTGCTGACAGCTCAGAGCCTGGAGCCTGCTTCAGATTCTGTTTCCCTCTCTCTCTCTGTCCCTCCCCTCCTTGTGTACTTTCTCTCTCTCTCTTTCTCTCTCTCTCTCTCTCTCTCTCTCTCTCTCAAAAGTAAATAAATAAACATTAAACATTTTTACATAATAAATAAATAAAGTTACAAGCACGAGGTTCAAGATCAAGATCTAGGACTTTAGAAAAGTTATTCAATCCAAACCGCACCTTCTTCATCTGTACCACAGAGATAAATGGTCCCTGACCCATTTTCAGTCACTGGGTTATTGTAATTTTCAAGTGAGATCATGTCTATAAGGGCATTTTGAAATAAAATCCTTAAAGGTCTATGTCACTGAGATAATAATTAATTTAGGCAGAGCCACTGCCTGCTATGTGGGGCTCTTGTACAGAACAGAACAAGAAACTCCCTCTGGGTGCGTGAATTACATACAGGTCCCCATGGGCTGCCTCAGTCCCCACAGGGTACACAGTGGGAAAAATGGCGCCACTTGGCCAAGAAAGGGGCAGAGCATGGTGGGTGATGCACAGTTTGACTTCTGCCCGGGCTTGGTATTTTGGGTCACTGCAAAAACCCTGACCCTTCCTCTGTGGTTCTGGGCGTAGTCCAATCCTTCCTTTCAAACTAGGTAGGAGCATGGCACAAAAACAGACACATAGACCAGTGGAATAGAATAGAAACCCCAGAACTAGACCCACAAACGTATGGCCAACTCATCTTTGACAAAGCAGGAAAGAACATCCAATGGAAAAAAGACAGTCTCTTTAACAAATGGTGCTGGGAGAACTGGACAGCAACATGCAGAAGGTTGAAACTAGACCACTTTCTCACACCATTCACAAAAA
>NW_024412413.1:50033212-50045769 GCF_014898765.1 Herpailurus yagouaroundi
GGAGGTTCCTCAGAAAATTAAAAATAGACCTACCCTATGACCCAGCAATAGCACTGCTAGGAATTTATCCAAGGGACACAGGAGTACTGATGCATAGGGGCACTTGTACCCCAATGTTCATAGCAGCACTCTCAACAATAGCCACATTATGGAAAGAGCCTAAATGTCCATCAACTGATGAATGGATAAAGAAATTGTGGTTTCTATACACTATGGAATACTACGTGGCAATGAGAAAAAATGAAATATGGCCTTTTGTAGCAACGTGGATGGAACTGGAGAGTGTGATGCTAAGTGAAATAAGTCATACAGAGAAAGACAGATACCATATGGTTTCACTCTTATGTGGATCCTGAGAAACTTAACAGGAACCCATGGGGGAGGGGGGAAAAAAAAAAAAAGAGGTTAGAGTGGGAGAGAGCCAAAGCATAAGAGACTGTTGAGAACTGAGAGCAAACTGAGGGTTGAGGGGGGGTGGGAGGGAGGAGAGGGTGGGTGATGGGTATTGAGGAGGGCACCTTTTGGGATGAGCACTGGGTGTTGTATGGAAACCAATTTGACAATAAATTTCATAAAAAAAAAAAAAAAACAAACTAGGTAGGAGCAGCATACCTGTGTTAGAGTTTAAGTTGAGTGGATGAGAGGCGGAGGAGGAAGAGGAGGAAGAGGGTGTACCCCGAATGTCAGTGACTGGCAGACTCACAGATTCCTTGAAGGCCCGGGATACTTATGAAGCAGGTGCGAAGGAGAAGGGAGGACTCAGCAACAGGACCACTACCTCTTTCCTGCAAGGTCTTGCCTTGGCCTGGCCCAGGCTCTGCAGAGCGGAGCTTCATTTGGAAGGCGAATAAACCATGTGCACCAACAGACCTGAACCGGAAGCAAGCCAGGGTCAAGCTTCTGTTTCCATTCTAAATTACCTTGCTCCAAATTACTAAACCAAATGCCATTATCTCAACATCATAAACCTTATTTCTAATTAAGATGATCTATGCCTCTTTCAGAATCACACATTCCAATTAGCCAGGGAATAAAGTTATTCCTATTGTGTACTGACACGTTAAAATTATCATGAAAAAGTAAAAAATTACTTCAATTAAAAGAAAGTATTACTCTTCTGCCAGGCTTGTTCTGAAATATGGATTCTTCACACGGCATTACAACTTCATTAAATATATTTTTGCTTGTAACAATATATATATTCTTCAATATTTTAACAGAATGTCCTCAATGCTTCTAAGTGGCAGCACGTATGTCCATGAGCTGTGAGAGCTCATGTCCCATGCTCAGGTTATTTGCATCTAAATCTTCTAACATTATGACAGGAGATAATTTTGCCCTAGGGAGACATACAAGACCTGGTATCAGATTTCCTTTCGTATTTCCCCCTCATGTAATTACTCGGTGTTTTTTTCTAGAAAAGCTCTACACATTCTATAAAAAGAAGATTCCGGGAAAATAACCGTAACTACGTGTGGTGATGGGTGTTAACCAGACTTATTGTGGTAATCATTTTGCAATAAATCATGTTGTACACCTGAAACAAATATAGGATAAAAAAAAGTCAATTATATCTGAATTTAAAAATAAACACTGACAATCCCATGTATTTGCAAGGATGTGGAGCAACTGGAACTCTCCTACCCTGTTAGTGGGAGTGAAAATTGGCTTAAACACTATGGAAAGCTTTTGATAGTATATTTAATAAAAATAGATATACACGTGTTTTATGACCAAGCCAAAAAAAAAAAAAAATCCCGTTAGCTCTCTTCTAGACACACAGACCAAATAAAAATTCAGAAATTTGATACCTAAGAGTTCAGCCTCGTGGAGGACATGGGGAAGTAGATTCGAATTCCAGCTCTGCCACTCCCCACCCCGTGGCTGAACATTCTCTGGGTTTAGGTTTTATCACCTGCCAAATGGGTTCTGAGGAGATGAAGTAAAATAATATATGCAAATCTCATGTCACGTAATAGGTGCTCATGAAATGCCAATATCGCCTCACTCATTATCTTAGCCCTTCATGGTGGCTTCAAAAATATTTATTCAGTCAACTGAAAATGGGAGTCCCAAAGAAGTTTTTATTTGTTCTGCAAATCAGGGATATTCTTTCTGGAAGTAAAGTTTGAAGAGGCAACAGGCTAAGTTCTGGGCAAAATTTCCCATAAGTCAACTGCCTTCCTTGCTCTTTCATGCTGCCTAAATGTATCTTGGCAATCTTCCCCTTCCCCTACTCCACGCACAGAAACTCCAAAATCCTGTCCTTCCCTGATGTGCATTATAATCTCCAAGAAGGCTTAGGTTGCTGGAAAGCAATCCAGTTAAATCAATTCTTATTTGGCAGTAACTGCCTAACCCATCTAGAGATATTTGCATTTTAAAAGGAAGCCCAGAGTGTTCATTCAAAAGAACACATTGGCAGAATTTCAGGCAGCAAATCAAACAGAAGAAATCCTGTTGTATAGGAGAGGCATTTAGGGTGAGGACAGGCTTGGCACCCATACCCTTTAAATTATTGTATTAACGGGAGCCCTTATTGGCACAATGGCCAAGGTGGTCATTCCTAAGTGTCGCTTCTTTGGGGGGAGATGACTCTTACACTGTGGGCGCTTTTTCTCCTGGAGACCCTTTGGCTATACTTTTTCCTCCCTTAGCACCATCACTCTGACTCCAAGAAAGATCAGTGCAAAGTACCAAAACCAAAGTTTTATTTCACAAAACTGTAATAACTGTAATAGTTCAATAACTTTAACGTTTTTTTCCCCCTAAAGTCGGAATTTGTGACAAAGGAATATTCTTCTTCATATAAGAAAAAACCCATTGCGTTACAAATTGCAAAAGTAATTCGACTTGCAGAAACTGGGAATTGTTTACATTAGGATCATAGATCATCTATGAACCTAGATGTTACTTTCTGTCATCTTTCTCAACCTGTCTTACCTCAAATATTTCATCAAAGATATTGATAAACAAGAAAGCCAACCAGTTTTACAGATACTAGAACATAATTATGATGACTCCAACACTGGTGGAGATCTTAATGAGAAAAGAAAAGCACAGACAGGGGAAGAAATGGAAAGACATAGAGAATCTATTAGCTGAATGATGTCTGAATCATTTATCATTTTTCCTTGAAATAAAATCTTTGACCTTGGCTTTGAAAGTGCCAGAGACAGTATTTTCATATCAGTGTGGTGGGAAATATCTATTACCATGTATGAAACTATTTCTTTTTTGTTTCTCTTGTGTCTAATGGGTTTTTTTCCCCCTTCTAATCCTTATAGCTCAAAGCAGAAAATAAAATCATCAAAAGTTTCCTCCAAAAGTACCAGATGACCTTTGCTCAGAATTGTTTTCCCTTCAGATGAAGTTGGGTGAGGATATCACTGGGAAACCAGAATTTTAGACTCCAGCGTTTCCTCTTAAAATATCACCCCCAGTGATATTTCCCAGTGATAAGCACAGTCTCCTCTAAAGCACAGTGAGAATTTTTCCTCAAAGCTTCTTCACGCCCTCCCTCAATTAGAGCCTCACTGGTAGCCTCTGGGAACAAGTGTTTTAGAATAAGAATTGCCAACATCCACAGCATCTTCGGAAATGCTGCTGCCAGACCCCCTAGGTAGTTTGACTGGCAAGAATGGCCTCCCAGGTAGCTTGGCTCCTAGAAACGTGAACAAACACAGCTGGCTCTCCATCACACTTGAGATACACTTGAGATAAGCGGAGAGCACTGAGCCCAAGTCCTCAGCTCCCCGGGGTGGAGTGGCACCTCAAGGGCAGGGCCACCCCACACTTAAGCAAGCCGAGAGCCTGCTCCAAGACCACGCCCCCTTGGCTGCTGTTCCGAAAGAGTTTCCATGGCTGCTACTACCCGCCCTGATGTAACAACCAGCTCACACCTTGCATTCACTCTCACTTCTTTTTATCAACCTCTCCTATTCTTCAAACACCTCCGTTCTCCTTCTCTTGCTCCCTGCCAACCAGCCAGAGAAATACTGAGTAGTTGGGTTGACATCCTCCCTACAGGGCACTAGTGAGGCCCTGGAAGAAATGGTGGCTTCCTGCCTTTGTGAATTGCAGGATTGCCTCACCCTTTCCCCTTTTAAACTCTCCCAACACCTCTCTAACCAGTGTCCCTAATAAATACCCTCTACTACCTGTGGTGGGTTCTGCCTTCCTGACTAGACCCTGACCAATGCAAACACACCTCAACAATGGTTATCGGCATGTGCTCCAGGTTTTCCGGGTGTTTGAAGAATGGCTGATCTTCTGTGGGCCTCCACAACATCCTCTGAGGTCCCTTGTCTCCCTCCAAGCCTTAAGGGGCATTGAGCCGATGTCTCAATAGGCTACAGTCTATGATCCCAACTGTTTGCCTCCAGTTAAGACAGGTCCTCAAATTCTGCACCTGTTTCTCTGACCCCAAACCTCTGTGGTTCTCTGGCTTCTGAGCACCTCCAAGTCCCTTCATCAGGGCACACAGGTGCTCTGAGGTCTCCTGAAGGCTGTGGTTCCCCATGGCCTCAGGCTGTCTCTGTCTCACTCTCTTTCTCTCCCTGTCCCCCACCCCATTCCACTTTACTGCCTTTTCTCCTTTTTTGGATATGGTGTCCACTTAAATACAGGGTGTCTAGAAGCTTGCATCCTTCCCTAGGCTATTCCCATGGAAGCAGGCCACTACCTTCAATTCCATTATGTCCCCTCATGCTTACATGGGTGTGTGTATACCTCACCCCTCAGCCCTAAGAGAGGAGGAGAAAGCACAGACACCGATATCTCACTCTACCCCCTTCGTCTCATCCTCTCTGCTGTCTACTTGTCTCCTCCTTAGATCAGAAACATCTGCTTTTACTTCTTTGTCTTATTTGATGGAGACTTGCCCCAGATTATTTCCTTCTCCCCAAAGTGTTATTTATATTCACTGCTTTCTGGGGAATCATACTGACAGAAAGGCTGTAGGAAAACATGATTTCAAGTTGGAGGAAAAAGAAATGAAAAATATATTCATTTAGTATTTTAACATCTTCCTCCCACTGCGTGCTCCCTCTGGTATATATATTTTTGTGCCCTCAGAGGACCTTTTTTCTTATCTAGATCTCTTTGTAAGTGAGAGCTAGCCCCCTGCATTCACCCCGTGGGTCGGTGCTGTTCAACATGGTAGCCACTAACCACATGTCGCTGTTGAGCACTTGAAATGTGGCTCATCCGCGTTAAGATGTGCTCTAAGTGTATTAAATGGCACACCAGATACTGAAGACTAAGTCTTAAAACAGAATGTAATATATTGCATTCTTAATCTTTATATTGGTTGCAGGTTGAAAAGAGAGGTTTGATGTACTGGGATTCATAAAATAGACTAAGATTAACTTCACTGGTTTCTTGCTCCTTTTTAACGTAGCCTTTGGAGAATTTCGCATTACACACACGCACATGGCATGTTTCTGTTAGTCAGCTGCCGGCTTCACGGGACTTAGGATAGTTGCTGTGTGTTGACTATTATAGTCATGGCTGGTACCCCATACATTTGCCACTGGGGGCCCATACCAGCTGTTTACTGATGTGGTCAATTTGGGTTGGTGCCTTGCCATCAATTGTGATTAAATACCTTTCCTATCACTTGAGTGGATGGCCATCGGCTGGCACCGTGCTGGCCTATAGCACTGGTTGAATGAATGAATAAGTGAACACTCAGGTGATACTTTCCTTAGTTTCTACAGTTACTGCACAACGCTGACATGACAGAAAATTACATGAATCTGTCACACTGGCCAGATCTCCATTCTCTGCCCTGTGATTAGAAAGACCAAGCTAGAGGGTTACATTAATGGCCAACTACAAATGGTTTAAAAGAAAAGCCTCCTGCCCTATCTCTTGGGTGTGATGAGGTCATATTAGAGTAGGGTGAGTTCCTGATCCAATATGACTAGTGTCCTTATAAAAAGGGGAAATTTGGACACAAATGTGCACCACGTGAAGGGATCAGGGTGATGCTTCCAGAAGCCAAGCGACACAAGGATGGCTAGCCAACCACCAGGAGACAGGAGAGATGCACCGAACAGATTCTCCTCATGACCCTCAAAGGGAACCAATCCTACTGAAGCCTTGATCTCACAGTGGTAGCCTCCAGAAGCGTGAAATAACAAATTTCTGTTGTTTCAGCCTCTCTGTTCTTGGTGCTTGGTTACAGCAGCCCTAAGAAATTAACACACTCCCGCAGTCTGAATGAGAATCCGGGCTCCTTTGTCTCCTATTGGTTTCTTCACGGTAGTGGATTACCTCCAACAATAATCTGTAGATATTTTTTTCGGGTCTGTCGGTGTAATGTCTGGGTCCTGCTTTTCTCTCCAAATTCAGTGAGACACCAGTGTCCGCTTTGTCCCCCATTGTATACCCAGCATCTAGAAATAAAGAGCCACTCCATAAACATGTTATAACGAATACATGGGCTGTCCTACCTAACGCCAGAAACAGAATTAAAACGGTTCCAGGACCACACACATCCCTCCTCAGGAAAAAAAAATGTCACAAAGCCTGAGAACGTACACTAACAGTTTGTCTCAGCAGAAACAAACTCCTTTTTTTTTTTTTTAAGTTTTTATTTTTCTATTTTGAGAGAGAGGAGCTAGTGAGGGAGGTGCACAAGAGGGAAGGAGAGAGAGAATCCCAGCAGGCTCCACACCGCCAGCGCAGAGCCCAGTGTGGGGCTCAAACCCACAAACTGTGAGATCATGACCTGAGTTGAAGGCAAGAGTTGGGCCCTTAACCGACTGAGCCACCTAGGTGCCCCAGCAGCCCTCCTTAATACAAGCTAAAAGGTGACATTTATCCTAGATCTCTTAGGCACAGGCTAGTTCATCAGATTAGCTGGATGGTATCAGACAGGGACTGGGAGTCTGAGATAAGTTCTAGATATAGAACCCTATGCCTCTGGAGACAGCAGGCCTACAGGACGCACCACAGTGTGCATGCAACTTTGAAAAGGCCGGGGGGTGGGGGGTGTTTCCCTAAGGATCACAGCAACAAGCAAGCAGAGGGCACCAAGCCCTCACTAGTGGGAAGGGAGCCAGCCAAAGGGAGACAAGCAGAAATGATCACCGTAGCTACCACTTACTGAATCTGAACCAAGTACCATACCAAACGCTGGACTTGACGTTATTTCATCCGATTCCCACATCGAGTATTATTATTCCCACTTCCCATGAGGAAACTAAAGTTTAGAGACTTTCAAGAATTTGCCCAAGGTCATACAGTTAGTGAATGATAAGACAGGGCTTAAAACCGGGGATTTGCTGTTATGATATTTTCCCAGCTTCCCAGTCTAGCACACAGCTGGCCTAGATGACCCCTGAAAGCGGAAAAATCCATGTATTTTAGAAAGTACTATTTACCGATGTCGGTTCACTTGTTCATCTACGAGACAGCAAACATCTTGAGACAGCAGTACTTTGTCTCCTTTATATGTGCGTACCCAAATTTAATTAGGCTTGCATTCCTACTTCCTAACACAGGACCCAGCTTAGAGCAGGAGCTCAAAAATGTGTGTGTCATGAATAAATTGAGTAGACACTTGGTGGTCACTTATATATATGTTAAAAGAAATTAATCAATCTTAGAACCCTTCTTGTCAGTAAAAGAGCAGTTACAAAAATACTGGTCTGGAAAGGAGCATTTAGGGGCGCCTGGGTGGCGCAGTCGGTTAAGCGTCCGACTTCAGCCAGGTCATGATCTCGCGGTCCGTGAGTTCGAGCCCCTAGTCGGGCTCTGGGCTGATGGCTCAGAGCCTGGAGCCTGTTTCCGATTCTGTGTCTCCCTCTCTCTCTGCCCCTCCCCTGTTCATGCTCTGTCTCTCTCTGTCCCAAAAATAAATAAACGTTTAAAAAAAAAAAAAAAGAAAGAAAGGAGCATTTATCTTTGCCACTCTTCAATTATGGAGTACTGCAGTATGGTTCTATTTTTTTGTGAATAGAAGAGTATTCAGGGGACGCCTGGGTGGCTGAGTCAGTTAAGCGACCGACTTTTGCTTTCCACTTAGGTCATGATCTCACAGTTTGTGAGTTCGAGCCTTGCATAGGACTCTGCCCTGACAGCACAGAGCCTGCTTGGGACCCTGTCTCTCCTTCTGTCTCTCCCCTCTCCTACTCGTGCTCTCTCTCTCTCTCTCTGTCTCAAAATAAATACACTTAGAAAAAAGCATTCGGGGCCACCCTACGGAAAGTCCCTATCCTTAGTTGCCAAGCTGCCCTTGGGAGCTGGCCTCTAGATGCCCAACGTCTCTCCCCTTCTAGATTCTTTTTCTTCCCCTTCTAGATTCTTGTACTTCATTCTCCATTGGATTCCCTTTTGCTCACCTATTCCAATTTTTCTTGGAGTTGTTTTGCTAAATCAGGAATTTTTATTTTAATAAAACCTCCAAGGTAATCAAACAATTGATATTTTCAAAGTAGATCACTCTGAAAGGTCGCTAATTTTAGACAGGCAGCTACCGATGATAGACCTCAGAATAATTTCTCCCTTCTAATAAGGAAACCAGAAGTTCGCTGGTGGATGGACAAGCAGGATGCAGAATTTCCATTCCCAACCAAGGTCATGTGAAATGGTTTCTTGGCAAATATCCTTTTGTTTCTTTTGCTTGCCTGTATCCTAAGCGGAGAAGGGAGGCCGGCCAAATACCAACTTGAACAGTCTGTAGAGTTGCCAGTCCCCAGAGAAGGCCTGGGTTCTCATTAGCAAAGAGATACGAGAGCCTATTTTGCAATGAAATAGCTCACACAGGGCTCCAATCCTGAATAATTATCCACACTAGTGTAGGCTCTAGAATGGGAGGCCTTGAGGGGGCCAAACCCTTGCATATTGTAATTTGATATTTATGATGTTCTATCGCCATCTCCTGGAAGGAAAGACCAAGAACACACAAAAAGGATATCAGGCTTCCGGGAAGAGAATTTTCTTCACTTCTCAAGAAAGGTGAAGACCCTGCAGTCACTGAAGAGACATACTTACATCACGTTCCAGGTGAATTAGCATAATGTTGGGCAACCAAGAAAGCTAAGAGGCAAATGTTCAGAACGCCAGCGTCTGTTATTTGAGAGCGAGAGATAACATCAAGCCTATGAGTGGTGAGTCTTTCCAGTTGCCAGTCCCCAGAGAAGGTCTGCATTCTCATTAGTAAAGAGATACGAGATCCCATTTTGCAAGAGTCAATTGCACTCCAGGAGCACAAAGAGATACCGAAGGAAGGATTTCCATGCTTGGCATCGAAAGTAATCATCCTTATCTTTGCTTTTTAAGTCTCAGAATTTGGCAAAACCGTGCCAAGGATTTTAAAACATTATGAATGTTTTAAGAATTTTTCCAGATTAACTCTTCTTCCCAGGCTAGCTGGTGTTGGAGTTATGCACACATTTGGCACAAATACAGCCGAATGAATTGAAATGCTTGACTCACTCTGCACAAGATCCCATCAGTCTTCATATCTCAAGGTTTAGCTTACATATCAACAAAGGCTCATAGTGTAACTCTTTAAAATATTGTTTTAAAACACAATTTTATTTTGGTCACCATGTCTTCTCCATCAATATCCTCATGCGGGGGGGGGGGGGGGAAAAAAATCATAAAACTGTAGAATAAGAAGTATTTTAGTCCAACCACTTCATAGTCCCAAATCCAAGCTTCAGTCACACAAAGAGGGGGACTCTAAGGCTAATTCTCATGAGTCATCTGTTCTCCCTGAAACTGTTCTCCCATTCTGCCCCACCATCCTGACTTTGGGGGAGTTTTACAGCTTATACAACTCACCAGCATCCTGAAGTAGCCAGGAATTGTTGACTTCTTTTCTGAATATACATTATGCTTATTCACAAAGCACAGAATATGAAACAGGTTTCAGATTTTAGAATTGGAAGGGACCTCTCCTTCATAACCGATAAAAGTGATTTGTTGGTGATACCTGATGGCCTATTTTGAAAGATGGCAGGTTTGAACATGGCATTGAAATATGTCAGGCCTTTTTTTTTTTTTTTTTTTTTTTAATTCAACTTTTCCTGAGGGCTTGCCCTGTAAAAAGCACTGTGAGGAACCTCTAGAAGATTTATTTCTATTCCCCAAAAGTTGACTATGTTGTCTGAATTGGGCTTCCCAAGCAACCCATAAACTGAAAGGAAAAGTGTGGTGGTCCGTTAGAAAAGTGGATACAAAGAAGCCTCATCCTTTCCTGGGTTCTGTCTCTTTACAGTGTATCTCATGACACATGATACTCAGGAGGGTTACTTGACAGTCAGTCACCACCTCGGAACTCTTTCCAAAGCTGCTGGCCAGAAAGAGAATTACCCTTTGTTACTGGTAAATTTCTTACGGCAGGAACTCTGCCCACACACCCTCAACAACAGTTCAGCATCCCAGCCTCGCATTCAATCCACCTTTGGGGTCAGAAGTGCAATGTTGATAAGTATCCAAAAAATCGAAGTGCTTCACTGGCACACAACCAAATTCTTGGAATCTTTACAGTCCGTCCTGTCCTCCTCTTTTTTTTCCTTTTCCTCTCTCACGATGAAATCAGGGTTGCCTCGACAATCGAGCAGTTTTGGGTAAACTTCCCGTTCATCTTTCAGCTATTTGCCAGCTGCATATTTGCAGAACATCATTGTGTTTAACGATAAATCCATGGAAGTCAGACATGTGACCAAGACATACAAGGTTTTGATGCAATCGAGTTGGCGATTATCTTTCAACTTCCTGCATCCTGTCCTCAAAATGAGACAGCCATGTGCTAACCTGACAGTAAGACTACATAAAAGTAAACTGAGAGGCTGGCTGCCTTCATCAAATTCATTTCAAATATATATCTACAAATATATTTCACAAATATATCTAAATTGCCATGGATCCTTTCCCTGTAGATTTCACCAGTCTCTCATGGGTTGAGTTTAGACAATTTCTCATCTTCCAGTCTCTCGCCACGAGCTCAACTAGTAGCACACAGAACTACTTAGAAGTTTCTCGAAATGTGCCAGGTTCCCTCGGGTCTCTGTGCTTCACCTACGCTCTCGCTTCTTTCTGCCTCTAATAAAGTCCCCCTTGACCTCTAGATAATGCCTATTTGTTCTTTAAACTGCAGCTCAGAAGTTGCTTTCCCTTTATCTCCTCCAGGGAGTCTGGAGTCATTCACCTCCACGCTCCTACAAGACCCTGTTTATACCTCCATCGTGGTGCCATTGCAAACCAGTAAAGTTGTTTGTTTTCCCCTCCTGCCACCCATGCGTAAGGACTAAGCATTGACTACCTTAGCACTCAGGACTGTGTCTAACACACAGCAAGCAAGTTGCAGATGTTTGCATGGACACTATGGACAGCCTGCCAGTTCACACAGGCAGGAAGACACGACCACTTACTTTCTTCCTTCTCCCTCTTACCATCTATTTGGTGTTCTAGACAGTCCCATTTCCCCATCAGCCAAAGTTTTGGACCCACAGGAGTAAACCTTTCGTGGAAGTGGTTATAACTTCTTAGCTTTTCCAGGCTTCCCTGGAGAACCACTACGTCTCTCTGAAGTCCAACAATGAATGGGCCACCCATGCCCATGTGACTAGCCCCTCTAATATGCAGGCACATAGCACCATGCCAGGCATGCCATGACACTTGGGTATTATGCAAATCTGATTTTTTTTAGCCATGGACTCAGAACAGACATCAGAACTTTCCCTCTTCTCCCAGCTCAACTCGCTCAAAATCTAGGCTTCATTATTTCTTTCTCCTAAAGTCAACTTTGTTATAAAGGGAGTTCTGTTTCCAGTGTAGAAATTAACTAATCGGTCCAGACTTAAAATTTCTCACCGACTCTATAAAGGCACCGTTACTAAATCCAGAGAAGGAGGATATTCGGGCAGATCTCTTAACTTCTGAAGAGCCTGTGACCAAGGGAAACCACAGCTCCCCAAATTAACAGGCTTTGGTGTCAATGTCAGAAAATTCCAGGCTTGCTAGAAAACAGACTTGACATATAGTTTCCAATATTATTTACGATCTCAATATTCCAGATTATGAACTGTCAGCTTACTCCTTTCACCAATTTCGATGATCTGCGGAGACTTGAGATACATAAAGGTCAGAATGCCCATATTTTATAATGTCAGTTTTTCGGTCTACTCATCACTAACACTTTGTTCAAATATCCCCTTTCAGGAAAGCCTTTTTTTTTTTTTTTTAAGTCTCCAAGTAATTATTTTGCTTTCAATAGTACACTTTTGCCATGCTATAATAATAGAGTAATATTTTATTTTAAAAAAATTTTTTTTAACGTTTATTTATTTTTGGGGGACAGAGAGAGACAGAGCATGAACGGGGGAGGGGCAGAGAGAGAGGGAGACACAGAATCGGAAACAGGCTCCAGGCTCCGAGCCATCAGCCCAGAGCCTGACGCGGGGCTGGAACTCACGGACCGCGAGATCGTGACCTGGCTGAAGTCGGACGCCCAACCGACTGGGCCACCCAGGCGCCCCTAGAGTAATATTTTAATACTGACCTATAGTATGTGTCCCTGCCCCCCTTCCCACCCCCCC
>NW_024412413.1:50046169-50054947 GCF_014898765.1 Herpailurus yagouaroundi
CCCCCGCAGCTCTGGGCCCCACACCCACACTGGGGCAGCCGCAGGGTTTCCCCTATAGGTGCTGCCTTCAATTGCAAAAGCCCTGGCTTTCAATTGTAAAAGCCGGGACTTTGAGAAAGAATGGCTTCTTGGTTTTGTTTTTTGGATTCAGCTGATTTTCTGTCTTTTGTTTCTAACTTCTAAAACACTAGGCCTTAAGTATCATACACTCAAGGACCGAGGACACAGACTTTACACAATAACCCCTACAGTGCAATGACAAGAGTTGCTACCGTACTCCTGAAATAAATAAAACAAGAGTTTGACTAGAGAGCGGAAAAGGGAGAATCAGAAGGGCTGTGACAGCATAAAGAAGCCGGAGGGTCCCGCAGAAACGCCCAGCGCTTCAGGCCGTAGACCGAACCCTGGGAGCAAGGAGACGGCAGGACTACAGAAACTACAACAGAAATCCCAGGAAAATGTGAGGGGATCCCAGAGCAGAAGCTTCCCAGAGGGTACAAGTCTTAGGAAGAAGGCCACATTTAATCTGGTGGCAAAGGACAGAGAAGCTAAGTAGGCTGTTGGGTGTGGGGGAGGTCCCAGCAAGTCCCACCCTCCTCACTCCCAAGCTTCCAGAGAAGTGTACGAAGTGGCTGAGAACTGGCCCGCAGCTCCCAAGAGCTGCCTGGGGAAGCAGCGTGAAGGCGGCGGTGGTGACAACCAGGGGATCACAGTCCCCTCAAGGGAAGTAATGGCCGTGAGGCCTGAAGCCTGAGAACCAGGCGGAGACCCACATCTCCACGGAGACTGGACTGACACCCAATGCCAGGATGAGGCCTATCATAATCCGTTCGGGCTGCTAGAACAAAATACCACACACTAGCTGGCTTATCAACAACAGAAGTTTCTCACAGTTCTGGAGGCTGGGATGTCCAAGAACAAGACACCTACAGATTCCGTGTCTGGTGACAACACTCTTCCTGGTATGTGGCTGTCTTCTCACTGGGTCCTCACGTGGCAGAAGGGGTGAGAAAACTCTCTTGGGCCTCTTGTATAAGATCACTAATTCTGCTTCTGAGGTCTCCACCCTCATGACCTAATCACCTCCCAAAGGCCCACCTCCTAATACCATCATTTTGGGGGTGATTAGGTTTTAACAGAAGAGTTTTGTGGAAGTCAGTGGATAGCAGGCCCTGAGGAAGTTAGGCCACCTGAACCTCTTCTGAGGAAAAGGGTAGAGAATTCTGAAAGAGGCGGAGCCTTAAACCAGAACAGACTACGAAAGACTGAGTTTTCCATTACCCAGTAAAAATGGAGGCTTATGACTTACGCCAATTTTAATTTTAATAAAATAAATTTAAGCTTTTTCAAATATATTTTTAAAACAAGATTATAAGTCTGTGTATACTTTTTTGAAGTCCTTGCTCTGTAAAAATGACAACGTAATACATTGACATCATTCATTCATTCATTCAACCAAGAATCGAATATTCCAAGCACTATAATGTAAGCTAGAGATATAAGGTAAACAAGATGTCTTTAAGAAATTTATGTTTTAGTGCAGCAGACCCTACAGTTACATGTGATAAGTACTATTGTAAAGGCATATGTATTTGTTTTCTGAGGCTGCTGTAACAAATTACCATAAACTTGGTGACTTGAAACAACAGACAGTCATTTTCTCACACTTCTGGAGGCCAGAGTCCAAAACCAAAATTGTGGTAAAATCAATATTTGCTAAATTAAGAAATCCAGGAAGCACTAATATGCAATTCACAAATCATACATAAATCTGTCCAATGATTATGGAAGAATCTGCCAATTAAAATAGAGTGATTTTTACATATTCTCTATCACTATACATAGTTAAAATAACTAAACTACAAAACTGAGGTGAGGAAGCTGATGTTGCAAAACAGTAACTTAGCATGTTTTCTCTGCTGCCTTTTATCAGTTTGATTTTTGAAGTGCTTGATTCTTTAAACAAATTACCTTTTAAATCGACATAAGCAGCCTACAACGGTATGAGGCATTTTTGTAAGCAAATTCTCTACATTTTGGTTGCATTTTATTTGAAAGTATGGGATCTTTATTAATCAAGGCATTCAACAAATGGAGGACCAAAAAAACTTCAGCTTGCTAAATGTTTTAGGAAATTAAGGCTATTGAAAACAGACATTACAAACAGACAAGCAGGGAATGTAGTCCCCATGAAAGCAAGGAACTGAACGACTGTGACAATAAACGATTAAAATGGTTACAGTGTTTAATTTTGAAATTTCATAATTGCGCTTTAAAATGTCTTGACTTGGGGAAAATCTTTTGAGATGGAGCACCTATTTTTAATTAGAGAAATTGCATTCAGTTCCAGAATAGAACGGAATACGGTTGAGAAGCTTATACTTTTACAACATTTGCATTTGGTGAACCATTTCAAATAATCATAAAGACAACCTCTTTGATGAATTTTGTCTTATAAAAATACATGTCAAAGAAAAGTATTCTGGATTGAAACAAAAATATCTGGGCTAAAATTTTTACTCGCTTTAATATTTAAAAAAAAGAACTGAGAATATCTTCAACTGAGCAGAATTTGCTCTGAGCTTACTAAGTACCCCAGCGCCCACAGAGAGAATATATTCTCATTAAAAATAGGATCTTCAGAGAAAAGTCAATTAAGAGTGTCAAAAACTTCCAAGTTATATACCATAAATCCAATTTTGAATATTATAGGGAATTTTATGACAATGTTAGAACTATAGTGACAAAATGAAAGAAAAAGGAGAAATACAGTATCATAGATCCAGCTAAGAAACAAAATAAAATACAGTAATGTTTCTAGAATAATTGTTATACTTATGTTATTTTTAAACATTTAGATAATCAGTATGTCTGCTTTAATGCTGTTATAAAACCTCATTTTTTGGAATTGTTTTATATATCCACCAATAAGATAAAGCCAATTGGTTGATCAAAAAGTAAACGTTTCCAAAGTCAGATGATTTTAATTATTTTTAAAATAATTACTTAACCTCAAAAACAGTTTGGTTCGTAAATTATATTCTTATCGAAGCTCAGCCCAAGTGCAGACTGGGGGGCAACACCCGAGGGTGGAAACAAGGCCTTTGAGGCCGTGCTGAGGGGCTCTGATTGGATCCTGACAGTTCAGAGGACCAGACCGGATGCAAGAGGAGAGAGGAGGTGAAGCCAGGCAGACAGGTCCCCCCACACCCACTCCTCCGCCTGGAGCAGCTCAGCCTATGCCCAATACCTACTGGACTTCCACGAACACTCTGATTTGAAGAAATGGTCCTCTGGCTAAAAATAGGCCTGAAAACACCACTGTGGAGCAATGGAGTGAGTGTCAAGGATAAATTTTAAGCAAGGGAGTAACATGATCAGGTTTGCCTTTTTAAAAGTCACTCTGGCAACAAGAGGGAGGATGAACAACTTACGAGAAGTAAACGGCGGGATATGTGGGTTCAGCACCTGCAGGGAGGACCGCACTGAGGTTTAATGGCTTTTACCAAAACAAAAGAAAACAAAAACAAAAAAAACAATTCTGTTTCTAGAGCCCCTAATGTGAGGATCTACGCATTAAATTATGATTAGAAGTCCATGAAAAGTTCTGTTTCTTTAGACCACCTACTTTGATTTCAATTACGCATCACCAAGAACTATCTTACATAATGTGTTTCCTTGTTTTGATCTAGCTGCCTGGGTGCTCAGAACTAAATTAAATGTTTGAGTGTAGCAACTAATTTATTCTAGCTACTTGAGTGCAATTTTTTCCTCTACTCTGTTTCTTTGTTTTGTTTTGTTTTGCTTTTTTTCCCCCCTGAATTGACATTTTCAGTATCATTTGGGAATACAGAATCTAAGTGACAAGTAATAACTGTAATGATTGCTAACATTTTATAGGACTGACATATGTCAGACAATGTTCTAGACTCTTTATGTACATTAACTCATTTATTCTCACCAAAAATATGGAACTCTCTCTGGCTTTGTGATTAGTAAACTTATTTAGAAAACACTGGTGATATCGAATGGCATCTGTTTCTCTTCATCACCAGTCTAGGCTTAACTAGTCATGTCTGTGTTTAAAACCTATCAAAGGATTGGGGTGCCTGGGTGGTTTAGTCAGTTAAGCGTCTGACTGTCGATCTCAGCTTAGGTCTTGATCTCAGGGCTGTGAGTTCAAGCTCCGTGCTGGGGTCCATGCTGGGCGTGGCGTCTACTTAAAGAAAAAGAAAAAAATCAAAGCATTGAAATAGCCAATTTCAAGAAAATAACTTTTATGAAATAAAACGAGAATCACTAGAAGCCCCCTCTCTGATCCTTAACTCCCTGTTACTTAAATTAAGTATTAAAATGATACACAACAACGGCATAGGGAGTTCCGACGAGAAAATTAGTGCAAAGTCATGTTGAACATTTTACTGGGGTAAACAAATGTCAGTTATTGTTTTTCTGAGAAAGCTACAACGAGGATGTCTCTGTTACAGTCTTACGCCTCTCATGGGCTCCATGGGCAACTCATTCTTCACAATGATTCCGGAATTTGATCACTTCTCAACACCTCTGCCCTGGTCCAGGACACCAGCATCTCTTACCAGCACCACGGCCACAGCCTGCTAATGGGTCTCCTGCTACACAGTCTTTCCCCCTTGCACATGACAGGCAGGGTGATGGCTTTCAAAATACCATGCAGAGGGGCCCCCCGGGTGTCTCAGTCGGCTCAATGTTGGTTTCAGCTCAGGTCATAATCTCGCTGTTCGTGAATTCGAACCCCACATCAGGCTCTGTGTTGATAGTGCAGAGCCTGCTTGGGATTCTCCCTCTCTCTGTCTGCCCCTCCCCGGTATGTGCTCTCTCTCTCTCTCTCTCTCAAAATAAATAGATAAACTTTAAAATAAGGGAAGCAGATATTGCCCCCTCAGAAATGTCTGAGTCCTAATCCCCGGCATCTGTGGATATGTTCCCTTTCGTGGCAAAAGGATCTTTGCAGATGTGGTGACGTTAAGGATCTTGAGGTGGGGGTAGATTATTCTTGATTTTCCAGATGTAATCACAAGTGTCCTTATAAAGAGGGAGGCAAGAGTGTCAGAGTCAGAAAAGGAGATGTGACCACAGAAGGAGAGGTTGGAACTGTGTCGTTGCTGGAGGAGGGCAATGAGCCGAGGAATGTGGGCAACCTCTAGAAGATAGAAAAGTCAGAAAACGGGTTCTCCCGTGAAGTTCCCAGAGGGACAGCAGCCCTGCCATCACTTTGACTTTAGCCCCAGGTTATAGACTGAAGTGGGCCTCCCCCCCAGAAATATGTAGGAGTCCTAACTCCTAGTACCTCAGAATGTGACCTTCTTTGAAGATAGAGCCTTTACAGAGGTAATCAAGTTAGAACGAGCTCGTCAGGGTGGGTTCTATTCCAATATGACTGTTGTGTTTATAAAGAGAAAATTTGGAGACAGACATGCTCGGGGTGATGCTTCTAGAAGCCCAAAGAATGCCAAAGACTGCTAGCAAAATGCCAGAAATTAGTGGAGAGGCATGACCTCCTTTTGCACTTCCCCTCACTCCCTTTGACCCAGACCCACTGGCCTCCTTACTGTTCTTTGAACATCCTCGCTCACTCACCCCAGGGCCTTTGTATTTGCTGCCTCCTCTGACCAAAGGTTCTTCCTCCTCTTATGCTGCCTCACTTCCATCAAGTCCCTGGTCATACGTCACCTTATCAGAGAGGCCTTCCTTCAACCTTCTATACTCTCCGTCTCCTTCCTCTGCTTTAATTTTTCTTAGCATGTATCACCATTTGACATGCTCTGCACTTGTTAATTTGTGATCATCATCTCCTTTCTTCCCCATGAGAACATGAGCACCTGGAAAGCAGGGGGTTGTCGGGCTCACTCCTGTGTCCCCGCTGCCTATCACGGTGCCAACCGCAGAGGAAACACTCAGTACATCTTTCTGGTTTGAGTGAAGTCAAACCACTGCTATCTTCTGCCTCTAGACTTCTTTTCCACTTCAGCTATTCTCGGTATCTTTGTCTTTGCGCACGTAAACAACGAAACCACAGGTTCTGGGGTCAGAAATCCAATATTCGCACTCCACGTGACCTTCATCAAAACAAATTGGAAGATGAGCTCATAAGGGAGGCAGCGACGCAGCTTTTCCAACAAAACTTCAAAACCTTTCAAACCAGATAGTCAAGCGCACAACGAGGCAGGCCGCTCCTGACCAGAGAAACCAGTCAGTTGTAATGACAGCTCTGGACTTATAATTAATCCCAAAAGGCTGGCTGGGCAATTAAGCCTGGGTTTGGAACTAGATGTTAAAATATTAACACACTAAAACATTTTTAATGCAGTAATAAAAGGGGGTAGCTGTGGATTGTTTATAAGGAATTCAAAATTAATTATAGCTTTCAAAAGCGCTCCCATTTCCAACTTTAAATTTTATCTCCTAGGGTGTGCCTGTGGTGACAACATAGGCAGGCTCGCGATGAAAGTTATAATGCGGGTAGATAGGCTGGGGAGTGCAGCTCGGAAGGAATCTGCGGCTCAATCCCACGCTCTTGCGATGTTTTTCCCCTTAAACTTAGAATTCAGATCAAGCTCAACATGTGAGTATAGGGGAAGATATAAGCGCTTTTGTTTTAACCATAAGATAAAAATAGCATGCGGTCGATTCATCTCACATCTTGGGAGATCCTTCTAGACTCCTGTAATCGCCGTCATAGGAAGAGGCATGCTTCTGCCCTCCCTAGACAGTCTCCACAGAAGGAGCCAATCTGATTGGTCAGAATAGGACATGTTGATTAATATGTTTCTGGTAGCTGTTTCCCTTGGGTGAATCTCTGCTTCCTGTTCATTCCGTAGGGCAGGAATAGTCCCTGGGTCAGGGCTGCCTCTGGGGCCCAGCAGTCTTGCTCTGTCCCGTCACATGCCCACACATGTTGGTCACTGATGAGAAGGCTCCTCTACTGGGAGGCCAAGCAGAGGTGGTAAGACTCCCAACTTTGGTTGTAGGCTCGAGAGGAACTCAGAAGTCCCATTGAGGCCTCAAACGTAAGCCAAAATTTCCCTTCATGTATACCATTGAGAGACCATATTGGCCTAGTCTCCCCTCCCCCGCAACAGTGAAGTGACCCCTTTCCTTTGTTTCCCATGTGCTACTGGTCCTTATATCCATCTCCCCCTTGCTCAATACTATTAGAACTCTGCCTTTTATTCCACTCTACATATAATTTCCCCCTACAGTGTACAGAGAAACGTATCCACTCTGGCATGATCCCTTGGGTTTCTTAATGAGCATGAGAGCACAACGGCCATTGGCTTGAAAACCACCCCGGCGATTGGTGGGGCTCCCTCACCAGTTAATCTGCTCTCCCTAATTTAGATGATGTGAAATTACATTACAGCGAAACCACATGAATCTGCAGGGCTGCTTGTGAGCAGTCAAATCTGTCAGCGTGAACTGCAAGATTGCTGTGTCCACTGTTTTATTGTCAGCAATGTCGACATTCTGTAGATTCCTGCAGGCAGCCTTACGTAGGTGTTAAATGCACGGGCTGAGGAGTTAGGCAGCCCGAGACGGAATTCTCAGCCTGTCATCACAAAGTATGTGACCTTGAGCATATTCCTCGGGACTTTGTGTCCTCAACTCTCCAGAGGGAATAATACTTACTTGATGGGGTTTGGGGAGGATTACACAAAAAGCATTTTTCACGATGTTTGCCACCTGGCGAACACTCAATAAATGTCAGGAGAGATTGCTATTGTTACTCCTATTGTTACTTGATTACCAAACGAGTTAGTCTCCATAAATACAGAAATGATGAAGACTCACTCAATTAATGTTCTTTTTGGAAAGGCATCTAAAAGTAAAGCCATCCTACAGTTTTACATGGGGAAATAGCATACATAACTAAATAGAACAATCAACCAGTCATCACAGTGTGCCCCCATAATAACCCCAATGTCCTGTTCTAAAGCCTCAGAGAGAAAAAAAAAAATTGACCTCCATGGAAAAAGAATACAAAGTATGGCAAACTGGGGTTTTCCACTGCTATCTAATAAATTACCACAATTTAGTGGCTTGAAACAATACAAACTATTGCATCACATGGATTAGGTGTCCAGGTACATGTTAGCTGGGTACTCTCCTCGGGGGTCTTATGAGGCTAAAATGTCAATCATGGCCTCAATCTCATCCAAGACCTGGGTCCTCTTCCAAGTTTGCTGGTTGTTGGTAGAATCAGTTCCGTGTGATTATAGGACTGTGTCCTCATCTTTTTTTTTTTTTTTAATTTGTTTTCAACGTTTATTTATTTTTTTGGGACAGAGAGAGACAGAGCATGAACAGGGGAGGGGCAGAGAGAGAGGGAGACACAGAATCGGAAACAGGCTCCAGGCTCTGAGCCATCAGCCCAGAGCCTGACGCGGGGCTCGAACTCCCGGACCGCGAGATCGTGACATGGCTGAAGTCGGACGCTTAACCGACTGCGCCACCCAGGCGCCCCTGTGTCCTCATCTTTCTAGTTGACTGTTGCCTGGGAATTACTCTGTTACTACATGCCATCTTAGGTCCCTGACACATGGCGCCCACCAGGAGCATTTCACATGATTGTTTGCTTCTTCAAAGCCAGCAGGAGAACATCTCTGCTGCTTGGAATTTCCCTGACCTATAGATTTCACCACCCACCCCCACCCCCCACCTGATTAGGTCCAGCCCACCCAGGACAAATTCCCTTTCAATTAATTCAGTCAAACGACTGGGTCAATTAATTCAGTCAAACGA
>NW_024412413.1:50054957-50189074 GCF_014898765.1 Herpailurus yagouaroundi
TCAATTAATTCAGTCAAACGACTGGGTCAATTAATTCAGTCAAACGACTGGGGACCTTAATTACATCTGCAAAAAAATCCCTCCATCTTTGTCATGCAATAACATATGTTTGACATATGATAACATATATAACCTAACCATGGGTAACCATGATATCCATCACTTTCACACCTCCTGCCCCTACTCAAGGGGAAGGGATTACATGGGGTATATACACCAGGTGACAGGAATCATGAGGGCTAGTTTAGAATTACACCAACCACAATCAGAAATCAAATACTAAAATCATAAAACAGAATTCACAGATTTACTTATTCTCAGGTCAAGTAACATTTGCATTACTTTTAAATAAAGATAGAAATTGAGAAATCACAGATTCTGGAATAAACATAGTGGGTTGAGCACATTCACTTATCTCCTCTGTCCCCCCTAAATGCACTCAAATTACAGTAAAAGAATAACACAAGGCAAAGCTTCCAGGACAAGGAAAATAAGAGTATGAACAAGAGATGTTGACAAGCATTTGGAAAATGAAAATGGATAGAGACATGGTGAACGGCCCTGACAGAAGAGAGAAAACTGAACCCAAGTGCTCACAGAGGCAGATAGCAACCAACAGAAACCCAGAAAGACGCAGGGATCAGGGTTCCTATGGTCAGGAGCAGGTTAAGGAATGAAGAAGAGCCTCTCCCAAGATCAACATCCCCCACCACGGTGATACAATCATCACAACTGATGAACCCACATCGACACATCATAATCGCCCTAAATCCATAGATTACATTAGAGTCCACTCTTGGTGTTGTGCATTCTGCGGGTTTGGACAAATGTATAATATAACACATATTCATCACTATGGCATCCTGAAGGGTATTTTCACTGCCCTGAAAATCCCCCATGCTTTGCCTATTCATTGCCCCTCACCCCTACAAACCTCAGAAAACACTCATCTTTCTCCTGTCCTAATAATTTTACCTCTTCCAGAATATCATATAGTTGGAATCTTACAATATATAGACTTTTCAGATTGACTTCTTTTAGTTAGTGATATACATGTAAGGGTTCTCTATGAATAAAGCTGCTATGCGTAAACATCCGTGTGCAGGCGTTTGAGTGGAAATAAGTTTTTCAATTCCGTTTAGGTAAATACCAAAGAGCATGGTTGCTACATCATAAGGTAAGAATGCTTAGTTGTTTTTTTTTTTTTCAACGTTTATTTATTTTTGGGACAGAGAGAGACAGAGCATGAACGGGGGAGGGGCAGAGAGAGAGGGAGACACAGAATCGGAAACAGGCTCCAGGCTCTGAGCCATCAGCCCAGAGCCTGATGCGGGGCTCGAACTCATGGACCGCGAGATCGTGACCTGGTTGAAGTCGGACGCTTAACCGACTGCGCCACCCAGGCGCCCCAAGAATGCTTAGTTTTTTAAGAAACCACAAACTGTCTTCCAAAGTGGCTGTGCCATTTTGCATTTCCACCAGCAATAAATGAGAGTTCCTGTTGCTTCACATCCTCACCAGCATTTGGTGTTCCTGTGCGAGATTTTGGCCATCTAATAGATGTATAGTGGTATCGCCTTGTTATTCTAATTTGCATTTCCCTGATGACATTTGATCTGGGGCGTCTTCTCATATGCTCATTTGCCATCTGTATATCTTCTTTGGTGAGATGCCTGTTAAAGTCTGACCAATTTTTAGAATCAGTTTGTTTAATTTTGCAGGCTACAGAATTCTAAATTCTAGGTTGATGGGTTTTTTTTTTTTTCCTCTCCATGCATAAAATATTTTACTTCACTCTCTTCTTGTTTACATGGTTTCTGAGCAGAAGTCAGATACAATTTTTATCTTTGTTCCTCGACACTTAAGGTGTTCTTTCTTCCTCCTCGGGTTTCTTTGGGATTTTTTTCTTTATCCTTGATTTACTTTCGTTGGAAAATGATATACCCAAGTGTAGTTTGTGGGGTTTTGTTTGTTTTGGCATTTGTCCTACTTGGTGTTCTCTGAACTTCCTGTAGCTATGGTTTAGTGTCTGACATTAATTTGGGGAAAATTCTTGGGGCACCTGGGTGGCTCAGTCAGTTAAGCCTCTCACTTTGACTTAGGTCATGATCTCATGATCCGTGGGTTCGAGCCCCTCATAGGACTCTGGGCTGACAGCTCAGAGCCTGGAGCCTGCTTCAGATTCTGTGTCTCCCTCTCTCTCTCTCTCTGCCTCTCCTTGTTTGCATTCTGCCTCTCTCTCAAAAATAAATAAACATTAAAAAAAATTTTTTTTAATTTGGGGGAGATTCTCAATCATCGTTTCAAAGATTTCGTCTGTTCCTTTCTCTCTTTCTTTTCCTTGTGGTATTCCCATTATGAATATGTTACATCATTTGTAGTTGTCCCACACAGTCCTTGGATATTTTACTCTGTCCTTTTCAATCTTTATTTTCTTTGCTTTTCAGTTGTAAAGGTTTTTATTGAAATATCCTCAAGCAGCGACTCTTCCCTCAGCTGTGTCCAATCTGCTAATAAGCCCATCAAAGGCATTCCTCATTCCTTCTACAATGTTTTTGATCTCTAGTATTTCTTTTTGGTTTTTTTCTTGGGATTCCCATTTCTCGGCCCCCGTTGCCCATCCTTGCATGCTGTCTGCTTTATCCACTAGCACTGCTGGCATTTGATTAGAGTTGTTTTAAATTCTCTGTCAGAGAAAGACAAATACCATGTGATTTCACTTATATGTGGAGTCAAAAACAACAACAAACAAACAAATGAGCAAACAAAAAAATAGAAACAGACTCACAAATACAGAGAACTTGCGGCTGCCAGAGGAGATGGGGTGGGGAATGGGTGAAATAGGTGAAGGGCATTGCTAAGAGGTACAAACTTCCAGTTAGGAAATAAATAAGTCAAGGGAATGAAAAGTTTAATGTAGGGAATATAGTCAGTAGTATTGGAATCATTTTATATGGTGACTGTACTTATCATGGTGAACATTACGTAAGGTATGGAATTGTCAAACCACTCATTATAATTAATATAACACCGTTATACGGGGCGCCTGGGTGGCTCAGTTGGTTGAGAGTCCGACTTGGGCTCAGGTCATGATCTCACAGTTCGTGGGTTCGAGCCCCACGTCGGGCTCTGTGCTGACAGCTCAGAGCTCAGAGCCCGGAGCCTACTTCCGATTCTGTGTCTCCCTCTCTCTCTGCCCCTCCCCCACTCACACTCTGTCTCTCCTTCAAAAATAAATAAACATTAAAACAAATTAAAAATATATATATATAACACCGTTATAACCATAGTTCAATAAAAAAAAAAAAAAAACCCTGTCTGATAATCCCAACATCCCTGACACGTCTGGTTCTGATGCCTGTTTTGTCTCTTCAGTTGTGTTTTCTGCCTTTTGGTATGCTTCGTGCGTTTTTCTTGATCGCCGGACACGATGGACTGGGTGAATTGAATTGATGTAAGTAGGCTTTTAGTAATGTGGTTGTGAGGTGGAGGGGGGGGTGGGAAGAGAAGCATTTTTGTAGTCCTAGGATTAGGCCTCAGTCTTTTAGTAAGCTGTGAACTTCACAGGTGTTTCTCAGTTCCGCCCCTCTCAGGTGGGACAGGATGGCTAGATTGGGCTGACGTTGGCTATTTTCCTCCTCCCATGTGGAAGGCTAGAGCCAGCTGGAGTTGGGTATTTCCATTATCCCTGGTCAGTTAGATGCTGATAATACTCTAACCCGTTAGGGTGTGGTCAATTAGTTTCCCCTGAAGGCAGGCCTTATTAAGAAGAACAGCGTGCGCTTGCGTATTCCAAAATGGCTCCTCACCCTGCTGGAAGCCCAAGATTTTTCACCAATAGTTACTATGAGAACCTGGTCAAACTCCTAGAGGTAGGGAGTGTGGGGGCCCCCTAAGACTGAGTCTGCGTGGAATTCTTAACAGAGTGGTCTGCACCAAGCTCCCGGCAATTTGCAGTTACAGTTGCAATTTCCTTCCAGCCATGCTTTCCAATATGGTTTCCACTGGTCTCTGTTCAGGTAAGCTGTGACTCCCTGCATTTGTCTGTCTCTCCAATCTTAGGGACAGTGGTTTGTCCTGTGTCCTCCTCTTTCTTCAGATCCCAAGAGAGTTGATCCTTTAGTCTGGTTAGCACTTGTCAAGCTAGCTCTTGTCAGTTTTCATCTGGTCTAAACATTGATTCTGTTGTCCTTTTCTCCCATGTTCTCTTTTTCCTATCCATCTTCTCACAGCCTGCAATTTAGCTTTCTCTTCTATTCTTCTATCCCCCCTGCATATGCTATTTTCATTTTCCAGTACTTCCATTATTCACTTATCAAAATCTTATTACGTGATTTAAGATTCTAGTGGTTACAAGTGGAAGAAAAAACAACTCAAGCTGGGGTAAGTATAGAAAGGGAATTGGTTGGCTTATGGAGCTGAATTTGTGGGGTAAGCTGGCTTCAGGAATAACTGGATTAAGGGCTCAAAATTTGTCCTGGGGACTCTGTTTTTCTCCATCACTCTGCTTATCCCTGCTTTTTGACATGTGTTGATTTAATTCTCAGTGACCTCACACTAGCAAGTGGCTGTGATAATTCCAGCCTCTATTCTTGAGGCTTAAGTCTAGCTAGGATGAGAGAATATCTCTTTCCAGGCATCTCAGTAGCTCTGACTGACTCAAGTCATGTGACCACCCCAGCCCCAACTGCTAAACCCAGAGAAAATGAAAGCATTTGTTGGCTTAGATCTGGGTCACCCTGTTTGTCGTGAGCCTATCCCATTGCTCCACCAGACCACAAGGACTAAAAATAGCAAAGGGATGAATCTTCTGCTAAAAAACGGGGGCTGTTACCCTAAGTAGCATAAATGGCCGCTAGATGACTAAAGCACAATTGTCCACTATTTTTTTAAGACTCAGTTTAAGCATCCCCACTAGACTGAGGATGCTCTTTAAGGGCAGGGATTATGTCTTTTTCATCCTGGTATCCTAATTCCTTAAACATACTAAGTCAATAAGCATGTGTTAATGAAGAACGTGCCTACAGGAAAACAATAGGGGCAGTGATTAACTTCCAGGGGAAGTTAGGGGAAGTTTCAAAGAGAAGGTAGCACTTCAAACAAGTCTGACAGATGAGTTTGGATGCACCAGGAGTGGGGGAAATAGCAAGAAGAACATCCAAAAAAGAGTAACAGCTTGTGAAAATGCATGGACTAGCAGGGAATGTGTAAACCTAAATCATCTAGATTAGGAGAAGTAGGAGATAAAGTGGCAGGTGAGGGGACAGGACAGGGAGATGGGGGAACGCTTAGGAAAGACCAGAAGACAGTGAAAACCTCAAGATTTATACTTATCTCTAGGCAATGGGGAATTACTGAAAGATTTTAACTGAAAGATGAATACCATCAAATATTTCACTTTAAAATGTTCATTTTGGGGCACCTGGGTCGCTCAGTCGGTTGAGCGTCTGACTTCGGCTCAGGTCATGATCTCACTATCTGTGGGTTGGAGCCCTGCTGCATCCAGCTCTGTGCTGACAGCTCGGAGCCTGGCACTTGCTTTGGATTCTATGTCTCCCTTGCTATCTGCCCCTCCCCCCTCTCATGCTCACTTGCTCTCTTGCTGTCTCTCAAAAATAAACATTAAAAAAATTAATTTTTATTTAGATTTAAAATAAGTTTAATAAAGTTAAATATTTTAAAATTATTTTTAATGTTTATTTTTGAGAGAGCAAGAAAACACACATGCATGCAAGTGAGAGAGGGGCAGAAGGGGAGGGAGAGAGAATCCCAAGCAGGCTCCACGCCCAGTGCGGAGGCTGACATGGGGGCTCAATGCCACAACTGTGAAATCAACCACCCAAGCCAATGCCAAGAATCGGTTGCTCAACCAACTGAGCCACCCAGGCACCCCAAATATTTTACTTTAGAAAGACAACATTGATTTCTTTCTTCTTCCAATCTATCCTCCCCACTGCTGTGAGAGTCAAAAAACCAATTAGGAGACTGGTACCGAATCAGGCCAGAGGATATGAGGGAAATCAAAAGAAGTATTTTTTAGGAGGTAGAATTGAGAACTGATGGTGATCACATCTATTCAGAGACGGATGCATGAGAATGTAGGAGATTATCAGACTGTCTGACCAGGTAGGTGGCAATGTCATGCACAAAGATAAAGAATGCAGAAAAAGAAAGGCATTCTGAAATATGCCTCTTCCTTCTCTTTGCTATTCTGTGCTGTTTTGCTTTGCTTTTCAATCCAAGAAAACCTTCAACCCATACTATGTACATCACAGTTAGGTGAGATCTCCCCCCAAGTTGACTATCTTGCCAAGGCTCTACGGACAAACATGGGGTGACGTTTCTCAAAACTTGTAAAGAGGGGTTCTGGTGTCAAATCATCTGCGTAGATAATCATTTTTCCAGGAGAGCATGATGGAAAATAGAGCGTTTGAGAAATCCGACCATAGGACCAAGTCCTTGCAAAGGAGAAGGGAAGGCAGGGAAAGTGGCAAAGATGAGGTCTAATCCTACATTTGCTGACAGTAACTGCCTTTGCTATTGTTAGAGTATTGTATTTCAGGACTCTCTGATAGGTCAGTCTGGGCTTTAAAGCACTTACAGTAGAAAGATTAACTTCCTTTTTGGAGTCCGTGAACACCAATCCCCTGTACATATGGGAGAATCACACTCCTACTATAATACTATTAAATGTTCTCCTAACAACAGGGTCTGCCTTCTTAACCATTTTATATCTAATAGCATCCTGTTGTTGGGGGTTAACCATGATCATGATACCCAGTATTAGTGGGAGTGGGGGAATTGGACACTTTCAGACAGGTTCAGGTGTAAGTTTTGAGCCTTTCTGGCCAGGACACTATGCTTCAAGAAGGCTTCCTATGTGTATAACGTCTTCTCCTGCAATTCCATTTCCAGGGAGTATTTTTGCACATGTGCAAAAATTTACTACAGGTATGTTTAGGGTGTTCTTTAATCATAAAGATTGGAACTACCCTAAATATCTAAAATTAAGGATGTTTAGGTTTTTTCAAAATAATGGACTTCATTCAGATAATGAATTTCAATAAAGATATTGAAGTGAATACAGATGTGTATGTATTGATTGTGACAAGAAATTGTTGACATTTTAGAAACTAAGACACCTTACAGAACGGAGGCTATAACCTAGTGCTATTTTCTGAAAGTGAACTAGAATACTACTTGAAAGTATTAATTATTCTTCACCCCCCACCCCCATGATGATCTCCCACTCAGACTTTGAAACGCGGGGCCCCCAAAACACTAGGAGGAGTTTTAGAAATAGATTAAGAAAGAAACTAAAAAAACAAAGAAATTCTTGTCTCCCAAGTTCAAGAGCAAAAGGCTGAAGTATGAGAAAGTGAAGATTTGAAAATGGATAGGAGGTGGCCAAGCCAGTTTTTTCCTGCCTCTTCAAAAAAAAAAAAAAAAAAAAGGCTCTCAAACAGAGAGGAGGGAGAGAGGATTCAAGTAAACTGGAAAAGTAGTCTAGAATGTGTGCTGCCCTCCTCCGTGGGCTGAACCTTACAGGTGGACTCCCTCCTGCACTTAGAGACTGGAGAGCAGGGTGACCTTCCCGTCAGAAGTCTGGAAGTCCTTGGTGTCCAGGTGGAGAGGAGTTTGGCCCCACAAAGGGAAGGAGAGGACAGGAGTAGGAGATTGGTCACTGGCGGGACAGCATTTGCCTCCCAAGCTCCCCTCATTCCAGGGATGTCCCAGGGGGCACCCAAGGACTGAGCTGAGCAAGGTGGCTCTGCCTGTGGCCTTGCTGCCAGGAGGAAGGGTTACTCAGCAGAGAGGGGGGAGGGGGAAGGAGGTGTCCCTGCTGAGCTTCAAGTGAGCGCTCAGCTGCAGCTACTCAGGTTTCTTATGGGGGGTGGAGAAAACACCAGAGAGAAGGCACACCTGCTTCTTACAAACCAAAGAGGTCCAAAGCAACCTAGCTCACTTCTTCACTTCTCACCACCTAGCTCACTTCTTCACTTCTCACCACCTAGCTCACTTCTCACCAGATTAGTTCCCCATCAGGAACTCCTCCATTTTTAAACTGCTCTTCATGTAGGTGTGGCCGTGGATTTCATGGCTGGGCAGCAGCCTCCCATTGTCCATCCCACGCTGTGGAGAGAGGAGCACACGTGTTTGGTTTCTCCTATAGCTTTACCCCTGGTACTTCTGAAAAACTTCCAATATTTACAAAGAATGTATAAAAACTTCTAGAAGCAATGAAAGAGATTTAGCGGGTAAAATATAGACATTCATTGGATTTCCATGAAAACGATAATAGCAAGGGAGCACCAGCTTTTGCGTAGGGTGGCAGCGTAATCTTTATTGTTTGCACTGAAATTAAGACAAATACTAGAAATTGATCTATGGACTGTGAAACTGAAGATTTAGTGTGAGTTGTAGTCTCTATATTCCAAATTTAGCAGTATTCAATCTACAGTTGGTATAATTGGACTGTTGTTGGTAGTATAAACTTCTAAAAGTTACATAAAAATGGTTTAATAACCATTTGATCTAGTAATTTTACTCCTGGAAATTTATTCTAATAGCGGCATCAAAACATGCACATTTTAACCATAACTAGATAGATGATAGATTTTTTAATTGGTACTAGAAGAAACAGAAAGAGTATAACCAAAAGTAAGACCGATAAGTAAACAATGGTACATACGCTCCATGAACTACTAAGACTAAATTAGAAATAAGTTTTAATGACCAGAAAAAATTATTACTATATAATAAGTATAGACGGTATAGTTTAAAATTGTATGTACTACTTGACAATTGTTTAAGAAAAATCTATGCGTAGAAAACTCTGGAAAGCATAGTTTAAAATTGTATGTACTACTTGACAATTGTTTAAGAAAAATCTATGCGTAGAAAACTCTGGAAAGCGACTTACCACAATGCTATATTTTAAGGGATCAAATGATTTTTTTCTTCGTGTTTTAAAATTTTTAATGACATTACTAGATTTAGAATAAAGGTTATTTTAGACATCCTATGTAAACTTGACTCGAACCATTAAAAGATAATACAGATGTTTGTTATAGTAGAATATTTAATTTGATAGTGTTATCAACTGAAAATGAAAGTTATGGCAACTTCCTATCCATAGTTGATAATAGTTTTCAAATTCCACTTAAAATTTTTAATAAAACAACCTAGGATATTACCTTGTACAAAGTTTCATTTCCGTTAGATTTTTTTAACCCTATTTATCTTATGGAATTTTAAATTCATAAATCATTTCTTTTCCTGTAAGTATTTAAAAGCCTAATATTAAATATGCATTTTTCATGATTGTTTCCTTGAAGGAAAAAATTAACTTCAGTAAGCAAAAGCTGTATAGAGATCTATAAGTCTATAAAATAAGGCTATTCTGGGATAGCCTTCAGAATTTCCTAGGCTTTGAAACATTATACCAATATCACATAATTATCATGTCCTACAATTTCTTTATCTAGAAAACACTTTGACCTTTAAATATCACATGTTAAATATTTTCCCATTTTCATTGCTAGTAAAACAAGTCGAAGAGTTTACTATCATAATGTGTGGCTTAAACTATTTTTGATATTTATTTCTAGAGAAAACTCCTTTCTATCCCCATTTATCACTTCAACTCCTTCACAGTTAATTAGAATTGTTTACTTATTTGTACTTAAATTCCCACACCTAAGGCTATTATAGAAGTCACCAAAGTAAAATGCTGACAAGTTCATTTTTATAATTCTTTGTCTATGGAAGGGTTCAGAAATTTTATAGCCAATACTCCATGAACATCAAATACTCGTAATTCTTTTCTATTAAGGCACCAAATCTGTAGAGGCAAAAGGATCAAGCGAAAACCCAAAGAAAAAATAATTTCCACCACAAGATACACATTAACACTCAACTAAGTCTTTAAAAAGTTAATACATTTAATTTAAAAAATAGATCACTAGTCTTTTATGTATATTTTGACTGTTAACTGTAGAAAAGTTATGTAAAGAGCAAATCCGGGAAAGAAGACACCAGAAGTTGTGGATGGAGGACAGAGGGACAGATGGGCCAGACGGGGTGGACAAAATGACAAGCCAGGCCATTTGAACCCACTTGAATCAAAATCATCCTATCTAAAACCTAAATCTCTGGAGTCTTACGTTTTATGACAAAAATAATATGCAAAATAGACATAACTGACTTTTACTGCCTCTAGTAACCCAATCCTGACTACAGGAGACTTATTCAGTTCTATATTTGGGTTTTTTCACCTTGTGTGTGTTATTACCATTATAAACTATATATGTTTAAAATACAAAAATATTTTAGGGGCACCTGGCAGCTCAGTTGTTTGAGAGTCTAACTCTTGATCGGCTTAAGTCACGACCCCAGGGTCATGGGATTGAGCCCCCACCCCCCACCCCGCCCCCGCATGGATCCTCTCTCTCTTCTCCCCACTCAGCCTCCTCCACTGCCGTGCTGGTGCACACGCTCGCTCGCTTTTAAGTAAAAATAAACATATATGTATTTATATTTTATATGTAAATATATATAATTATATATATATAATGTATATATAATTATGTATAATTTTTAAAAGTCTTTTAAAACTGAGTTAGCCTCTAAGGATATCCCAATCCTCTCTCTCAAGACACCATTTTAAAGGAGTTTTTCAGAGCACCTGGGTGGCTCAGTTGGTTGGGCATCAGTTGGTTGGACTTTGGCTCAGGTCATGATCTCCTGGCTCGTTAGTCCCAGCCCGGGTCGGGCTTTGTGCTGACAGCCTGGAGCCTGCTTTGGATTCTGTATCTCCCTCTCTCTCTGCCCCTCCCCTGCTCACACTCTATCTCTCCTTCAAAAATAAACGTTTAAAAAAAATTTTTTTAATGAGTGTTTCAATCTTAAATATAAAACATGTTTATAACTGAGACAAGGTATCGATTATAAATCTGAGGATTGCCTGTGCCATCCAGACGTGAGAATAAGGGATCGTATTTTGCTCCAGATTCGGCCTCCAACTTCTCACTCTCAGGGAAGGTTGACAATAGCATAATTGTGACTTGTAGGGTCTAGAATCCATTCTCAGGATTTTCAGATTGAAAACAATGTTTCATTAAGCAATGACTTACTAGTAAAAATGTACATTAATAATGCTCAAAGAAAAATAATTTATAAAACCTAGATTAGAAAATGTGCAGACAATCTGCTTTGGAAAATGGATGGCAGTGCAGTAACCTCGTGGTTATACAGCTTGCCTGCAGCATCGTTCAGAGGCAGGACAGACAGAGCACTGGGGGCGATGGAGCATAGTAAGGAAGAAGTTCAGTAACAGGGCAACTGCAGAGACCGTCTGACCCATCCTGATCCTGATTCACACCCTAGGAATGGTAGCTGATGATGAAGTAAGGCTAAATATGTTGAACTTTTAATAGGGACATTTTCGTGTGGTCAAAACAAACCAAAAGAGAAGAAAAGAACAATTGGTTTACAAACCACTTCGTTAAAATATGTTTTAAGTCACTTTATTTCAACTAAAATCAAAAAGAAACATGTATCCATTTTCCCACCTGCCTATTGCAAACAGCAGTATGTTCTCTGTATCTATGTGCGTGCTTTTTCCCTTTTATTTACAGTCCACCTATAATAGAGCTCTCCCTATCTGACTTATATCACTTAGCATAATTCCTTAAGGTCCATCCATGATGTTGTAAATAGCAATAGTTTCTTTTTTTTTTTTTTATAGCTGAATAATATTCCTGTATGTATGTGTGTGGTGTGTATCTCATGATTTCTTTATTCACTTATCCATCAATGAACATGTAGACGATTGTAAATAATGATGCAATGTACGTTGGGGGTACATATATCCTTTTCTTCAGATAAATGCCCAGAAGTAGAATTAATGGTTCATAAGGTACTTCTATTTTTCATTTTTTTAGAAACTTCCAAACTGTTTTCCATAGTGATTGTACCAATTTACATGCCCACCAACAAAAGAAGTTCCATTTTTTCCATAGCCTCACCAACACATGTTATTTCTAGCCTTTTTGATAATAGTCATTCTACCAGGAGTGAGGTGATATCTTATTATGGTTCCATTTGCATGTCCCTATTGATGAGCAATGTAGGGTATCTTTTCACATACCTGTTGGCCATCTGTATGTCTTCTTTGGAAAATGTCTATTCAAATATTCAGTCCATTTTTTAATTGGATTGTGGGTTTTGTTTTTTTTTTTTGCTACTGAGTTGTGCAAGTTTTTTATACATTTTGCGTATTAGCCCCTTATCAGGTGCATGATGTGAAAATATTTTCTCTTTCAATACATTGCCTTTTCATTTTGTTGATGCATTCATTTATTTGCTGTGCAGAAAGTTTTAATAAGCAAGATGTAGTCCCACTTGCTTATTTTTGCCTTTGTAGCTTTGGCTTTTGGTGTCAGATTAAAAACATGACTGTCAAGACTGAGGTCAAGGATATTACTGCCTGTGTTTTCTTCTAGAAGTTTCTTTTTTAAATTTTTTTTAATGTTTATTTTTGAGAGAGAGAGAGACAGAGTGTGAGTAGGGGAGGGGCAGAGAGAGAGGGAGACACAGAATCCGAAGCAGGCTCCAGGCTGCGAGCTGTCAGCACCGAGCCCACCATGGGGCTAGAACTCATGAAATGCGACATCATTACCTGAGCTGAAGTTGGATGCTTTAACCAACTGAGCCACCCAGGTGCCCCTAGAAGTTTCTTTTTTAATTGAAGTATAGTTGACATATAAAGTTATAGTAGTTTCAGACGCATAGCCTACTAATTCAACAAATACATTATGAAATGTTCACCACTGTCCTCGCACACATTCAATATTATTGACTATATTTTCTATGCTATACTTTATTTTATAACTGACAGTTTGTACCTCTCAATCCCCTTAACTTATTTCACCTATCCCTCTTACTCCCTCTACTCTGAAAACCACCATTTGTCCACTGTATTTATGAGTCTCTTTCTTGCTGTTCATTTGTTTTGTTTTCTAGATTCAAGATATACCTGAATTCACATAGCATTTGTCTTTCTCTGTCCAACTGATTTCACTTAAGATAATACCGTCTGGGTCCATTCATGTTGTCACAAATGGCAAGATTTCATACTTTTTATTGTAGCTGAGCAACAGTCCATTTTATGGACTTTAAACATTCATCTATTGGGAGACACTTAAGTTGTTACTATATCTTGGCTATTGTAAGTAATGCTGCAGTAAACATAGAAGTGCATGTCTTTTTGAAATAGCGTTTTAATTTTCTTTGGAAAACACCCAGAAGTGGAATTACTGGGTCCTATAGTACTTCTATTTTTAACTTTTTTTACTCCTCTTAATTTTTTGAGTAACCTCCATACTGTTTTCCATGGTGGCTTCACCAATTTGCATGGCCACCAGCAGTGCATAAAAGTTCCATTTTCTGCACATCCTTGCCACCTCTTACTTTTTGAGTTTTTTTATACTAGCTATTCTGATTGGTGTGCGGTGATAGCTCATTATGGTTTTGATTTGGATTTGCATTTCCCTGATGATCAGTGATATCGAGCATCCTTCATGTGTGTGTCGGCCATCTTATATCTTTGGAAAATGCATATTCAGGCCCTCTGCCCATTTTTGTTTTCAGTTTAAGTATTTGGGTGTTTGGCAACCATTCCCAAATACAACACACCAAACAATTTACAAATATCTTCTCCAAATCAGGTTGCCTTTTCCTCTTGGGAATGGTTGCCTTCACTGTGCGAAAGCTTTTCTATTTGATGTAGTCCCTGTTGTTTATTTTGGCTTTTGTTTCCCTTGCCTGAGCAGACATATCCATAAAAATATTGCTAGGGCCAACGTCCGAGAGATTACTGCCTCTGGTTTTGTTTAGGGTTTTAAGGTTTCAGATCCTTAATCCATTTTGAGTTGAATTTTCTATACGGTGTAAAAAAGCTGCCCAGTTCCATTCTTCTACACGTAGCTCTCTGGTTTAACCATCACCGTATGTTAAAGAGACCCTCTTTTCCCCACTGTGTATTCTTGCCTCCCGTGTCATAGATTGACCACTAAGCATGGGTTTATCTGGGCTCTCTATGCTGTTCCACTGAACTATGATCTATTTTTGTACCAATGCCATACTGTTTTGATCACTGTAGATATGCAGTATTGCTTAAGTTCTGGGATTGTGTTTCCTCAAGCTTTGTCCTTCTTCGTCAAGATTGCTCTGGCTATCGGGGCCCCTGGGTGGCTCAATCAGTTAAGCGTCTGATTTCGGCCCAGGCCATGATCCCATGGTTCATGGGTTCAAGCCCTGCGTCTGCCTCTGTGCTGATGGCTTGGAGCCTGGAATCTGCTTCAGATTGTTTCTTCCTCTCTCAGCTCCTCCCCCACTCGCACTCTGTCTCTCTTACGAAAAATAAACCGTAAGAACATTTTTAATTTAAAAAAAAGAAAAGATTACTTTGGCTATTTAGAGCTTTTTGTGTCTCCATACACATTTCAGGGTTCTTTGTTCTCTTTCTGTGAAAAACACATTGGAATATCGGTAGGGATTGCAATGCATCTGGGTATTACTCTGAATAGTATGGGCTTTTTAACAATATTCCTCTAATCCATGAGCATGGAATATCTTCTATTTGTGCCATCCTCGGTGTCTTTCATCAATGTCCTATTTTTCAGAGTACAACTTTTTACTTCCTAGGTTAAATTTATTCGTAGGTATTTTATTATGTTTGATGCAATTTTCATTGGAATTGCTGTCTTAATTTCTCTTTTGGATAGTTTGTCGTTAGTGTATGAAAACACAACAGATTTCTTTTTTTTTTTTTTACAACAGATTTCTGTATATTGATTTTTGTATCTTGTGATTTTATTGAATTTATTTATTCTAATAGTTTTTTGGTAGAGTCTTTAGGATTTTCTACATATCTTACAATGTCATGTGTAAATAAGACCTTTTTACTTCTTCTTTACCCATTTGAATGTCTCTTATTTCCTTTTCCTTACTGACTGCTGTGGATAGGATTTCCAGTACTATGTTGAATAAAAGTGGCAAGAGTAGGCATCCCTGTCTTGTTCCTGATCTTAAAGGAAAAGTTTGCAGCTTTTCACCATTGACTATGATGTTTGTTGTGGGTTTGTTTACATGGCCTTTATTATATTGAGGTGTGTTCCCTTTAAACTCACTTTGCTGAGAATTTTTATCATGAATGGATGTTGAATTTTGTGAAATGCTTTTTTGCATCTATTGAAGTGATCATAATTTTTATCCTTCATTTTGTTAATGTGTATTACTTTGATTTGTGGATAATAAATAAGTCTTGAATCCCTGGAATATTCCCACTTGAATGAGGTGAATTATTTTTTTAAATTATTTTTGAATTCAGCTTGCTAAATATTTTTGCTTTTTTTTCCATTTTTTTATATCTATGTTCATCTGTTCATCAGGGCTATTGGTCTGTAATTGTTATTTACTTCTTTTTTGTTGTCTCTTTATGTGTGTGTGTATGTGTGTGTGTGTGTATGTGTGTGTGTGTGTATGTGTGTGTGTGTATGTGTGTGTGTGTGTATGTGTGTGTGTGTATGTGTGTGTGTGTATGTGTGTGTGTGTATGTGTGTGTGTATGTGTGTGTGTATGTGTGTGTGTGTGTGTGTGTGTGTGTGTGTGTGTGTGTGTCCTTATCTGGTTTTAGAGTCAGACTAATGCTAGCCTTGTAAACTAAACTTTGAAGCCTAAATTTCTCCTCTTTTTTGGAATAGTTTGAGAAGGATAGATATTAACTCTTCTTTAAATGTTTGGTAAAATTTATCTGTGAAGCCATCTGGTTCTGGACTTTTGTTGGGAGTTTTTTGATTACTGATTCAATTTCATTAGTAGTAATTGGTCAATTCAGACTTTCTATTTCTTAGTCAATCTTGGGAGATTGTATTTGCAGTCTATCCATTTCTGCAAGGTTGTTTAATTTGTTGACAGATCATTTTTCATTGTAGAACCTTGTATTTCTTTGTATTTCTGTGGTGTCTATTGTAATTTCTCTTTTATTTCTGCTTTTGAGTTCTCTTTTTTCTTGGTGAGTGTAACTAATGGTTTATCAATTTAATCTTTAAAAAAAACAGCACTTAGTTCTATTGATCCTTTTTATAATTTTTTAGTCTCTATTTAATTTATTTCTATTCTAATCTTTATTATTTCCTTCATTCTATTAACTTTGGGCTTTGTTTTTTACTAGTTTCTTTAAGTGTAAGGTTATATTGTTTGAGGTTTTTCTTGTTTCTTGAGGTAGGCCTGTATTGCTCTATACTTCCTTTTTAGCATGCCTTTTGTTGCATCCCAAAGATTTTGAACCATTGTGTTTCCGTTTCCATTTGTCTCTAGATATTTTTTTATTTCTTCTGATTTCTCCATTGATCCATTGGTTGGTTACTAGCATGTTGGTTAACCTCCAGGTGTTTGTTTTTTCCCAATTTTTTTTTCTTTTTATTGATTTCTACAATTATAGAGTCATAGCATTATGGTCAGAAAAGATGCTGGATATGGTTTCAATCTTCTTAAATTTACTGAGATTTGATTTGTGGCCTAACATGTGATCTATCCTAAAAAAAATGTTTCCATATGCACTTGAAAAGAATGTGTATACTGCTCTTTTTGGATAGAATGTTCTGTATACATCTGTGAAGTCCATCTGGTCTAATGTCTTGCAAAGCCACTGTTTCCTTGTTAATTTTCTGTCTGCATGATCTATCCATTGATGTAAGGGAGTGTTAAGTCCCTGCTAGTATTTTATTACTGTCAATCTCTTCCTGTAGGTCTGTTAATATTTGCTTTATATATTTAGGTACCTCTATATGCATAGATATTTACAGTTGTTATATAGTTGTCAGATTGACCCTGTTATCATTATAGAATGGCCTTCTTTGTCTCTTTTTACAGTCTTTGTCTTAAAGTCTATTTTTGTCTGATATAATTTGCTACCCAGCAATTTTTTTCTTCCACTTGCATGGTCTATTTTTCCCATCCCTTCATTTTTAGTGTGTATATGTCTTTTGGTCCGAAGTAAGTCTTTTGGAGGAAGCATATAGATGAATCTTGTTTTTCTATCCAATCAGTTACCCTGTATCCTTTGACTGGAGCATTTAGTCCATTTACATTTGAAGTAATTATTGATAGCTATGTGCTTATTGCCATTTTGTTCATTATTTTCTTAGCTGCTTTTGTAGTTTTTCTCTGTTCTTTTCTCCTCTTGCTCTCCACCCTTGTGATCTGATGACTTTTTTAACTGTTATGCTTGTATTCCTTTCTCTTAATTTTTATGTATCACAAGTTTTTGGTTGGTGGTCGACATGAAGTTGATACAGAACATCCTGGTTTATAGCAATCTATATTAAGTTAATGCGGCTTAAATTAGAACACATTCTTTTTTTTTTAATTTATTTTTCAACGTTTTTATTTATTTTTGGGACAGAGAGAGACAGAGCATGAACGGGGGAGGGGCAGAGAGAGAGGGAGACACAGAATCGGAAACAGGCTCCAGGCTTCGAGCCATCAGCCCAGAGCCTGATGCGGGGCTCGAACTCACGGACCGCGAGATCGTGACCTGGCTGAAGTCGGACGCTTAACCGACTGCGCCACCCAGGCGCCCCAACATTCTAAATGCATTACATTTTTTACCCCCTCCTCCATGTTTTACGTATATGATGTCCTATTTTACATCTTATTCATGTATCCCATAACTAATTTTTGTAGCTCTCACTGATTTTACTACTTTTGTTTTTTAATCTTCTTGATAGCTTTAAAAATGACTGATTATTACCTTTACTGTACGTTTGCTTCCACCAATTAAGTTTTTTCCTTTCATAGTTTTTTTAATGTTTATTTTTGAGAGACAGGGAGAGACAGAGTGTGAGTGGGGAACAGGCAGACAGGGAGGCACAGAATCTGAAGCAGGCTCCAGGCTTAAGCTGTCAGCACAGAGCCCGATGTGGGACTCGAACTCACGAACCATGAGATCATGACCTGAGCTGAAGTTGGATGCTTAACCGACTGAGCCACCCAGACTCCCACCTTTCATAATTTTTTATACTTATGGATTTTTCTCTTCACTGAACAAAATTTCTTTAACATTTCTTGTCAGGGCAGTTTAATGAACTCCTTTAACTGTTGTTTGGGAAACTTTTTATCTGTCCTTCAATTCTGACTGACAACCTTGCTATGTAACATATTTTAGTTTGTAGGTTTTTTTCCTTTCAGCACTTAGATTACATCATGCTGGGACACCAGGGTGTCTTGGGCGTTTGAGTGTCCAACTTTTGATCGTGGTCCAGGTCATAATCTCACGGTTCGTGGGCTTGAGCCCCACGTCAGGCTCTGCCTTGATAGTGTGGATCCTGCTTGGGCTTCTCTATCTCCCTCTCTCTCTGCCTGTCTTTCTCTTTCTCTCTCAAAATAAATAAACTTAAAAAAAAAAGAATATATTGTGCCACTCACTACTGGCCTGCAAAGTTCTTTTTTTTCACGTTAACACATAACTTTAAGACTGCGTACATTACAACAGTGCATTGGTGATACAGGTTGTAAAATGTTTTCCACTCCTTTGGGTTTTGCATATGATGATTTTTCACTAGTCACTACAGGTAGATTGATCAAGCTTTATTTCTACGGAGATTTTTTTAGCTTTTTTTTCTTTTAAACTTTTTTTTAAATGTTTTTATTTATTTTTGAAACAGAGAGAGACAGAGAATGAGCAGGGGAGGGGAAGAGAGAGGGAGACATAGAATCTGAAGCGGGCTCCAGGCTCTGAGCTGTCAGCACAGAGCCCGACATGGGGCTCGAACTCATGGTGTGTGAGATCATGACCTGAGCTGAAGTCGGACACTCAACCGAGCCACCCAGGTGCCCCACTTTTTTAATTAATCTAAGTCAGTTAATGTATAGTGTAGTAACGATTTCAGGAATAGAATTTAGTGATTCATCACTTACGTATAACACCCAGTGCTCATCCCAGCAAGTGCCCCCTTAATGCCCATCACCCATCTAGCCCATCCCCATACCCAACATCCCTCCAGCAACTCTGAGTTTGTTCTCTGTATTTAAGAGTCTTTTATGGTTTGTCTCCCTCTCTGTTTTTATCTTATTTTTGCTTCCCTTCCCCTATGTTCATCTATTTTGTTTCTTATTATTTCACTCATATGTGGAATTTATCATATTTGTCTTTCTTTGACTTCTTTTGCTTAACATAATACACTCTTGTTCCATCTCCATTGTTGCAAATGGCAAGATTTCATTCTTTTTGATCGCCAAGTAATCCGTTTAGTGTGGTGTGTGTGTGTGTGTGTGTGTGTGTGTGTGTGTAGACACACACCACATCTTTATTCATTGTCGATCGACATTTGGTCGCTTTCCATGCTTTGGCTATTGTCAATAGTGCTGCTATCAACACTGGGGTGCATGTGGCCCTTCGAATCCGCATTTTCGTATCCTTTGGATAACTCATAGTTGTGCAATTACTGGGTTGTAGGGTAGTTCTATTTTTAATTTTTTGAGGAAACTCCGTACTGTTTTTCAGAGCGGCCGCACCAGTTTGCATTCCCACCAGCAGTACAAAAGGGTTCCTCTTTCTCTGCCTCGTCACCAACATCTGTTGTTTCCTGAGTTGTTAATTTTAGCCATTCTGACAGGTGTGAGGTTGTATCTCCTTGTGGTTTTGACTTGTATTTCCCTAATGATGAGTGATCTTGAGCATCTTTTCATGTGTGTCTTAACCATCTGGATGTCTTCTTTGTAAAAGTGTCTATTCATGTCTTTCGCCCATTTTTTCACCAGATTATTTGTTTTTTTGATGTTGACTTTGGTAAGTTATTTATAGATTGTGGATACTAACCTTTTATCTGTCATTTGCAAACATCTTCTCCCATTCCATCAGTTGCCTTTTAGTTTTGTTGATTCCTTTGCTTTTTATCTTGAGGAGGTCCCAATAATTCATTTTTGCTTTTGTTTCCCCTGCCTCTGGAGACCTGTCAGGTAAGAAGTTGCTACAGCTGAAGTCCAAGAGGTTGTTGCCTGTTTTGTCCTCTAGGATTTTGATTGCTTCCTGTCTTATGTTTAGGCCTTTTATTCATTTTGAGTTTATTTTTGTGTATGGTGTAAGAAAGTGGTCCAAGTTCATTCTTCTGCATGTTGCTGTCCAGTTTTCCCAACACCATTTCTGAAGAGACTATCTTTATTCCACTGGATATTCTTTTCTGCTTTGTCAAAGATTAGTTGGCCATACATTTGTGGCCCCATTTATGGGTTCTCTATTCTATTTCATTGATCTATGTGTCTTTTTTTTTTTATTATTTTTTTTAAACGTTTTTTATTTATTTTTGGGACAGAGAGAGACAGAGCATGAACGGGGGAGGGGCAGAGAGAGAGGGAGACACAGAATCGGAAACAGGCTCCAGGCTCCGAGCCATCAGCCCAGAGCCTGATGCGGGGCTCGAACTCACGGACCGCGAGATCGTGACCTGGCTGAAGTCGGACGCTTAACCGACTGCGCCACCCAGGCGCCCCAATGTGTCTTTTTTTTGTGCCAATACCATACTGTCTTGATGATTACAGCTTTGTAATACAGCTTGGAGTCTGGAAATATGATGCCTCCAGCTTTGGTTTTCTTTTTCAATATTACTTTGCTATTCAGGGTCTTTTCTGTTTCCATACAAATTTTAGGATTGTTTGTTTGAGCTCTGTGAAGAATGCTGGTGTTATTTTGATAGGGATTGCGTTGAACATGTAGGTTGCTTTGGGTAGTATCGACATTTTAACAATATTTGTTCTTCCAGTCCATGAGCATGGAATGTTTTTCCATTTTTTTGTGTGTGTCTTCATTTCTTTCATAAGTTTTCTATAGTTTTCAGCATATAGATCTTTTACCTCTTTGGTAAGGTTTATTCCTAGGTATTTTATGGTTTTCAGTGTCAGTGGAAATGGGATCGATTCCTTGATTTCTCTTTCTGCTCTGCTGCCTCATTATTGGTGTAGAGAAATGCAAACAATTTCTGTACATTGATTTTATATTCTGCGACTTTGTTGAATTCATGGATCAGTTCTAGCAGTTTTTTAGTGGATTTTGGTGGAGTCTTCCGGGTTTTCCATGTGCATTCAACTATATATGAATCAGAATACATTAATACTCCCTTTTTATCATTACACTTATCTAAAAAATTACCAGGAGACCACAAGGCAGGATTTGCTTTAAGACCAATACACAGAGCTAGTTGGTGACTAATGGTGCTGGGACTTGCTGGGCCAGGCCATAGTAGCATTTAGCTAAAATGTCAAAACCATCAAGAAGAAAGTCCAGGTTTGAGGCAGTAGGTCTGCAGCACCTGCTGTGAAACCTCCTTGATGTGACTGCATAGCTCCATCCTTGAACATTTGCAGGGTGATCACCACTGAGGGAGCATTTAGCTGTAGGTGGGCATTCCTGGAGCCCAATATGTAAGCACAGTGACTGGGTGGGGGCAATAGGAGTTGGGGAGTGGGCGGTCAGCAGGATACCTGCTGACATGGCCATAGTGGTTCCAGCCACCATGCCTATAGTAACACTGCTGCCCCTAAGTGGAGAGATGGGAACAGGGTACACTGTCACTAACATCTCATTGGGCTGTGGATGGTGTGGTGGATGATGTGAGGGGGTCCTGCCTACAGTGGCTGTGTGTGGTACATGGCCTTGCTGTACACAGGGACTCTGCTGGGGATAAGCGCTTCCACATGGGGTATACGGTGGTCTGGTAGGGGTTGGGGGAGCAGGAATATGGTGGCACTATCATGCTGGTGGGGGAACAGGATGCTTTGTAAGGGCTGTTAGGAATGTAACCTGTTTGGAAGGTAGGATTCACTCCAGGGTACATGCTGAGAGTAGGCAGGAGCTGTGGCTCCATAGCCCATGGGGAAATCAGCTGGATAATAATTGTTTTGACATTTGCATAGGGAACCCCAAAAGAACCAGGACTATAAATGGGATTCATGATTTCAAGGACAGACCATATTGGAGGCAGCTTGGGCTTCAATGACCAATGCACACCAGCCCAGGGCAGGCTCAGGGAGGGGCCAGCACACTGGAGGCCCTCTCCAATGGTGGACTGAGCCAGGAGGCCCCCATCTCTGCCACCGCCTCTCTGGCTAGTGCTTGCAGTCACTCTGGTCTGCCTAGTCTGCCTCTCCTCCTGTCCTGCAAAGTTTCTACTGAAAAATCATCTGATGGCCTTACAGTGTTACCCTTGTATGTAACAGTTTGCTTTTCTCTTGCTGCTTTTAAGTTTCTCTTTATCTTTAATTTTTGCCATTTTAATTATTATGAGTATTGGTGTGGACATCCTTGCATTCATCTTATTTGGGGCTCTCTGTATATGCTGAAACTGGATGTTTGTTTCCTTCTCAAGTTAAGGAGGTGGTCAGATTGTATTGTTTCATATAAGTTTTTTACCCTTTTACCTCTCTTCTTCTTTAGGAATCCTTATAATGTGGGTGCTTCATGTCGTCACAGAGATACCTTAACCTAGCCTAATCTTGTTTTTATATTCTTTTTCTTTTTGCAGTTCAGGTTGGTTTTCTTTCCACTATTTCATAGTGCTGATCCATCTTCCTGCATTATTTAATATGCTATTGATTCCCTCCAGCTTGTTTTAATTTCAGTTCTTGTGTTCATCAACTATGGCTGGTTCATTTTTATATTTTTGACCTTCTGCTGAAGGTCCTGCTGAAGTCCTCACTAATTTCACTCACTTTTCTCTTATTTCAGTGGATATCTTTAAGTCCATTACTTTGAACTCTTTATCAAGTATGTTGCTTGCCTCCATTTTTGTTTAGCTCTTCTGGTAATTTGTCGTGTTCCTTCGTTTGGATATTATTCCTCTCATGGAATCCTGAATCCTGTTTGTCTGAATCCTGTTTGTTACTATACATTGTGTAGGACAGCTATGTCCCCTGGCCTCGTAAGTAATGGGCTTATATAAAAGGTCTCTTGTGGTGACTAGAAGCATAATCCCCCCTGGTCACCAGAACTAAACATTCAAAAAATATCCCCTGTGTGGGTTGCATGAGCCCTCTTGTTGTGGATGAGCCACAACTACTCTGAGAGCACTGATGGACAGGGCTTGCCCCAGAGCAGCTAAATAAGAAACCCAGATATAGCTACAGCAGGCATGCTGGTGGATGTGGCTTGCTGCCCCCATGTCCCCAGGGTGGGAGTTGACCTAACTGTGTGCCTAACTTGCTGTTGACAGCAAGGACTGCCTGCCAAGTATGGCAGGGCAGTAGTCACTCCGAGGGAACACCAGAGAAGCTACTTGCTAGTGTGGTAGAGAGGGAGCCACATGGGAGGACCACCTGCCAGTGTGAGTGGGTTCGGTCCACAGGGAAATACCTAGGTGGGCCAAGCAGTGCTAGCAATGTAGATAGATCGTGTCAGTACTAGTTCCAGTAAGCAGCCATCTGGCTAGGCAAACAAGAAGGAAAGAAAATAGTACATCCATTCCCAGAGACATCCTTGAAAATTCCTGCCTCTGTAGCACATATACTAAATTAGTCAGTGAATCACCTTCACATACACTGCAGCTGTTTTTCAAACTGTTGCTTCATGCTAGGTCTCAAGACAAGTGATATAGAGTGCTGGCCCTTTAACAGCAGAGACTTGGTTTAACCCTGTAGCTCCCCCAGAGTTATGCACTACTGATTTTTCAAGGGCCGACGTTATAGGGAATTGCCACCACAGTCTACTTCCTCAAGGCCAGGCAGGTCCAGTTTGAGTATTAATCCTATTCCTTCTCAGGGAATGTCTGTGATATCCTTTTCATGTGAGGTTGCTGTTGGACTGCAGAATTTTATTCTATACTGCATTTCATAGCAACTACATTCTAAATGAAAACTTTTTATGCCATTAGTTGTATAAGATCTCTGATTCTGGGGGCGCCTGGGTGGCGCAGTCGGTTAAGCGTCCGACTTCAGCCAGGTCATGATCTCGCGGTCCGTGAGTTCGAGCCTCGCGTCGGGCTCTGGGCTGATGGCTCAGAGCCTGGAGCCTGTTTCCGATTCTGTGTCTCCCTCTCTCTCTCTGCCCCTCCCCTATTCATGCTCTGTCTCTCTCTGTCCCAAAAATAAATAAACGTTGAAAAAAAAAAAAAGATCTCTGATTCTGAAGTAATTTTCAGAGTAAGTTGCATTACATGATGTTCTTGCGTAAGTTTGTCCTTGGGTGGAGGTGAGGTCAAGATCCTCCTACTCTACCATCATTTTCTCTATCAATATTTCTAGGATTTTTATGGTTCCAAGACTTAACATTAAAGTCTTTAATCCATTTTCAGTTTAATTTTGTTTATGGTATACAAAGGGAGCCCAGTTCCATTCTTTTGCATGTAGCTGTCCAGTGTAGCCAACACCATGTGTTGAAGATACTGTCCTTCCTCCATTGTGTATTCTTGCCTCCTGTGCCATAGATTAATTGGTCATATCATTGTGGGTGTATCTGGGCTTTCTGTTCTATTGAACATTGGTCTATTTTTGTGCCAACACCATACTGTTTTGATCAGCATAGATGTGTAGTATAGTTTGAGTTCTGGGACTGGGATTCCTTCTTTGTCAGCATCGCTGTGGCTATTCAGAGTCCCCCCACCACCATTCACATTTCAGGGTTTTTCTCTTTGTGTGAAAAATGCCATGGATAGGGGATGCATGCAATCTGTGTATGACTTAGGGTAGTGGGGACATTTTAAAAACACTAACTCTTCCAATCCACTAGCAAGGAGTATCTTTCCATTGGCTTATTGTCTTCACTTTCATTCACGTGTTGTGGTTTTCCGTAATCAGGTCTTTCACCTCCTGAAACAGATTCATTCTGAAATGTTTTATTCTTTCTGATGCACTTGTAAGTGGGATTCTTTTCTTTATTTCTCACTCTGTTGGTTAATGGTCGGTGTGTAGAAATGAAACAGAATTTTTGTAGTATGGAATTTGCATCCTGCAACTTTACTGAATTTGTTTCCTAGTTCTGTGTTTTGGCAGAATCTTTAGGGTACTCCGTGTGTAGTGTAATGCCTCCTGCAAATAGTGACAGTTTACTTCTCCCTTTCTGATTTGGAGGAGTTTTCCTCCTTTTCCCTGCTTAAATGCTGTGGCCAGGACTTCCACCATTATGTTGACTAAACATGACAAGAGTGTGGGCATCCTGGTCATGTTCCTTCTCTTACAGGAAAAACACTCCATTTGCACTTTCTGAGTATGATGTCATCTCTGGCATTGCCATGTACAGCCTATAGTATGTTCCCTCTCAACCCATTTGGTTGAGAGATTTGGCCATCACCAGATATGAAGGTTACTTTCAAATGCTTTTTCTGAATCTCCTGAGAGGGGCATCTGATTTTTGTCCTTCATTTTATTTGTGTATCACACATGCAAATTTATGGATGTTGAACCATCAGTGTCTCACAGGAAGAAATCCCCATGGATCATGGTGTATGACTACTGTAATGTATTGTTGAATTTGCTTTGCCAGTATTTTGTTGACAATTTGTTACAGCTCTGTTCATCAGGGATATTGGCCTCTATTTTTCTTTCAGTGGGTGCCCTGGTTTTGCTATCAGGATGATGCTGGCTTCATTAGGTGAGTTTGGAAGTGTCCTCACCTCTTCTGCTTGGGGAAGAGTGTGAGAAGGATTGGTATTTGTTTTCTTTGAATGCTTGGTAGAATCGACTGGTGAAGCTGTGTGGTCCCGGATTCTTATTGGGAGGCTTCTGTTACTGACGCAAGCTGATACTGGTACTTGGTCCAATCAAATTTTCTATTTCTTGGGGGGTCAGTCTTAGGAGGTTATAGGTTTCCAGGAATTTATCCATTTCCATAGTGTCCCCTGTTTTCTGAAAATACTTGCTCATTGGAGTCTCTTGTGATCCTTTGCATTTCTGTGGTATCAATCGGAACGTCTCCCCTTTCATTTGTGATTTTATTTGAGGCCCCCCCTTTTTTTTTCTTGGTGGGTGTGGCTAAAGACTGGCAATTTTGTTTGTTTTCAAAGAACCAGTTCTTAGTTTCATTGATTTTTTTTTTCTAATGTCTTGTTAGACTCCATTTTATTTATTTCCATGGGGATCTTTGTTATTCTGTTCCTTTGCCTGACATTGGGATTCATTTTTGATCTTCTCTCTCAAGTTCTCTGAGGTGTAAACTTTGGTTGTTGGAGATTTTCCTGATTTCTTGAGGTAGGCATGTATCACTATGAACTTCCCTCCTAGAACTGCTTTATCTGCATCCCATTAGTTTTGGTATGATGCCAATCTGTTCTCACCTGTCTCAGGGTTTGTTTTGCTTTGTTTAGTTTTTCCTCCTAATTTTTTCCTTGACTCACAGGTCGCTCAGGAACATGGGGTTTAATCTCTACATAGTTGTGAATTTCCCAGTTTCCTTCTCATACTTGAGTGTCCTGAGATCACGCTTCATAGCATTTCAATCTTCTTAAATGTATCAAGGCTTGTGTTGTGGGCCAACATAGGATCTATCTTGGAGAATGTTCTTTGTGCTCATGAGCAAATGTATGCTGTGCTGCTTTGGGAGGGGTATTGTATATATACCCACAAAGTCCATCTGGCCTAATGTGTCACTGAAGGCTAATAGGTTTCCCTATTGACTTTCTGACGGATGACCTATTCCTTGATGTAAGTGAGGTACTAGAGTCCCCTGCTGTCACTTTCTGTTTCTCCCTTTAAGCCTTTTAATATTGGCTTGACATATTTAGGTGCCCCTTTGGGTGCACAAATATTTATAAATGTTGTCATGTCTTCCCGTTAGAATGACCCCTTTACTATTATATAATGTGCTTTGTTCTCTCTTGTAACAGCCTTCCCATTTAAGTCTGTTTTGTCTGATAGAAGCATAGCTCCTTCAGGTTTCTCTTGGTTTCCATTTGCATGGAACATATTTCTGTATCCATTCATGTTTGATCTGTGTGTGTCCTTACATCTTAGATGAATCTGTTTTAGGCCACAGACAGATGGGTCTGGTTTTGCCAGTCATTCAGCCATTCTGTCTTTTAGTTGGAGCATTTAACCCATTTACATTTAATGTAATTATCGAAAGGCATGTGCTTACTGCCATTTTGTTACTGACTATTTTCTGGCTGTTTTCATAGTGTCTCTCTATTCCTTTCTTTCTCCCTTGCTCTGTTCCTTTGTGGTTTGATGATTTTCTTTAGTACTGTGCTGATACAGTGGATCCTTAACAACAGGTTTGAACTGCGTGGGTCCACTTAGACTTGGATTTTTCTCCTGATGATTTTTTTAAATTGAAGTACAATTAACAGTGTTATATTAGTTTCAGGTTTATAATATGATGGAACAGTCCTACACATTTTTCTGTGCTCAAGATTAGTGTACTCTTAATCCTTTTCATCATTTCACCTGTCCCCCTCCCACCTTCATCTGGCAACGATTAATATTTCTCTGTATTTAAGACTGTTTTTTGTGCTTGTCTCTTTTTTTCTTTGTGTGTTCCTCTGTTTTGGGTCTTAAGTGCCACGTTTGAGTGAAATCATACAGTATTTGTCTTTCTCTGCTGACTTATTTCGCTTAGCCTTACACCCTCTAGGTTCATCCATGTTGCTGCAAATGGCAAGATTTCATTCCTTTTTGTGGCTGTGTACTATTCTATTAGGCAGACACCACATCTTCTGTATCCATTCACCTGTGGTTGGACATGTGGGTTGCTGCTATTCCTGGGCTATTGTAAATGATGCTGAAAGAAACATATGGGTGCATGTACTCTTGGTGTTAGTGTTTTTCATCTCCTTTGGGTCAATACACAGGAGTCAAATTACTAGAGCCTACAGTAATTAAGTTTCTGAGGAAGCTCCATAGCGTTTTCCACAGCGGTTCCACTACATGGCCTTGCCACCCACAATGCATGAGGGTTCCTTTTTCTTCATATCCTGCCCCACACGTATTATTCCCTGTGCTTTTTAAGCTTAGTGATTCTGACAGTGTAAAGTCATAGGTCATTGTGGTTTTAACTGGCAGTTCCCTGATGATTAGTGGCATTGGGCATCTTTTCATGTGTCGGCCCTCTGTATGTCTTCTTTGGAAAAATAGCTATTCAGGTCCTCTGCCCATTTTTGTTTTCAGTTGAAGTATTTGGGTGTTTGGTGTTGAGCTATATGCTTTCTTTATATATTTTGAATTTTAACCTCCCTGCTCTTCAGAATCAGGTGACAAGTGGTGTATTCTAGCCTTGGCCGTAAAAATCAGGACATCAGTTTTGTGCATTCGCTCCCTCAGGATATACTGACTGTGTCGATAGTGGCAGAAGCAGATTGTGAAGATGGCACCTCCTAAGACAAAGGAAAAAAAGAAAAGCTGACTCTTACTATTTCTCTTGTTCCCAGAGAGTATCCCAATGTGTCCCTGCCCCTACTGATTATACATTAAGATTATCCAATGAATCTTGGGGTGCCTGAGTGGTTCAGTCATCTGAATGCCTGACTTTGGCTTAGGTCATGATCTCACGGTTCTTGAGTTCAAGTCCCACGTGGGGCTCTCTGCTGATAGTAGAGAGCCTGCTTGAGATTCTCCATCTCCTTCTCTCTCTGCCCCTCCCCCACATTCTCTCTCAAAAATAAATAAAATAAAACATTTTTTAAAATTAGCCAATAAATCTCTTCCCCATAATAATGTCTGGGACCCTTCAAACGGCTGCTTTTGTGCTGATCTTTGGGATGAGTAATTAACGCGTTAGCCCTTTAAGAGACTTCTGTCTCCTTTGGGTCTCACCAGCATGTATGCTGTTGGTTTGTTTGTTTTTAACATTTATTTAGTTTTGAGAGACAGACACAGAGCACAAGTGGGGGAGGGGCAGAGAGTGAAGGAGGCACAGAATCTGAAAAAGGCTCCAGGCTCTGAGCTGTCAGCACAGAGCCCGATTGGGGGCTGGGACTCACAAACCGTGAGATCGTGATCTGAGCCAAAGTTGGGTGCTTAACCAACTGAGCCACCCAGGACCCCCCTGCTGTTGGTTTTTAAAGCTAGATATTTTGAGGGGTCATCTTGTGCAGGAGATACAAATTTGCGTGCCTGATGTTGGGTACAAATCCTTCACTCTTCGGGGAGATGTTCCTCATTTGTGATTTCCCTCTCAATTGTAGATTGCTGCACCAGGGATGGTCTTTATGGTGAGACCATGTCTCAGCCTCTTCTACCCCCCCTGATGTGGTCCCCTTTCTTGTTTGCCAATGTGAATGAGCTGCTCAGCTAGCTTTCAGATCTTTTTCGGAGCAAATTTTTCCACGTGTACTTGTAGATTCAATGTGTCTATGGGAGGAGTTGGGTTTAGGATCTTCCTCCATTGCCATCTGGAACCACCCTCTTCTCTCTCTCTCTCTCTCTCTCTCTTTGAAGTTATTTATTTTGAGAGAGAGAGAGAGAGAGAGAGCAAGAGAGCACAAGTAGGGGAGGGGCAGAGAGAGAGAAGGGAAGAGAATCCAAGCCTGCTTTGCATGACCAACACAGAGCCTGATGTGGGGCTCCATCTCGCAACCATGAGATCATAACCTGAGCCGAAATCGAGTCATACTCTTAACTGACTGATCTACCCAGGTGCCCCTCTCTTTTCTAATTAATAACATTCATTACCATTTCTTTCATTTTTTTTAAGCCTCCAGGAAAACACTATATTATGCTGATGGCCTAGCACCTTACTTTAAATCAAATTGTTTTAATGTTTCACCATTCAGGATACTATTTATTATCATTTCTGGTAACTACTCTATAATTTTATTATTTTGGTTTTCTAGTATAATGACATGTTTTTATGGCTTCAAATATTAAGCCACACTAGCAGGTTCAAAGTTTGGTGTAAAATATTCCCCCTCAAAGTATATCCCTTCCTCCCCATTTGGAAAAATCCAACTAGTCAGCAATGGGAGTAATATAAGGAAAATCTGTAGGTGGACTATTAAGCTCCCATAGTCATTCATGTATGAATAAATGTATTTCTCAAAATATATTTGAGTGCTAAATTATGTACCATCCTCTGCGGTGTGGGTATGTGTGTGTTAACCTTCTTAACAATCTTTTGAGGCTGGTACGCCTGATTCTATTTTACTGATGAAGAAACAGACCTGAGGACATTAATAATTTGGCCAAAGTCCCACAATTAAGATAGAATCAGATTTGAACTCAGGATCACAGCCTGAGCTGTCACCAACTATGTCATAAGGTTTCCCATTAATCCATTAGAAAGAACAAGAAATAACAGAAGCTTCAAGATGGCAGACATATGTCATGTACTATTTATTCAGTTTCAAAATTCTGCTGAAATGATAGCAAACATTTGTAAAATATAAATCCAAACAATGTAGAGAGCAAAAGGGAATGTCCAAGTATTTCAGCAATTCTGGCAAATTTCTAGAAGACAGAAAGCAGGGTGGGCAATGGAATAAAGGAAGTCACAAACCAGACAAAACAGGAATCCTTTTAGGCCAGCCAAGTCCCAGAGAGGACTCCAAACTGTGAGACATTAGGTACAGAGGAGGCCCGGGTTGCTGGTAGTATTAGGTTATACATAAGGGACTGTCTGTGAATAGTTGATTCAGTCAACTCTTCCCTTTGTCCTCCCCTACTCAGCAATCATAGGCAATGGCATGAGGAATAGCAGTGTCAGCACAACGGTTAACAGAGGTGCTTTAAAAAAAAAAAAAAAAATTGGACTATACTACATGTGTGGAAATGGGACAGGCTCCAAACATGGGAGTCGGCCCCTAGGTTATGCCCTCTTTGTCACTTAGCAAGGAAAACTCCCCAGACTCCTTGTCTCAGCCTACAAGACAGTATCCAGTCATATTAAAGGGAAGAGAAAACAATATATTCTAGTCAAAGGCATCTTTTAAACTTGAGCAAAGATACGAAGGTAAAGAACAGTGTGGTGGCTCAGGAAAACAGTTCTTTCTTGCCAGAGGATAAAGGTCAGTCCTTGGTGTGACAGATGCTAAGGCTAGCGGGACAGACAGTAAGTAACCACATCAGGAGATTGTACTTGCCCCATGGGCAGAAGGGAACCACTGAGGGATGTACTTACTGCAAGGATATGAAATGGTCAAGACCGCTGTTTTGGCAATTGTGTACAGAAAGGAGTTGGGAATGCATGCTCTCCGGGTATTTTAATACGGTAGTTCCCAAAGTGTGGTCTGGAGAGGCAGAATCCGGGCCAGGCAACTTATGAGAAACGCAGATTATTGGGCTCCACACCAGCCTACTGGACCTGAACCTCCGAAGGTAGGGCCCAGCGACCTGTCTTAACAAGCCCTCCAGGTGACTGTGACGCATACTCACTTGAAACCACTCTGCTAAGGAAGACCTCTTACCTTGAAGCATTTCATCTTTCCTACGAACCTTTTCTGCCTCGCCCAGGTAGAGTGGATCATATTCTCCATTGTCATCCTCTCAGTCCCCTATCCCTCCTTCTATAGTAGAATTTTGTGGTGCTTCTGTAGGTCTGTTCTGTCGTGGCAATGAGCCCACTTCTTCATATCAGGTACTGTCTCTCACCCGCCTTTGCAGGCCAGCAGGACCTAGCAAACCACTTAATAAATTAGTTTGCTGAATGCATGAACACAAAAAATACCTATTAGGGGGCATTTGCAGTAGTCTAATCGAGCTAAGGAGAAAGTGAGGTCTTGAGCCAAGAGGAGTTGGGATGGACCTGAGAAGTGTTCAGGAAATCAAATGGGCAAGATGCTAATAAGAGCTAACAATTACATAGCACTTACTTTGTACCAAGCTGTCTTATGGGCTTTACAAGTATTTCTACTCACCCTCACGATAACCCAATGAGGTAGCTACTATTTTTATCCCCATGCTATAAATGAGGAAACTGAGGCTAAGAAATTTACCCAAGTCGAGCAGCTAATATTCAGCCGACATTCAAACCCAGGCAATGTTTGGCAGCAGAATCCTTGGGCTTGACATTATTCTGCCTCCAAACTTGTGCTAAGATTTTGAGTGGTTGGGTAAATGGAGGGCCTTCCCCAAAGACATAAAGACAGGAAAAACTCGGGGAGGATGCTGAGGTCAGCCTTAGATATGCTGTGTCTCACATACTTTGGCGGGGGTCTAGCCAGTGGTTTGATGTAATAGTCTGAAATACAGGGGCATGGACTGGGCTCAGTATACGGATTTTAAAACCAACATGTGAACAATGAGAATGGATGAAGTGACCTAGGAAGTATTTGTTACAGGTATCCCCACTTTTCAAAAGTTAATGTTACGCCGCTGTGCTTTTATGAGAGGCCTACATGAGTACGTGTGTTCACTAACAAAAAGAAACCCCAAGAGGGTTTCTGCTTTTATGAAAGAAAGCAAAAACAGCATTCAGCGGTTGATTTGCAGCAGTTAATAGAGGCAGTGCACGCTCCGAGAGTGGCGCCACCAACTCCTTCCCTGGAACCACACTCAGCAGCTCAGCAACAAGCTGCCATAGCTTTGAACTGTCTGTGGGCAGATGCGCTTTGTCTCCGTTCATTTTCATTCATTCACTCCATTCATTCATTCATTCTGTTGGAAAGACATGTTCAAAGGTGTCAGAAAAGCTGGCAGGTTAGCTTTTGGCTTTGGGAACACTCAAATGTTTCCATGTAAGTCAACGATAGTTGCATCTTCACTTTATGCCATTTCGTCTTATGAAAGCTTTGATAGAAGGCTCAACTTTTGGTAGCAGGGGAAACCTGTGTATATGAGAAGACATGTGGACCGAAAGCCCTAGTGAACAATATTTGAGGGAATCTTGAGATGCAGGGGCCTCATAAGGAAACCCCAGGAGACAGCAGAGTCTTAGAAGCCAAGGCAGCAGGTAGTCTCATGAAGGAAGTGATGAACAGTATTAGTATCCATACATTCAACTAAGAAAAAGAACGAAGTACATCTTTTGGCCAAAAGAACGAAGGCCATTCGTCTTTTGGCATCTAAGATGTCACTAATAAAGGGATGAAAGCCAGATTAGACTATGTTCAGTGGAAAGGCGGCAAGAAAATTGGGAAAGCAAACCTCATTCTCTATAGATAACAGGATATCTTGTGGAAGATGCAATTAAACAAAATGAAGTTTTTAAGATGAGACTTCAGTGTACTTTTGCGGCCAGCAGCTGGAACCAGTGGAAGTGGTGTTGAGAATAAAGGGAAGAAATGAACCAACTTAACCAAAACCTGGGAAAGGCTGGAGAGCGCAGGGCTCTGGGAGCTAACGGTTGGTCTTGAGCTAATGGGTAACAACTCAATCTCTGAGATGAGGGCATGAGTGAAGATGGGAATGGGTGTGAGAATTTTAGATGGAAGGATGACCTTAATTTTACTGATAAAATTAGACTAATGGTAATCCAGTAGGTATGGAGAAGAAAGCTAAGCATAAAACTTAAAGCAAGATTTAGGGAGTGAGTGAGCATCCTTAAATGCAAATAATTTTATGAGTGAGCCATTTAGAAAATCAAACCAGGAGATCAATACTGGGTGGAAAACAGGTTAGGAAGGACTGAGAACAAAAGTGTGGGAAATACAGACGGCAGGACTCTATGAGGTCAAGATCAGTTTAGAGACAGTGAGCACAGAATTTGATGGACAGGAAGTTGTAGTTGGAGTAGGATATCTGGGGTTAAGTTCAAATAGCTCTAAATGAAAATATCTAAGCTGTATCCCTCAGAAGGGTTGGTTGAAATAGTAAAGATGAAAGTTGATAAAAGGAGAGATCATAGGGTTGGTTATCTACATACGTATGTTAGAAAATAACCAACATTGCTGGTACTTTTATTTGAATACACTTGAAATGGGGAGGGATGAAGGGGACTTGATCCATTTCCCATGGCCCTGGGTGCCAGTGTTGAAAACGGGTAAAATTTTATTCTGGAAAGGGTGAGGGTAGTCATAGAGGATAAAGAGAAAAGATGGAGAGGAGTCAGACACTGGCACTGAGTGAAGAAAAAGTTTCAGAGAAACTCGGCATGTTGATTGAAAAGAACTTGTCATAGGTAGGAACATCTAATTTTGAGTTGTGGTGGGGCATGCAAAGTGACAACTCTTCTACATCCCTTGCCTCTATTTAACAAACAAAAATCACAACTCAGCTATCACAATTGCCTCGAGAGTGAACGTTGAGCTGTTACATATGGCCATGACTTCTTGCCCATCAAAATGTGATAAGTGATATGTCATGGTTGGGCACAAGCGATAGGAGACAGATGTGATTCACCTTCCCTCCGTCACAGCAATGGACAGGTAGCCCAGTCATACTGCGTCCTAGTGAGATGGGAAGGCGACTCCCCCATGCTATCTACAGTAGACCTGTAGAATAATAAACAAGTTGTCCTAGACTCCCTATTTGGGGGACTGTTCATATTGCAGTATTATTTTATATACTTCTGTCCATTTGATTTCAAACATCCTGACTTCCATCCCAAACTATATTCATTCGTTCAGCGTTAGCATTCCTTCTCACCTGTTTATACCAGTAATGTCCTAATTCATCAACAAATGTCTGACCTTCCTTTTAACCCATTCTCTAATTTTTCAAAAAAAATACAAATCTAATCACATGACTGCCTAGCTTGTAAGTCTTTCTGTGGTTTGCCATCATCCCCGAAATCCAAACTGTTTACAAGGCCCCATATAATCTGCCCTTTCTAGCCTCTCATTATTATATTGCCAAGTACAGCCATACTCAGCTTCTGAATATGCCATGACCCCTTGTCTCTACGCTTTTGCCAGTTCTGTTCCATTGGAGTACACAGCTTCCTTGGCTTAGGCTTGTTCTGAACCCCAGACCAGGAACCACTGTGGTACAAACCATGCACAACCTTGTATTTCCTCTATTACAACACTAATAGTAATTATGCAGTGTGTTTTCCCTGTAGGTACTGTCTCCACTACCAAGCACACAGTACTAAAAAGTGGGAGGTACCAAGGAAAGGTGGAGGGGGGAGGTAATTAGCTTTGCCTCGGATACATTTACAGGAAGGGAAGCATGGTAGTATATTTTATATCAATCTTGACATGTAGAACTCTGCGAGTAGGGGCTATTGCAGAACACTTATCAGTCAGGGCTCTTATCTGGAGAGCAACACATGGTCCTCTGATAATCCTTGACTGCATCTTAGAAGACAACTGATGCTGAAACAAATTTCGGCATCTTTTAAATGGCAATTTTGAAGACTGATTTGTCAAGGTTATTCTGGACCTACGCTGTGAACCAATAACCTCATTAATATTTCAGTATCCTGTAAAAGGAGAGAAACTCTTATTTTTGCTTATGCCAATTCTCCCAAGTGGTACTTGAAAGATGACTCACACAGTAGTCTTGTTTCAAAGAACAGGCAACCTTGTGGTCGTTTTTCTGCCACTTGCCTACCACCATCTGTCTTTAAAATCCCATGTGTGGGTATCGAGACTCATACGGAAGCATTTTGTCGTCTCCAAACATCAACTAATGCCAGAAAAATAGCAAAAATCTGCTATAGTCAGCTTTTCAAGGTTCAGATAGATATTGCCTTGGACTTACAAAAAACAGCACTATTTGGCAGGTCTTCACATATTCTAGCTAAATAGGAAATTGCCTGTACTGGGAAAGAAATCATTAGTTCAATAAGGTAAATTAATCCACTACTCTCTTGAAGAGAAAGTGAACAAATCTTATTCTTTTATAAGAATTAAGGAAAACGTACCAGTTGCTCATGGCTCCTGTCCCTAAACTTTTGTATACAGTGAATTGATCCCAAAGCGTTCAAACTGCCTCACGTCCCCTGTATAGTAGCAGCCCCTTTATGTTCGTATTTCTATTAGGTGTGCAGAAAGCATTTTACAGCCAGACAAAGTGTGTTAAGGGATTTAAGACCACCCATTTCAATCAGAGGCGCGAACAGTAGAGAGTGGAAACCTATTTTCACTAAATCATGAGACCTGAACTTAACGATTAGGAAGAAAATAGGTTCATCTGAAGCAGTACTTAGGAAGATGAACTGACACAAAAAGGTCTGAAAGCTTCTACGTGTACATTGTCGGTTGGGTTTAGCTGCTAGAAAGAAATCTCTGCCACAATGTTTCTTAATCGGGGCAATTTTGCATACACGGGGGAGGGACATTTGGCAGTATCTGGAGACAATTTGGTAGTTAACAGCTGGGGCTGGTGATGGTACTACTGGTATCTAAGTGGGTAGAGGCAAGGGGATAGCTTACTGCACAGGGCAGCCCTCATGCTACAGAATTATCTAGTCCAGAATGTCCATTGTGCCAGGGATAAGAAATCCCGGTCTAAAAAAGAACAGGTCTTTCTCCATTGAAATCTAAACCTTGGAGGAAAGCACAGATTTTAGATCTAGAATAAAGAGCCAGGAGTTTATTTCCGGCCCTTTTAGGAAAGCCGAACTAAACTGAGTTCATAGATGGTAATGATTCCAAACAGAATCACACATTTGTGTGTCTTCTAAAAATACTACACTAGGATTATAGTAAGCTACCATCACACACATTTAGCTGCCCTTACCTAAGAAAGCAGTTGGGCTTCTATTAAAAGTGAAATGTCTGTGAAACAAGTAAAACAGCTTTTCAGAATAACAGGGTTATTAGTCCAGGCTATTAAAACATGAGGTTACTATGATGCCATACATTAACCAGTTCTGGAGTACAATTCTTTACATCTGTGTGTGTGTGTGTGTGTGTGTGTGTGTGTGAGCATTCTAGAATAATATCACTCAATGTCCTTAGTTACTGATAATGGCTAAATACACACTAATTCCAATACTACCTAATCTGGAAAATTTTCAGTTGATAGAATGTAAGCTTTTTCTAAGACCTAAGTGAAAATTCAATTTGCCAAAATCATCAAGAATAATTACTTAAGATCAGAATTAAAAGGCAGGAAGAGGTCAGGGGATTAAGATTCCCTCTAGTAAAAATTTTATTCTATTCTGAAACCTGACACACATTGACATCACAGGGTCTAAATAAAGTAAAACCTGCAATATCCCCTCTAGTTTTAATTGAAGTTGGTTTTTTATGATGCCCAATGAAAAATCCCAATTTCAATTAGAACTTTATAAGCAGAAACGTGTTGCTGATCTCGTCCTAATGTGTAGCATAGGTGTTCACAACATCTTTTCTAGGAATAGGAAAAGAAGTAAATTTTACTGTGTATGCTTGAGAAAATGGCCTCCTCTGGTGAGCCCTTTGGGAGCTCGCCACCAAAGACTTCCATAGTGTTCCATATTTACAACCAAAGGTATCAAAGGAAAACTTATCACATTTAAAACCAGAATATCCTTTTCCCAAACAGTAATATGAAGTGTTACTCCATTTTCCATTCTACAGATTAAATAAGATTTTAAAAAGATGGATCTGGGGTGGCATTGCTTTGAAAAACAGGATTCAATTTAAGATAGAGCTAGAATCCAAAACATGCTGCAATTTTTAAGCTCTTTAATATCAAAATATTTACGAAGCATAATATATGTAAAGAATGGCAGTTAACTTTAACAATTTAAATTTTTGGTAAAATTTAATGTGGGCAGAAAATGTTACTTCAACATTTTAATTGTGAAGTATTGCTATATACTTTGTCACGTGGCTGAATAAAGCTCACGGCTTATTAACTAGTGAAGTGTTTCAGTGACTAGGGATTTTAAATATCTCATTCTTTTGAACTTCAACCATGACTGTATAATCATATTCGTTTGTTGTCCCTGAGCCTGAACGAGGTATAAACAAAAATCCCTTAGAAATGGTTAAAATAGATATGCTCATATGTTATCATTTACCCAACAAAAATGTAAAAAAAACAAAAAAAAAAAAACAAAAAACTGATTTGAGTAATTATGGTTACATAAAATTTTTTGTAACTATTCAATCTTTTAAGCATTCAAATTCCCAATGGTCAGAAAGTTTTAGCCATCACTACTGAAGACATGACCACCTTTTCACAAATTATCATTCAGGGGTGCCTGGGTGGCTCAGTTGGTTAAGCATCTGACTCTTGATTTCAGCTCAGGTAGTGATCCCAGAGTCACGGGATCAAGCCCCATGTTGGGTTCTGTGTGGAGCATGGAGCCTGCTTAAGATTCTCTCTCATCTCCTCTCCCCTGCTTACGCTCTCCAAAATTAAAAATTATTCAGTGCTATTGATTTTATATATAAATTTTTAGGTTAGGCCTTGCCATACCAAATTTCCTTTCTGCCTTGGTTTCATAAAGTAGCCTCAAAATGCAACCCTGTATTGAACTTTTTTTTAAAGAGTCAGATCTAAACAGTTTATATGTCAAGAAAATTGGCAAACAGCTGTTTTCTATTAACTTGTAGCTCTCCAGAGAAACCTACATATTATGGAGGTTTTGCTTAATGGTTGTCCATAGTAGGTAAAAGACCAGTAAGTAGTATGAATGGCAGACTACGACCAGACCCCACACCTCGCAACCTCGGTTCCAGAATTAGTACATCGCCACTAGAAGTACCAAGTTAATCAGTCTGACTCAACATTTAAAATCGGAGTATTCTTCTCTGTTAACTAATTTTGTCATGTATGTAAATATATATATGTGAATATATATATTTTAAAAACTACTAAAACCAGATCTAGAAAAAAGTGTAATCTACTTTCGTATTAAAAGAATTTCAGCTGTTAGAAAAATCAGCCGTCTTCCAAGACAAAAAAAACCATGCATCTTGGAAGTTAAAAAAAAAAATCCAATACATGAGAAGTATTTGGATTTAACGTTAGACAATTAACTAAGACAGTCACACAACATATGCATGTCAGTCTCCTATATGGTCCTAGAGCCTGCAGTATTGTAATTTATTGTGAAACCATGTAACCAAATACTTAAATATATCCACAACATCTATACCACGGTAATGCATAGTACATAATATACTAACATCTCAAAATAAATTTCTATTACAGTTTTATGCAAATTATGGTAGAAGATTATCACCTGCCACATTTTGAAATGGCACCAACTTCATGTAATGTTCTAGAGTAATGTACTAAAATCCTTACTGGTAATGATGTCTTATGCATTATCATCTGAACATTTGAAATCAAGCTGTTAATCGAATCACCACAGTATGTTATCAATTAAAATCACTGCATATTCAGATGTTAAAGCAGGAAGTTATACAGCAGGAAAAATATTTCTAATTCACAGTTTCAAAAATAAAGGGTGCAGTTTTCAAATATCTGATTGCTTAAATTGGTCGATTTAACAACTGCCTCCTTCAATACATGTAAACTATGTTTGCACAGCATTAGGAGATGTCTTTTATTTCAGAAGTTAGTTCTTACTGTTACAGGAGCACCACAAATTTGAAGGAAGAGGCTACAGTGTGAAATGAGCTCACTGAAGGATATGTTAAATAAAAATTTAACTACAATATAAGGTACTGCAAAGCTTTGCTTCCCCCCAGCACAGACCCCTTAATCAGGAAAAGTAGTCAACACTTACCAAATACAATATGTGAATTAGCGCTACAAGAGGGGGGGAAAATCTAACTCAACTAAAAGAAAACACTATATTAGCTAACAAACCTGTGACAGCTTCAGAATTTTCCTAAAAATAAAATTCAAAAGTGTACACAGTATTTGTATCCTTCAATAAGGAATGTAGGGATCCAAAGGGAATGAAAGAAACATCTGGCTTTAAAAATTTCTACGTTGGAAACACACGCACACAAATGGGTAACTGAGAAAAACTGAGTACTTAAATATTCAAATTTTAAATGTGTAAGAAAATTTATAATAGAAAAAGTGGCAAACTGTTATTGTGACTTGATTTGCTGAAAACATCTGCAAATTCACACTGGCATTAAGAAAACCAAAGTTTCAAAAATTTACTCCTCTCTCTCTCTTTCTCCAGATATGTTTTCTGTGCAAAAATAAATATCTGAAAATTGCACTAATACAATAATACTATTTTAACTTTTGTTATTATGAATAATCTGCACATGCTGCTTTACAGACAATACATATTTGTAAACTTGCTCATGCAAAATTAGTGTGCACAATAGGGATACTGTTAATCCCCACACTTAAAAAAAAATGATACCTTATCTTTTTTTAAACTGCCAAACCCTCTGAAACGTAACAAATCTTACACAGATATTCTTGTTTGCCAGCTAAAAATCGATTTATGTTGCTGAAACAAAAAGTTATACGAGAAAAACATGGTTTTCGTCTTGAAAATTTTTTGATTTTTTTTTTTTAAAGAAAAATTATAAAAGAAAGAAATTCATGGTCACAAAATTTCAACATTTTAATCCTAAACATTACAGGGCAAATAGATACTGGACCCTATCTCCATAAATCCTAAATTTTAATTTCCATTTTTTAAATGTTGCCCTAACCACTAAAACATTAGTGGCTTTACAACCTCTGGAGATTGTGGAAATACATGTTTCTGAAATAAATGCTACAAAAACAACAATGGAAGAAAGCCAAACTGTCTCCATGAGAAGAGGGAAAAAAATGGAACATTTTGAAGCCTTAAATACTTCTCTTTCCATGTCTTATGGTTAACCTGTCAATTCAGTGCATCATATGGTCAAAGTGATGGTCCCCGTGTTGAACAAACATCTAACTAGTGTCCATTGATTCCAAGTTAGTAGACGATGAATCTTTTTGGATACTTTCAAAGATGGCCGCCAGCTCAGGGTTAGAACTGATCTGTGACTGGAATTCACTCATCAGTGGACTCTTCTCTGCTTCTGGAATGGTTAGCAATGCTGCTACTGCTCTCATGGCAGATCGCTTTAGTTCATCTTGCTTTTCAAACTCCTGCTTTACTGAATTTGCTTTCACCTGTAACATTGAGTAAATTTATATTATAGGTTATAAAGACAGCTCCTGAACAAAATGTAAGCATGTAGAAATTTCTGGTAAATAAAGCAAAGCCACTGTCTTATAGGTCCAAAAGATACATTATACCTAAACACAGTTATTTTTAAACTGTTGAGCAGTAGCTCTCTTCCTTTGAGGGAACATTTTATACAAAGCCCCCTTATAAAAACAAAATCCAGAGCCCTCATGGTTGAAAACAGAATGGGACCCAGAGCCTTACCTGCTTAAGTAAGTCCTACTCTGGCCTCCAAGAAACTATTCTTCTAGCTACCCTGTTCACTCATTTTTCTTCAAACATGTCATGTACTGCCATGAATTGTGTATTTCTTCTGTGAAAAGTCCCGTTTCCTTCTGAATCTAAAAATAATTCTAACTTTTCAAGGTCCATTTTATATGTCATCGTGTTCATATGAAGTTTTCTAGGACTCCCACTCACCACCTCCTCTAGCAGAATACACCATTTCCTCCTTTATGGTCTCAGAATCGATACTTCAACATATGATACATAACTATAACACTAAACAAAAGCTTTTAAGAATGGCATTTAATGGTGCTACGTTTTCTAAAACATCCACATCTAAAAGGTTAACTTTTTACATTTTTTAATGTTTGTTTTTGAGAGAAACACAGAGTGTGAGTGGGGAAGGGGCAGAGAGAGAGGAAGACACAGAATCTGAAGTAGGCTCCAGGCTCTGAGCTGTTAGCACAGAGACCAGCGCAGGGCTCAAACCCACCAACCTCGAGATCGTGACCTGAGCCAAAGTCAGATGCTTAACTAAGCTACCCAGGAGCCCCTAAAAGATTCACTTTTAAAGGCAACTAATACATAGGGTGTTAGCATGGTTAAATTTGGAAAACTACAGTATGGAATCAACTAGGATTCTTGAATATACCAAGTCTGGCCTAGGGTGATGTCTATCAGTGATTACCTTAGTTGTACATGTGGCACGTAATGGCTCAACAAGTCGGTCCAACCTCTGTAGCACTGCACTTGGACAAAGGGTGGAGAGTCTCACCAACATTAAAAATGTGAGCATCTATTAGAAATTAAAACAAAAAATTTAGACTTTGCATTATTTTCTAAAGACAAAATTCCAAATCCTGACAAAGCTTTTAAGAGGAAATGCATAGCATGTACCATCAAGTTTCATTTTAATGTAATCTGCCATTTGGAATCACATAAATTTGTTTCAAACTTTATTCTGAGGAATATTAATTATGAGCATTAGGCAGATCGACCTTAGAATGTGGTCCTAGAGTCCAAAACTAGTAAAGTGGTTCTCAATCCTGGCTGCACATTAGCGCTGGAAAGCTTTAGAAATCTGCCCAATTCCTCAACCCCTTTCCCAGAGATTTTTACTTAACCTGTCAGGATAGGATCACAGATACAGTATTTGTTAAAAAGCCTTGTGTGTAACAGAATGGAAACCAATGAACAAGAAAGTAACTAGGAGAAAAGCTCTGTAATAAGTTTCCACTGTCTTAGCAGATATTCCTAAAAAAATCAAAAAGACTGGTTATTCAGTCTTATATTATCCTTATATTATAATATATAGATTATATATATAATATAGATTATATATATTATTCTATATATCTATATATTATATACAGATAATATATAGAATATATGTATAGAATAATATATTATATTATCCTTATATTATCCATATAAAGCCCAGTAACTCATAATCTTTTTTTTCTCTTACACTATAAACTACAGAATAAAACAGGAGGATCCTATTACTTCTTTTGGGGTTCTCTTCATTGAATTTGGGAGGGTCAGGTTACTACCACATAGGAAACAAGTAGGAATTCTGATAGTATGGCTGAATTACTTTTCAACTACCACTTTTGCCCTGCTTGACTAAAGGGCCTGAAGAAGAGACAATGAACGGTTTTTAAACCACCCTTTTATAGTTCGTATTTAAAATGGACATGAGCAAATAAAACAAAGAGCAGCTATGCAAAGTTCCTACTCTAAAACTTTGAAGGGTATTTCTAATTTCTACAGATTGCTATGTATATGCGGAAACAGTCCTTCTGTATTATCCTTTAACAATACTTTTGATATTAAGCCTATTATACTGGAAAATAAAAATCCCCCATTCATGTAAGTAAAACAGTTATCATACAGAACAGCTCTAAAGACAGACAAATGAATTAGCCAAGACACTGATGGAAAACTAAAAAGGAAAAGAAAAAACTCCCTTGAGAAGATTACTGTCCAATATTAAGACAGGCCAAAAAAAAAAAAAAACATATATATATATATATAGTAGTAGTAGTAATAATTTCACTCCTTATACTCTGAACACCAAAACCTGCCTGGACTCTTCTTTTAAGTAATGGAAAGATCTCTGGTCTATGCATTAAAGCAAGCTGGCATACAGAATTTGAGAATTTTCCATCCATAACTTAGACTTGACTTCCTCCTCCAATGAGGTTTCTGGATTTTCCCTGTAATGTTACACTGTATTACTATTACTTTTGCATATTCTAGTTTATAGTACACTTATTAAATCATGACAAGCAAATCAATTTTTCTTAATACACAAGAGTAAATTGCAAGGGTGAAAGTCACTATAGCAAAGTCTTCCTCTAAAGCAATTTATAAACAGGCACAAATATCTTACCTTAATATCATAATGGTCCTTCAAACCATCTTCAACATGATTTAGAAATTCAAAGATATCTAGTCTATCAAGACAACTGTCTAAAAGTGTGTACATACACTCAAAAGCTGCCTTTCTAATATCCAGTCCATCATCAACTGTATGCTTAAATGGACCCATTTCTACCTGTTGAAACAAAAAAGAATGTGTGGATATACTTAAAAGTAAAGGACAAGCTTAGATAAACAGTAATGTAACTAACTTACCTCTCTTATAAGCTCCTTTCTAACTTTTGTTTCATTATAAAGATGTGGCAGAACAGTATCTAGAAGATCCCTTATTAATGACGGTTTATTATGTGCTGCTGAATTGAATGTGACCAAGGCTACTCTTCTTACATTCAAATCTGGGTCTTCCAGTGTTTTTAGGAAATCACCTGAAAATTTTAAGAGAAACATCATATAGTCATGGTAGGCTTAAAATACAATATACATTATATATTTTTTCTAAATGGCTAAGTTTATGTTGATATTATTTTTTCCATGCAGGTGACAGAAGGACACGATAAGTGAAATACAGAACTTCTTTTGGCAACAGGTAATCAATTAGACCCACTCACATTCAGACATGATAACCGATTCTTAGCACCATTATATAATGCAGAGAGTATGGAATGAGTGAGCCCCAAAAGTTCTTCAATTACGTTTACAGATAATTTATTTTTTATTTAAAAAAAAAAATTTTTTTTTAAGTTTATTTATTTTTGAGACAGAGAGAGACAGAGCATGAACGGTGGAGGAGCAGAGAGAGAGGGAGACACAGAATCGGAAGCAGGCTCCAGGCTCTGAGCCATCGGCCCAGAGCCCGACGTGGGGCTCGAACTCACAAACCGTGAGATTGTGACCTGAGCTGAAGTCGGACACTCAACCGACTGAGCCACCCAGGCGCCCCTACAGATACTTAATTTAAAAAAAAAGGTAGGTTGCACAGAGAAGTGACGGAACCAGCAGCTATAAAAATATTGCGAATGGTGCACTCAAGAGTTCAAAATTAGTATTTTCACTAAAAGCAACAAAAACAGAAAAAACTGAGTTCGAATAAAATAATTAGCCTGAGACAGATCCGCTGCTTGATAAACTGAACACTATTAACAAGTACACAATTTATCGGATGATAAGGAGACATGCGCCTTCAAAATACTTTTATTTCTATCTTTAATGCCGAATGTATGAATTGGTAAGAGGTTAAGAATACAGAAGGAGGGGGCGCCTGGGTGGCGCAGTCGGTTAAGCGTCCGACTTCAGCCAGGTCACGATCTCGCGGTCCGTGAGTTCGAGCCCCGCGTCAGGCTCTGGGCTGATGGCTCAGAGCCTGGAGCCTGTTTCCGATTCTGTGCCCCTCCCCCGTTCATGCTCTGTCTCTCTCTGTCCCAAAAATAAATAAATGTTGAAAAAAAAATTAAAAAAAAAAAAAAAAAAAAGAATACAGAAGGAGGAACCTGAAACTCAACACAGAACAAAAAGTAGAAACTGCAAACGTGGGGAAGAAATTATAGTGCAAAGATGTTTGGAGTCACACAGAGGGGGATCCAAATCACTTCATTTGCCAATTTTATGACTTTTGGCAAGGTACTTTAGGCAAGAGCCTCAGTTTCTCAGCTTATAAAGTGAGCATTCCAAACCTTTTAAGACTACATGAGTAGAATAAGCTGCATGTACACTGTTGAATAGTCTGGGACATACCTGGTATTCTTATGGAGCTACCATTCTTCATTATGCAGTCTCAACCCTACAATCAGCAATCTTTTGGAATACATGGGGAAAAAGAGCAGTGCCAACACTTGACTGTATCACAACGGCAATTTGAAAAAATGGAAAGGAAGTAATACTTCAGACACCATACACTGGGGGGCAAACTCAAGGCTGACCCCCCAGGAAACTTCTGATTACAAAAAAGTTCAGGAGATACCTTGGATTCAAAAATAATTCAAATACACCAGACTAAATCTCCTCATCCCTCTCTTTGCTTAGAATTACTAAGACAGTAAATGAGAATAATACTTTATTCTAATTATCTGCTTTCAGAAAAGCATCTAAAATATTGCTATTATTATGGACAAATGATGACATGGACTAGGATCAAAGATCCCCAAATCTTCAGTTTAAAAATTATAATTTTTAAAAAGCTTCCTAGGTGGTTCTGATGTTCGTATTAGTCACAAATAATACTAAACTAGATCATAATTCAAAGAGAATGACAATCATCTGATCAAATAACTACACCAACGATACACAATAGTTGACTTGTCAACTTGGAAATAGGTCTCTAGAGATGTGGCGCAGGATTCTTTGTCCTATCTTGTACAACACAAAAAATGTCAACAAATATATCAAAGCAAAAAAACAGGTGAGGAGAACAAAGGCAAGAATCTTCCAATACAGACCTTCTTTAAATTATTTCTAGGTCCCAGCGATAGCATCCATTTATCCCTGCATCCCTCTTATTAACTGGTAATCCATTTCTTAACTGAAAATCCATTTTCATTTTTATTTAATCCAAGTTAGTTAACATGTAGTGTAATCATGCTTTCAGGAGTAGAATTTAGTGATTCATCACTTACATATAACACCCAATGCTCATCCCAACAAGTGCCCTCCTTCATGCCCATCACTCAGCCCATCTCCCCACCCAGTACCTCTCCAGCAACCCTCAGTTTGTTCTCTGTATTTAAGAGTCTCTTATGATTTGCCTCCCTGTTTTAACCTTATTTTTCCTTCCCTTCCCTATGTTCATCTGTTTTCTTAAATTCCACATGAGTGAAATCATGATATTCATCTTGCTCTGATTTATCTCTTAGCGTAATACATTCTAGTTCCATCCATGTTGTTACAAATGACAAGATTTCCTTCTTTTTGATCACCAGGTAATCCACTGCAATTCTTTTAAATTGTGTTTTTTCCCTTTGTTGGCCTACTGCACAATGGCACGAAACTACAAAGCTTCTTTGCCATATCCCTCTATTCTCTCTGCTGTTATTGTCATTGCTCTGTTTCCAAGAAAACACCAAACTAAGCTCTAAAGGTTTTTAGTTTTACCAACTCTAAGAAAATTGATGATGATGAAATCCACACAAGAAATTATAAAATCATTACTAATAATCCTAGAAGCTAATTCTTGACGTCACAGAAACAGAGACAGCCCTAGTCTTTCTTGGCTATCTTAGTTCTACCCGACTCAGTTTTTTATTCTTCCACCGTTTCCACCTTACATATGAAGTCTTCACAGTTCTCCCTGGGAGCTGGAGGGTTTACAAGTAATAACAGAAAACCGGGCCTCCCACAGATAAAGCAAGAACCAAATATGTAGTTGACTCTGAAGGACATCCTAGTGTTATTTACCAATTTCAGTGATTTGCAAAATTATCTGGTAACAACTGCAAACTGAGGGATGATAGATAATCACATTATCAATTATCTTTTTAATGAAATAATTACCAGACCCTTAAAAGCATTTTAGTTCCTTGGTAGTATTTTTGGCTACTGAGATTATTAATCAGTATGTTCACCTTTGTTTCCACTTACCTATGCAGTTCTTTAACAATGGATCAATAGGTTGCGGATGATCAGAAATAGTAAACTTCACAGCTGTAACCACAGAGCTTCGGGCATACGATGAGCCTAATTAAAAATAAATTTTAAGTCTACTGGTACGTAAATTCACTAAAATCCATGGGCATCTTTATCATTTTCAAACCACTTTCAACTAACACCAGTGTCTTCAATTCCTTAAAATTCTCTTTGGTCCAGAGGGGTGACACACACTGTTCTCAGGGAAGCAAAGTTTTACTCGTAAACTATAATCCCATTAGGTTTCAAAAGAAATAATGTCTTCTGGGAAGGAGAAGGGCTGGAAGAACAGCAGTGGGGGATCTAAGCTCTCACAAAAGGGAAGTGTTTAAACCCACAATTTCTTAAAAAAGCAGTTTCTAAAAAAAGCAATGGCTATTATTATCCCCTATTTGGTCGAAAGGAGTTGACACTGGTAATCTGAAAACAAAACTCTCCTAGGTTCTTTCCTTTGAACTAAATTCATTAATTTTAGTATTATAATTAGTACTACCAAGCTCCTTAGGAGACGTTAATTCAACAAACATCTGTCTTTTCCACAATTTTAAGATTAAAAAGTAGCACTGAAATATAATGAACACTGGAAATTAGAACAGATTCATTTAACCGTTATTATTCTAGCTTTTTAAACAACAAAATGTCACTTGAATATGGCAATAGGTTCTACATATAACACAAGATTGTTTTAGCTTCTGCATTAGGCATCTTTCAAGGTTACCAACTGCTAATAAAATTTTAAGTAAGAAAATCTAGGTACCCACCTGATATCAAATATCCCTTAAGCCGTGGAAGGAGAGTTTCTGGATCAATTAGAGTGAGTTTCCCTAGACATTCAGCAACAACATTTCTGGTTCCTTCTTCTGCACACTCACAGTGCTTTAGCAATAAGGCCCAGATATTTTCAACATATGGTTTAAGGCCCACCACTGATGCAGAGCTAATAATTTCCTTCAAGGAATGAAGCAGAAGATACTGCCTTTTGGGTTGACTGGTTATTTCTTGTAAGACAAATGGCAGATACTCAGGAAGGTTGCCCACGCTAATGCTGCCTAGTGCATAGGAGGCGGCTGATTTAACTTCTTCACTAGGAGATGAAAAGGCTTCTAATATTACAGATTTTAGTTCCAGCTGCCCACTTAAGTCAATATGATGCCCAACTTCTCCAAGAGAAAGCAGAGCTAAGAGACGAATGGAATCTGTAGACCTTGAGTTCTTAACATCTTGAATAAATTGACCTACTACGGCTGGTCCTTCTTTAGGGCATGCTCGAGTAAGGGCAGCTACACATTTGGCAATAGAATAGTAAGACTGCTTGTGAGTAAGAGCTGTGCTCTGAGAATAAACTGGACCGGTTAGCATGCGCAACAAATCCATGTAGCCTAGATTATTTGTTCCAGTGACAACCAGAGCTTGGAAAAAGTCTAGCATGGCGCTAAGAGCTCCCCCCTGCAATAAAGGTGATCTCACAAGTCCAATAAGTTCATTGAGAATGGATCCACTTATTTTTGAAAGGGAGGAGGGATACACTTTCGCCAGTGTGGTAAGAAAACTGATAGCCATCTGTGAAACATGCATATCGCTTTCGCTGATAAGAGGTGGGAGCTCATCTAGAACTGCATCTATCATGGCAGCTGTCAAGCTGTCACTATAGTTTTTAATTAGAATATCTAGAGCAGAAAGGGTACCCAGTTTCAAAGCTCTCTGGTTTTTCCTGAGAAATGAAGCAAGGATAGGAACCCCTTCTCCCAGGACAGGCCTCAAATCTATCTTCAAAGGCGACCCAGCAATCAGTGTCAACGCCTTCACTGTGGTTAACCGGGTAATTTCATTCTTTAGTCTCTCCAAGAAAATCTGAAGCGTATTAGGCAAATCAGAACCCAAATTGTCTCCAAGGTTGCAAATAATTTGCCCCATACAAGAAATAGCCCTTTCCTTGACTTCCTGATCAATGTCGGCTGCTTTTAACCTCTTAATGGTGCAGGTAAATAGATCTTTGATATAAGGAGTTGCATCAAACGAGGAAGGCTGATCTAAAGGACGAATTACTTTGACAAGCTGTTGGGTAACAAGAAGTGCTTCAGATGTAATCTTGTAAAATGGGTCTCCGACACAAGCCACCACTGGAGGGACCAAAGCCTGAACGTGAGGATGGAAGACTTGAGGAGAGTGGTTACAGAGGATTACATACAGACACGACAGAGCATCAATCTTCAAATTTGATGAACTTGATTTATCATTCAGTGAGAAAATGATTCCTAAAAAGCCAACAAAAAAAAAAGTCCAATAATTCTTAGTTTCATGAAAGAAAAAAATTAAAACCTAATCCCTAAAATATTACTAAAGTTCCCACTTCGTCATACTATCTCTAAAGTAGTAGAGACTCCACAATCTACGATAAATAGGACAGCCAAGAAAGTTACAGTAAGGTTTTAAACTTTGTACTTGAAAGTTTCTAACTTGAGTTCAAGATGGTTGTACGTGCAAATTAAGTTGTCACAAATTACGCTTTTGAAGGAAACAACGATTTAAGCTTATCGAAGACTTAACAATAGTCTGTGGTAAGTCCCCAAAGTGATTTATCTTTCATACCTGGTACAAGTACAGGAATGTGTTGCGTTAGGGCTCCAGGTAGTACATTTACCAGTTCAGTTAACATGTTAAAACAACACTGCCGGGTCTTGACACTTTTTTCTTTCATCTGTTTGTGCAGAGCTTTAACAATGTTGGGAACCTGTAATTATCACACACTCATTAGCTATTGGTATTTCCTCAGTACACTTACCACAAATTATAGGGGATGGGGAGAATGAACAGTTTATCTTTTTTTGTCAAATTCCTAATTCCGCTATCTACTAACAAGATTGTCTGATGCAGCTTTTGTTGTACCCACTACATTTGTGTTCTTTGAACTGTATTTGCTTTATACTGATAACAGAGAAAAGCTAGCATTAGCTCTTAAACAGAGCAACAAGTCTTCCTTAATTAATTTTTGATTCTGAAATACATAAGACTAAGTAGAAATCTAACCAAATAGTAAATTTTCAACCAAAATTTTAGCAACATAATTTATAAATGGCTTTTTGAACAAAAATAGCACAGATACGCATTAAACGAAAAGGGACAAACTATGGAAAATAAACCATTAAACAGGTCTTTATTTTTGCTTTTAGTTTGCTCTCACAATGAAGTAAGACCTCACTTCAAAATATAGCTACATGCAGCAAGTTTATGATTCAAAGACATCTGCTTCTAAACTTTCTACCGTTTTGTTAGCTGGTAAAACATAAATAGGGTATTTGGTTGGGAGAATACATACACACACATACCATGTTGAGTGATCTGAGGGCTAGAGACAAAAGACGACAACCTGATTTGTCAAACCATCAGAATGTCCCATGATTTTACCTGACTTCTATACATTTATTTAAGGGCTTGTGTCCTCCATACACTTTATCTCGTTTCCTTCTACAGTGCATTCTTCAATGTTCACCTTTAAGTTCACCAGGAATTTTCTGTTAATTTGTACTACTTGAAACCAAGAGACATACGGTATGTACATCTCCCATAGTTTCGTTGTTCAGTCCCTCTCAACATCTGTTTTGTAATTTATAAAAATGAACCAATGTGTACACCATTGGGCTGCTGTAGGGATTAAATACAAGATAGGAAAATGCCTAGCGTGCACCAAACATTCAATAGGAGCTATCTAGCTCTGATCTTTAGAATCTTAGGGATGCCCTAAAGTGAAAAATATCAATGCCAGCTCTTATTAATAAAAATCCGTAAGTACTTACTATGTACTAGGCACTACACTAAATGTTTACATAGATCATCTCATCTCTTACTTCCCTGGGTAGACAATTCTAAGTAAACCATTACTACGCGTGAGAAAAGTGAGGTTTAAAAAAATAACTACCTTATCCAGGATCATGCAGCTAAATTAGAGCTGTGGAGTCACACTACTTGTGTTCATACTTTGCTTCACTCCTAAGATTCCTCTGTTAACATCAGAGATAATTTTACTGAATCTTAAAATTATTTTAATATTGCTTATCTAATAAATCAAGAACACCTCAATCAGGATAAACTATAAGTGACATAGCATGAATGAGTATACATAAACTCCTATAGAAGTATATCCCAGAACTCTGCTTCTCTGAAGATGTTCTGAGACTCACATTTCCATATAAAAACCCAATTTTACAAGATCATATTTATGAACATGACTTCCAATCATACTTTTTAAATTTTTTTTTTTTTAACGTTTATTTATTTTTGAGACAGAGAGAGACAGAGGATGAACAGGGGAGGGTCTCAGAGAGAGGGAGACAAAGAATCCGAAACAGGCTCCAGGCTCTGAGCTGTCAGCACAGAGCCTGATGCGGGGCTCGAACTTACGGACCGCGAGATCATGACCTGAGCCGAAGTCGGCCGCTTAACCGACTGAGCCACCCAGGCGCCCCTCAATCATACTTTTAAACTGACCTGACTCTGAAGCATTGTCAGAGGTGTTTCTCCCTGCTCCATAGCATCAGGGTCACACAGCCAACTTTGTACAGGACGAGTTTGCTTCAAAAGAGAAAGGTATGCATGAAAAACATCTGCCTTTACATTCTCTTCACGCTCTTTAAATCTCGATATCAGTGCAGGAGAGACAGTCTTGTAGAATTCTGGAAGCATTTCATGCCTTGTGCTAACTACAGCATCCAAGCACTTAGCGGCCGCACGTCTCACTTTCCAGCTCATGTCGTCATCATCACTGTATTCGTCGTCACTCCCTAGAGAGAAGTTTTAATGTTAACAGGTAAGAAAAGTTTATCATTTAACACAGAAAGTGAATCGATATTCAAACTAAGACAGTTTTAAAACTTTTCACTTAAGTACAGCAAGTCTTAAAAGAGCAAGTACTTAACAGATAGAAATTATACCAAGTTACATATAAATTAACCTCTAAAGAAAATAATCGTAATTGTTTTTAACTCGTTAATCATCTTCTCACTTATTATGGGTAATGAGCAGCTTAAATCATTTAAAATCATTTTTAAATTATTAACACATGAAACTTCTTTCCAAAATAAACACCTGTAAAACATAAATCTCTCATCCCAACCTTTTAAACAGTATGTTTACTTACTTGACACTATAGGAAAAGCAATCAATCAATCACAGAAGGCGTTAATAAGATAAACCAGCAAATATGATTTGTGACTATAGATGATATATTAAAAAGCATGGTTAAAATCCTAGGACATGCTGTAGACTAATTTTCTGGGGAGAGAAAGAATACTGACTGACATCAGCTTTCTTTGGGATTACAAGGGTTTTCACTACATTTAATGACAGGCTTTTAGGAAAAAATATGTGTATTTTCAACCTTTCAACGTATTCTCATGACAGTTTAAAAACACAATACTTCCTCAATTACAAGAAAATCCTTCTAACAACAAAGCACCATCTTCTCCAAATTCCTGCTAAACCTTAAAACAATAAGCATTCCAAGTATAAGCATTATCAACTCCACCTCACTTATGTATGCTTCATTACATACATATGTAATGTGTGTGAAATCTCTGAAAATTATTTCCTTCCAACACCATCAGACTGAATCAGTTGGGCAACATAAAGTCAGGAGGATGGCAAAAATGCTAGCAGTTCTTAGAACAGTCTAAAATTAACAATAATTTTGTTATTAGATAAGATTATAGCCCTGACACGCTGATTCCTCAGTGGGGGGAAAAGAGGTCATCTCTTCACTGGTTTATATTCCAATTAGCTTAATGACAGCTAAATGTGGCCAGCTATGCCTTACAAAATCCTAGGATGATATTAAAGTTTTGTTTACTTAATTTCATTTTGGCACATTATAGGAAAACCTAACCAAATACTACTAAACCCAAGGCATATGACTTATTTGCAAATACATATTTGAAAATTAAAAGGTACTATATCAAAATAGATTTAAAAGCAAACAAATAAATGAAGTTTTCCCCATGGCAACCCATGTGAATTATTTTGTAGAAATATACTTTATTGGAAAAAAAGGGTTATTAAAACATTAAATATCCTAATCACTGAAATTATGGTGCTTTCATGTTACAGTAACACTATGGTGCAAAGACAGTCATTAGGTATAACCCATGAAAACTGATGTAACAGCTAAAGGACTTGGTTAGTTATTCAACATAAGTACCTGGCACACTAAAAACCAACAATCAAAACTTGGAAGATATCGCTACTGCTTTTTTCAAAGGATATTCTATTATAATCCCTTCATTAATACAACACATTTACTGAGTGCCTACTGTGTGTCAAGCACTACCCTAGGCACTGGGATAAAGCAGTCAACAGAGAGACTAAAACTCTCTGTCTTCATGAAACTTACATCCTAGATGTGGAAAATAATTACAATATGTCAAAAGGGATTAAATGCAATGAAAATAAAAACACTGAGAAGGAATAAATAAAGAGGAAAGCCCGGAGATGAGAGACTGAATGAGGGGGGTATACAAGAAAAAGTAATTATGTATAACCTCAAAGTTTTTGGCCTGAGAGACTAAGATGAGATGGAAAAGGCTAAAGAATAAACTGGTTAGGCAGGAGATAGGGGAAAAGTGGGGAGAAGATATTTTATACATCTAAGCAGTGAATCAATTAAGCAGATGTATACATGAACTTAAAAGTCACAGGAAAGATCTGGAATAAAGAAAAATTTGGGTTTTCAGCATAATGATATTAAATGACATTTAAGGATATTAAACCTAGGAGACTAGGTAAGATTAACAAGAATATGAGTTCACAGAGAAGTCTAAGCCCTGGAATACTCTGAAGTTTAGTGGTCAGGATTATGAAGAGCAACCAGCACAGAGAATGAAAAGGGATAATCACAAAAACAGGACTACACCCAGGAGAGTGTGGTACCCTGGAAGTTCAAGAAACACTGCCGAACTTAGTAACAGGCAAACATTTGAGATCACTGGTGATCCTGTCCATCACTGAAGACTAGATTTAAGAGAGAAGAAAAAAGGAATTGGAGAGCGTTCTTTTCAGTTCGGTTGTAAGAGACACTGGGCATTAGCTGCCTGTGTAATATTGGGTTAAGGGAGATTTTTTTTTTTTATAGTCACTTGTTGTTTTAAGACAAATGAAATTATAGACTTAAGAGGACATAAATTCAAAAATCAAAAGTATGAAAACTATTATGAAATCCACCAACCCATATACCACATAACTTACCTATTTAATTATCTCCACTATGATTCTTTTAATACTAGCAGAAACAACTTAACACAAACATCTATGTTCCTAAAAGTGCTATCCCTTTCCAGAGTAAATACTACAAATCACAGCATGAGGACATCAATCTTAGGAGCCTGAGAAATGTCTAGATTATTTATGAAAGTTAAATGGAGCCTCAAACAATATTTAGGATTTTTCATGAAAGTATGTATACAACCAGCCAAACAACTGAATATGTATATCTACATCACAGTTTAAAATAAAATTCATTTCCCTCCTTACAAAATCTTTGTAGAAATTTGAATAAAGAAAAATAAAAACAAAACAAAACACACACACACACAAAACACAAATATCGTTTATATTGCTAGCTAAGGGAAAAATACTAACATCTTTTTTTTCTGTATATTAAAAAAAATAAAACTGGGACATAACTTTGTCCCACTTTTTCACAAAGCTTATTAATAAGTGCCTTAATATTTTTCTAGAACAGGACTCTGAAAATGTTGTATAGCAGTTTAATACATAGATGCCCCATAATTTATTTAATCAACTTGCTATTGTTGAATACTGAGGTCATTTCCACTTTCACTATTATAAATAAATGGTACAATTTGGGGATAAGAATCCTCTCCATCTATAACACTGGCTCTTTGATGAAAATTTAACACATTGCTTCTATATAATTTGAAATACCTTGGTCATCATCATCACCACCGTCTGCATCCATGGCATTTTCATCTTCATCTTCATCATCATAATTATAATTTGGATCATAGGTAAGATATTTAAGACAAATATTTATAATGGTAGAAACATGAGGATATACTTCCTTAGGACATCTGAAGAAAAAAAATAAAAGCTGCCTTGAATAACTATTTTTCCCCTTCATTTAATATCTGACACATTTTGGGGCGCCTGGGTGGCGCAGTCGGTTAAGCGTCCGACTTCAGCCAGGTCACGATCTCGCGGTCCGTGAGTTCGAGCCCCGCGTCAGGCTCTGGGCTGATGGCTCAGAGCCTGGAGCCTGTTTCCGATTCTGTGTCTCCCTCTCTCTCTGCCCCTTGCCCGTTCATGCTCTGTCTGTGTCCCAAAAATAAATAAACGTTGAAAAAAAAAATTTAATAAAAAAAAAAATATCTGACACATTTTGCTTTATTACCAGATTTCTTTCTTCCCTTTAACATAGCACAGAAAAAGTGGTTCTTAGCCTTTTCAATAGCAATGACTCGACATATTTTAAAATATTTACTTTTCAAATGACACTTGATTTTAAGATGAACTTTCCCCCTCACATTTTCACATCTCTGAAATCAGGATGATTCTTACAATAAATGATATACTGTGGTTAATTTAGGGTGGAATAGAAATCTGTATATTTATGTCTATCTTCTGAACATATGACTAGAAGACCAAGCCCAAGTGAACATGCTCTTCAGCAACTAGGACTGTTTGTAAAAATGCCAGTGCACACTCTTCTAGGCTAGGTCTTCTAGCTATATGCTGTATGTTCTAGCTCTGGCTATATGTTCTGAGACAGAACATAGAAATGCCCCACAATAAAGGAATAATTAAAAGAACAGAAACAAATCCCACAATTTCTGATTTTAAAAATTTGGATGGGGCGCCTGGGTGGCTCAGTCGGTTAAGCGCCCGACTTCAGCTCAGGTCATGATCTCGCGGTCCGTGAGTTCAAGCCCCGCGTCGGGCTCTGGGTTGATGGCTCAGAGCCTGGAGCCTGCTTCCGATTCTGTGTCTCCCTCTCTGCCCCTCCCCCGTTCATGCTCTGTCTCTCTCTGTCTCAAAAATAAATAAACATTGGGGCACCTGGGTGGCTCAGTCGGTTAAGCATCCGACTTCGGCTCAGGTCATGATCTCACAGTCTGTGAGTTCGAGCCCCGCGTCGGGCTCTGTGCTGACAGCTCAGAGCCTGGAGCCTGCTTCACATTCTATGTCTCCCTCTCTCTCTGACCCTTCCCTGCTCATGCTCTCTGTCTCAAAAATAAATAAACATTAAAAAAAATTAAAAAAATAAATAAATAAAATAAATAAATAAATAAACGTTAAAAAAAATTTAAAAAAAAAATAAAAATAATAATTTGGTATAGGGGCGCCTGGGTGGCCCAGTTAGTTAAGCGTCTGACTTCGGTTCAGGTCATGATCTCACGGTTGAGGAGTTCAAGCCCCGTGTCGGGCTCTGTGCGGACGGCTCGGAGCCTGGTGCCCGCTTCGGATTCTGTGTCTCCCTCTCTCTCTCTCTGCCCCTCCCCTACCCATGCTCTGTCTCTCATAAATAAACATAAAAAAAAAAAATTTGGTATGACCATGAAGCTGCTTCTCAAAACCATGAGTGGGACAAAGGATTATTGCAGATAACAAGTGAAGTCTCAAGACACTGTGCTACCAAACTTAATTCTCACCAAAGGCAAAAAAAAAAAAAAAAAAAAAAAAAAAATCTGCTACTTAGCCAGTATGGCCTTCTAGCACATAAATGCAGATTTTATTATTAGAACCAAGGTTTCCAAATTGAGATCCACTGTCCTAGCAAAATGGAGGTGATAAACCTCAACAATTGCTGAAAAGATATAAAATTCACTATTGATTTTTGGCCAGATAATTAATTTACCCTAATGCCCTTTAGGATAGTAACCACATTATCAAATTAAACCAAAAGACAACGATAAATGACTTTCTAAGTTCAAGTCCTAAGAATGAAATGGAAACATTTCAAAATAAAGACTGTATTCTGAAATATAAGATGATATCCACTTCAAATACTATATGATCAGCTTAATAATTTAATCAAGATACATCTGAAATCCAAAACTCAAATCTTGACTGTCAAAACAATCCATTTCTCCACACCCACCTAACCTAGAGCGTAATTATTACTCTAAGGGAACATTTTTATTTGAAAAATAGAGATCTTAAGACTTACCTTCTCACAAATGACTCAAAGGCTTGAATGCAATACTCTCTTAGTTCATCGTCATCTACATTACAAAATTTTACCACCAAAGGAATTATCTTCTCAAGGTATTCACCTAAGAAAAGCATATTGGTTCTTAAAAATATTCATTTTTTTCTTTAAGGAAAATTTTAAAGTATTTAAATATTTCTTACCTATTCTATGACCAGCTTGCCTACTAATTGCGGCAATACATTGTATGTAGGTCCTTGTTGTTGACATGGAATCATTTTTGGACAATTCTGACAACAGATGTTCAATAAGATCTACAAAAACTATATTTCCACAGCTCATAACCAGATGGCCAAGAGCAATAATGGTTCTTTTCCTCACTGCAAGTCTAGGGCTGGTCAACTGGGGGAGCAGACAGGTCAGAATTGAAGGATGGAAATTAACAAGAAGTCCTCCTTGCCTTAAAATAAAAAAGAAAACAATAAATAAATTCAAAATGTTTGAGCACTACTTAAATATCTGGCCTCTGACCCCAATGTAGTCAAAGAGTAAAAATGTTAGAAGGCACTAATTCAAATTCAGAATTCAAGTAAAACTAAATTCTTACTCTACCAACCCAACTAAAAAGTTAAGTAAACACAGTTTTGAAATTTGTATCCCAAAATTCCCTTCTGCAATCTAGAACTGTATCCCTATCCAACCAACAAGCTTGAGAATACATGAAAAAACCAATGGTCTTGTCCCTTTCTCCCCCTCCCAGATTTCTAATTGTTTTCTCTATTAATAGCTTTTTCTCTATTATAGCTTTTTGGGAGTTCACAACACTCAAAATCTCAGCATCTCTTGACTATCCCTGCGGCCTTCCTCAACACATCTATATACGAAGTTGCATTGATCTTGTTGATTCAACCCTCTCTTTTAAATCATTTCACATGGGCAGTTCAGGGAGTCAATAGCAGTTAAGCATCTATGTGCCAGGACACTGCAACTGATCCAGTCACAGGACAAGAAGTCTAACTGAATAGTTCCTACTTAACCAAATTAAGTATAAATCCCTCACCCTCTTCAACATAACCACAACCTATGAAAATGATTTCCTACTACTCTTCTATTCATTTCATATATGAAGGAAAACAAGAATACAATGTTTCCTAACTCCAAGATTACTTAATGCTAATATATTCTAAGCCTGGGCACATACACCAGTGTCCTATCCATTCTTCAAAATTAAATTCAAATGCCAGTCTTTCTTGGAATCTTGGAATCGTCCATTTTAAACCCAAAAATACACTTAATAGTTTCAGTATTTAGTCTCATTCAATCTTACATTGTAGTCATTTTTGTCCTTATCTCCTATAGTACAATATAAGCTCCTGTGTGTGCCAGGATGACTGCTCTTACCTTTCACTATAAGTATGTACCAGACGAAGGCATTTGATTATTTTCAAGTTGCAGTGGATCAGGCAAAAACAATATACAATGAAGACATAATGATTTGGAGAATTAGGGACAAAATGAAATTGACAGGTCTTTTAAGGTATATTCCCCCTAAGAGTTGCTTAGATCTTCCTATCTTCCCAAGTTTGACCTCCAGGTGAAAGCAAACACGGAACAAATGTACAAAGTCAAGCTCCCTCCTCTCAAAACATGCAGTATAATCATGGGTGCTAAAATGTATACCAGCATTATTTTAACTGGAAAATTTGTTACTTCTAACCACACAACTCTTATCTAAATAGATCATTATATTCAAAATATAAGAGTAAAAAACTAAATATAAAAACTGTGATGAAACATTCAAATGACAAATTTTATTACTTTTCAAAACTACAAAAAATGCTTGCTGTGCAGGATTACATGATAAATAATCAGTTTATTTCTCCTCTTACCCCTAACCACATATCTATAAAACAGCCACAAGTTAAATATGAACAATTAAAAAATAACAATATTAAAAATAAACAAACATGAACAATTTTAGGCCAAATTTTATTTTTATCAAAAGGCGTTTTAATAAATGCAGTTTTTGTATTACAAGTAATATAAATCACAGGCATGTTTACCTGCTCAACATATCAGCCATAATATCCAAAGCTTCTAGCTGAACAGAGACATCTTCCTGCTTTGCTATTGCACTGGTAAGACGTCCAGTAATCTTTTTACATACATTAGCAGCTAATGCAGAGCCTGCATAAATAATAAACCAATTATAATTTCAAGGCAAGTAAGTATGTTGATTCCACCTTGTATTTATGGTGGTTACCAGATATTCAACAACTCAAAACTTGATAATAATCAAGACTGACTCAAGAGATTCATGTCAGAAAAATATGTATTTCAAAACAGATTGTTTTCCAATAAAATAATTTATTAGACATAAACAATAAGAGATAATAACTGCAGAAGGAGTACACGACATAGGCAAAACAATACCAATTCAACAGACTCTCCTGGACAGCTACTTCTAGATACAGAAATGACTCGCCTGTGGAGCCAGTAATGGCTATAGTGTTTGCACCTCTAGACTGGAAAGCAGAAATGATTATTCTTCTACTTGAATACTCTTATTACTAGTAACCTAGATATTTTAAAATTTCTGTGAACTAAAAACCAAATATATTCTAATCTCCAATACCTAACATGGTCTCTTAAAAAAAAAGAGAGAGAGAGAGAGCTGTAACCTAAAATAAGATCCTTCATACTCCAATCCAAAGATCCCAAAACTTCATTATGAAGTAGAAATGCTGTTCCAAAGAACTCATAAATCAAGGTTATTACTATTCTGAAGTAGATTCGTATTGTTACTGGCAAGTGGAAGAAAAAAAGGAACAAGAAATAATCTAAATGGTTAGAATTCTTGTTAGAACCAGAAACCAACTAAAACATGTTTCAATGAGAGAAAAGAACTAAGGATGATTATCAGTGTTAACTAATACAAGAGATATTTTATTGACATAATTAATCAATGTAATAACATGAGATATTTTATTGAAATAATTAATAAGAGTAAGGACAAACTGGTAAGATACAGTAGAAAAAGCATCAGCTTTGGATTAAAAGATAATGGAGGATTTGAATCTTTACCCAAACAGGTAATCAAAACTTTGGGTGAATTAACCTCGTCTGTCTTTCAGTTCCCTCAACAATAAACTGGAAATATTAAGACCTCCCATATGGCTGATCTTTAGACTAACTGAAATAATACATGTGAATCATCTAGCATGGTAGCTAGTAGAGCAAATGATTAATCAATACTTGTTAAGTAAAGGAGTAAAACCTACACACTTAAGACTACATTACCACCAGTCTCCATCTTTCCACGAAATAGGGAGGTAATAATTTCACCCCATCTGTGAATCAGACCATCAAAAACCTTAGCCTGCTGATTTTAGCTGATAGCTTAGTAGTCAAAACCAATTCTAAAATCTGCATTACCTAAATATTTGTGCCAGAGACCAAAATCTAATGAATAGACAAATTCATTAATTGTAGTTTTAAATTACCAAGGTAGCTGTAGATTCAGCCTTAAAGATACTAGTAAACTCAACTATTTCACAGCTGTTTTAATGGTGTTAAGTATTACACATCATAAATTTTGATACAAAGCAAAATTAATACTGAAAATAGAGAACTAATCAGAAACAACTCAAAATTTTGGTTATCTTTTCCCTCATTGCATAGGTTGGCATTAACTCTATCTGTAGTTATGGTACAAACAACAATATAAAATCTTGGTATTCCTACAAGATACTTCAATCAAAAGATATTCATTTAAAACTGAAAATTGAATTTATTTTTAAGCAAAAATAGGACTTCAGGCTTTTTTTTCCCTTGATTGTTCAATGGGATCTTTACAAAGACCTTTTGACAGGCACTGCTCTCCCTCCCTGACCAGGAGAAAAAAAGGTGGAGGGCAAATACCTCCAAGTAAAAAGGAACTAGGAAGAAAATGGTGCTCTTGCTTACCACTGGAAGCTGGAGGAAGTTCTCCAATTACTGTTTTAAGGCCAATACTTGAAATATCTCGAAGTTGTTCTTTATCAGAAAGCATGTTAGTGCAGAGGGTATCTACAATTGTCTCTACTTGGTATTCTTTCACTTTACTCACTAAGGGGCCAAGACTGTAATATAAAATAGAAAATAAAGTTTTTAATTTACATTAAATACAAAAACAGAAAAATAGACAAGTAAAAGAATTTCTTCTGCCTAGCAACTACCGGCACAAAGCAAATACACTATGCCTGAATCACAGATAGTATATGAATAAGGGTTTAAAACAAATTTGATTGATGGGTTTCCCACATCTCCCCACTGATTTCTACCATGGTGTCATGAAACAAGATGCTTACCACCCCCCCAACCCTTCAAATACACAACACATTTTTTTAGTAATAAAAAGGCTAATTAGGAGTCTGCTCCTAACAGGGATTCTACGGTTTAAATGAAATAGCAATGCCATCCAATATTTCACTTTGCCAATTTTAACCCTTCCTTCCTCCTATCATCACCAACTCTATCTTGTGAACCAAAAAAATGTACATCCCTCTTATTTTCTTGTTTAAATTTTTAAAGCACTAAATAATCTGCTGCAAAAAGTTAGTACTACTCTGTCTTCCCAAAGAACCTTGTATATTCCTTCCATATTAGTATCTTACACTATTATTATAGGTTTGCATGCAGGTCAACTGTTTGAGGATGAAGAAAAGTTCTTCCTTTGCATGCTTCCCATAGAATTTAAGATAGTGGTTGTTTGGTGCATGAATTTTCACTGAAGAGCCATTGTATTCAAGACTATACTGAATAAGAAAAGTATGGCTCCTATCTCCATACATTTACCACTGGTTGATAAGGTAAGGAATTCACACAACTACTTGAGAAATGAAGGCATTCACTACTCTGCACAATTTCTTAAAAAAAAAAATTAAAAAAAAAAAACTTTTAAATTCAATGTTATTAGCATTTACAGGAGACTGAAACTTAGGGACAGATTTTTAGGTACTGGACTTTGATGGAATATTGTTAAAAAAAAGAAGAGCATTTCAAATGGAAAGATCAGAGAACAGAATGAGTGGAATGCATACTGAAAGAAATGAGGGGTGAAAAGAACTGTTTGATACAAAATACACATAAAAGAAAACAGGAAAGGTAGGCCCCTGAGACATTATGGAAACGTTTAAAGTCAGGCCAGCAAATTTAAATGTGATGTGGTAAAATTGGGAGCCAAGGCACTTTGTCAAGCACACGTGACATGATAAAAATAGTTTAATTTGATAAATATCAGATCATATACAGACGCTCAAATAGCTGTCAACTACTTGACTAGAGAAGTCAAAGGCAGTGCAATTTGGAGAATTAGGAGAAGGACGAAAAAAAATCAGGAAGATTGGATTTCTCCAACAACAGTCCAATCCAAAATGATGGCAATGACAAAAGAGACATGGCATATATGTAGAGACCCAGGTGAAACAATGAAAACATTGAGAGTGAAAATAAAAGGGATTCCAAAAAGGAATTTAAAGAGTTTAGCTTCTGACAATAGCAAAATAGTTTTGTTGGACTAACCCTTCTGCAATAATGTCTGTCAACTCTCTAAAACTGTATTTTTGAAAACAACAACTTGAATGCCAGATAATGATGTAACTAAAACCAGAGAAAGATCTACCTAGAACTCCAAATCCAATGAAATTATTCCTTAAAACTGTAAAGATAATTTATTATCACAAGCTGAAAATTTCTCACCACCAAACCTATACAAGAATTGCCAAAGAAAAGTTCTTTAGGCTGAAGAAAAATTAAACCAGATAGTTACTCAGATTTACAAAGATCACCAGAAATGTAAATGTGCGTAAACATAAAAGGCTATATTTAGAAGACTATATGGGGCACCTGGCTGGCTCAGTGGTAGGACATGCAACTCTTGATATCAAGCCCTCCCACTGGGTATAGAGTACTAAAAAACAAGTAAATAAATTTAAAATTTAAAAAGACTATATAGTTTTTCTTCAAACTATAATATTGTATTATAGACACACATACATATATTTTAAAAAAAAGCACAAATACAGGAAGAAAGTAAATGAAAAATGTTTCAAGCTTTTTATACAATTTATATCAACTAGTACAATATTAACTTTTAATAGATTGCCATAAATTTAAGATGCAATTTATAACCCATAGAGTGACAATTCTCAACTTTTTGGTTTTAACACTTTGAAAATCAATCAAGATCCCAAAGAGCTTTTCTCTATCTGCACTGTATCTGTCGATGTTTATACCATATTAAAAATTACAAGTAATGAAAATAAACTATACTCTCAAAAAAGGTGACAATAATAGCACTGTTTTATATGTTTGCGCTTAAAAAAATGGATCTCATTATCTGATTTTGCATTCAGTCTGTTGTGATATCACATGTCAATGTGGCCTCTGGAAAATTAAACCATGCACTTAAAAGAAAATGGAGAGCCAAGGGGAAAATAACACCTCAGAATTATTCACATGATAATTTTGACACTTCCAGGGTCATGGGATGTTCCAAGGTCCCCTGAATCAAACTTTAAGAACTGTTGCTATAAAATATTTGATTAACCCAGGGGCCCCTGGGTGGCTCAGTCAGTTGAGTGTCAACCCTTCCTATCAGTTCAGGTCATGATCTTGCAGTCCTGAGATCGCCCAGTCAGGCTTTGAGCTGACAGTGCATAGCCTGCTTGGGATTCTGTCTCCCTCTCTCTGCTCCCCTACTCCTGTTCTTTCTTTGTCTCTGTCTCTGTCTCAAAAGTAAATAAACATTTTTTAAAAATATATTTGATTAACCCAAAAGAAGGCAGGGGGAAAAAAAAAAAAGAACCCAGAACAACAACAAAAACAAAATAAGAAGAATGACACACACCTAAATCCAAACAAATCAAATATTTACAATAAATGTCAATGGACTACATAGGCACTCCTATTAAAGGGCAAAAACCATGAAACAATCAGAAAAAAAAGCAAGAATTAACTATCTGCTGTCTACAAGACACATCATTTAAAGATAAAAACACAGATTCAGATTAAACTGAAAAACAAAAAAAAGATACATTATGCAAACACTAATCTTAAAAAAGCTGGGGTGGGGGCGCCTGGGTGGCTCAAGTCAGTTGAGTGTCCAACTTCGGCTTAGGTCATGATCTCATGGTTTCTGAGTTTGAGCCCCACATCCGGCTCACTACTCTCAGTGCGGACCCTGCTTCAGATCCTCGGCACCTCCCTCTCTCTGCCCCTCCCCTACCTACCTGTTTTTATTCTCTCTCTAAAGTAAATAAAACATTTTTAAAAAAGCTTTGAAAAAAAGCTAGGGTGGCTTTTCCATATAACATAAGAGAAAATATATTTCACAATAAGGTATATTTAAAGAGAAACATTCTATGCCCATAAAGGTCAAACATCAAAGACATAATTATAAATGTATATGCACTTAAGTCATATAGCTTTAAAATACATGGGAGTTGGGGCGCCTGGGTGGCGCAGTCGGTTAAGCGTCTGACTTCAGCCAGGTCACGATCTCGCGGTCCGTGAGTTCGAGCCCCGTGTCAGGCTCTGGGCTGATGGCTCGGAGCCTGGAGCCTGTTTCCGATTCTGTGTCTCCCTCTCTCTCTGCCCCTCCCCCGTTCATGCTCTGTCTCTCTCTGTCCCAAAAATAAATAAATGTTGAAAAAAAAAATTTTTAAATACATGGGAGCAAAAACTGATTATCAAAGATAAACTATCATAGTTGGAAATCTTAAACACTCCTCGGTATTTAATACCAACAACAAAAAAATCACAAAGGATATAAATCTGAACCTTATCAACTACCCTGACCTTTCTAAAACAAATTATACCCAACTACTGCAGAATATACTTTCTTCCAAGTATAGATGGGACATTCACCAAGGCGTACCACACGCTGAACCATAAAAGAAACCTAAGTCGACAAAACAAACATCCTGAAATTTTAAAGAGTATGGTTCTCTGACCAAAATGGAATTAAATTAGATACCAGTAAAAATAAACATCTAGATAACCTCCAAACATTTGACAATTGCTTCTAATAACCCATGGATCAAAGAAAAATCACGCTGAATTAAAAATGTTTCAGACTAGGGGCACTGGCTGGCTCAGTAGAGCATGCAACGCTTGTTCTCAGGGCTGTGAGTTTAAGCTCCACATTGGATATGGAGATTATTTAAAAATAAAATCTTGGGGTGCCTGGGTGGCTCAGTCGGTTGAGCGTCCGTCCGGCTTCAGCTCAGGTCACGATCTCATGGTTTTTGAGTTCGAGCCCCACGTCGGGCTCTGGGCTGACAGCTTGGACCCTGTTTCGGATTCTGTGTCTCCCTCTCTCTCTGCTCCTCCCCTGCTCGTGCTCTGTCTCTCGCTCTCAGAAATAAATAAATAAACATTAAAAAAAATTAAAAATAAAATTAAAATCTTAAAAAATAGATTTCTACCAGAATTTGTAGAATGTAGCTCAAGAAGTAATTAGAGGCACATATATGGTCTTTAAATGCTTAAAAATGTGAAAGGAAGAAGATGAAAAGAAAATAGTAAAAGAGAAGCAATCTATGAAATAGGCAACAAACAATTGAGAAAATTAACAAAACTTGGTTCTTTAGTAAGTAAAGTTGGTAAATCCCTAATTAGATGAATTGAGGGGAAAAAAAGAGAAAACACAAATTATCAAAATCAGAACTGAAAGATATTCACCGATGACACTGATGACCCCTGTTTAGGTAGAAAATCCCAAGGAATTAACAAAAACTACTATTAACCAGGAAAGTATGAGATACTATGGTTCCCTGTGAAAACACTCAGTATTGTTAAGATGTTGATTCTCTTCAGAAATCTATATCGCTTCAACACAATCCCCATCAAAATTTGAGCAAACTTATTTGAAGAAGAGAAATTGACAAACTGATTCTAAAATTTACATGGAAATTCAAAACAACAAAAACAAAAACCAACAACTAAAACTCAAAGTTCTCTTGGGAAAGGAAGAATGAAGCTACAGAACTTACACTACCTTACATCAGGCTTCTACAGATCTATACCAGCATTTTTGCACAAAGGGCAATTTTTACCCTCCAACAGACAGCTACCAATGTCTGGAGACATTTTTGGTTGTCACTCCTGGGGGAAGAAGGAATGAATGGTACTAGCAAATAGTGGCTAATGGCCACGATCCTACTAAACATCCTACCATACACAGGAGGCACAGGATAGCTCTTCACAACAAAGAATTATCTGCCCAAAAAGTCAATAGTGGCAAGGCTGACTAATACACTACACTAATGTAACAGTTTTGTACTGGCAAAAGAATACACAGAGACACCACAGAGCCTCGGAATAAACCCACATTTTAATAGTCAATGATTTTTGACAAAGATATCAATGCAATTCAATAGAGAAAAGAAGGTGTTTCAAGAAATGTTGCTTCAGCAACTGGAAATTTATGTGAAAAAAATGAACTTGGGGTAGCTCAGTTGCTTAAGCATCCGACTTTGGCTCAGGTCATGATACTGCATTTCCTGCGTTCGAGCCCCACATCAGGCTCTGTGCTGACAACTCGGAGCCTGGAGCCTGCTTCAATTCTGCGTATCCCTCTCTCCCTCCCCCACTTGCACACGTGCTCTCTCTCTAAATAAACATTAAAAAAATTAAATTAAAAAAAAAACTCAATTCTTACTTCACAAAAAATTCAAGACAGATCACAGGACTAAAAGTAAAAGCTGAAACTCCTAGGCTTTTAGAAAAAAACAAGAGAAAATTGTTGCAACAAAAGGTAAAACTAAGGTTTCTTATGATAGGGAAAACAATTACCATGAAAGTTAAAATTAATTTATAAATTAAATCAAACAAAACTGAATTTAAAATTAAAATTAAAAACTTAAGCTTATCAAGTTGGGAGAAAATATAAAATATATGCTTATATATGAATTGCATATATTTCCCCGCCTCGACTGGGAAAAGTCCGGCAAAAAAAAAAAAAGTCTAACAAACACAAAACAGCACTGTCATCATGGACATGTAATTAAAACTACACCTATACAAAAACAAAAACAAAAAAACTACACCTATACATTTATTGGAATGGCTAAAATTAAAAAGTGACAAAACCAAACGCTGAGGAGAATGTGGAGACAACTGGGACATTCGTGTAAAATGATAAAATACTTTGGGAAACAACTGGGCAGTTTCTTAAAAATCTAAATGGACAACAGCAATTTCATTCTTAGGTATTTATCCATAAGGAAAGACCTATATCCTAAAGAGGACTCATACAAGAATGTTCATTTTATCTCTATTCAAAATAGCCAAACCCAAGAAAGAAACCAAATACATAAATAGATATCAATGGACTACTAATCAGTAATAAGAAGTCAAGAAATACTAATACACTCAACATGGATGAATCTCACAGATATGGTGAGTGAGAACAGCTGACACAAAAGAGGACATACTGTATAACTCCATTTATATGAAGTTCTAAAACAGGCAAAACTACTTTAAGGTAAACAAAACAATGGTGACCTTAAGTAGGAATGTTGTATGTGAGATAAGGATACAATTTTATCTTTTTCAAATGGTTAACCAGTCTTTAAAAAAAAAAAAAAGTTCAACTTCCCATCACGTAGTTTCTATTCTATTTTACTCCATTTGTCCATTAATAATGCCTCACTACTGTGATTAGAGAAACATAATAGTCTCTTCATATCTAGTAGGGCTGAGCAATACCTCTCCAACTTCAGCAATTGATATACTTTTTCAGACTTTTCTTGACAAACACCTGCCTCCTTCCCTCTCCCATCAAAATATACTTTAAAATGGGGCGCCTACGTGGCTCAGTTGGTTAAGCGTCCAACTTCGGCTCAGGTCATCATCTCACAGAGTTCATGAGTTCAAGCTCCACATGGGGCTCTATGCTGCCAGCTCAGAGCCTGGACCCTGCTTCAGATTCATCGTCTCCCTCTCTCTCTGCCCCTCCCCATCTCGTGCTCACTCTCTCAAAAATAAATAAACATTAAAAGAAAATTTAAAAATATTTATTAAAATATACTTTAGAATCAACTTGTCTAGCTTGTGGAAATAACTGATTTTTACAAGTAAGTTAGCACTAAGCTTGGAGAGAACCAACAACTTTGTTGAGTTATCCTATCCAAAGGCATGGAATGTCTTTCCATTTATTCCAAGTACATTTTTGTTAGCGGTCAAAAATATTTTAAAGTTTTCCTTAAGTTTTGAAAAAGATAAAACTATAACCTTACATACACCGTACAATACCGTTACTCAAGGTCACCACTTCACATTTCTTGTTACATTTCATTCCTAGGCATTTTGTCTTTCTGTTGCTGTAATAAATGAACATTTGATTCCATGAGATATTCCAACTGGTTACTGCTTGCTTATATGAAAGCTACAGATTTTTGTTCATTACTTTCACATCGTATTACTTCACTGAATTCTTCCTATTTGCGTTAAATTTTTTTGACTGACTTGATTATTCCCACGTTCCCATGAACCTCTTCCAATTCTTACGTGTCCAGTTTTATTACCCACTTGTCCTACAGTGACTAATACTTTCAAAGAGAATCTAGTGGAGATAGAGACCATCTTTGCTTTGTAGCTGATTTTAGTGTAAAGGTATCTGGTAATTTTTTATTGGCTTTTGGGCTGAGGTATGAATGTATATGTTTGTGTACTTGTAATGCTAAAAAAGGTCTTGTCAACTCCATGTTATTAAATGTTTCCCTTGAAACAGGTAGCGAATTTTCCCTAGTCAGATAAAGCATCCCTGACCTGACCTGTTCTTCACTCCAATGACATATTAAGTAGGATACTGGTCTTTGGAAGGTGTTTCACTCCTCTAATTACACTAAGTAACCTAACTAAGTGTTCTGTTTTGTGTTGTTGTTGTTGACCTAAGTGTTGTGTTTTGTGTTGTTATTTTTTAATTGTCAATGCTGAATCTTACCAGTGCATTGACAACTGTTTTTTCTTCCTCTTATCTGTTAACATGATGAGATATACTGATCAAGCACATAATACTGAATTGTCCTCATATTCCTGGGATTGATCTCACTTGATCGTGGTCTATTACACTTGCTATATTGTTGGATTATACTTTTAACATTTAAATGGTTTGTACTTTTCTTTTTTAGTATTATCTTCAGTCAGGATTCGTTATCAGTAGTTGGGTTTAAATAAAAGACAGGGAAGTTTTCATACTTTATGTTCTGAAATAGTCCTAGAACTCTCTGTACTGGAGTTATCTGTTCTTTGAGGTTTCAAAGACTTGTGTGAAAGATTTCTGGGCCTGAGTTTCTTTTGGGTGATAGGTTCTTTAACAATTTTCCCAATTTCTCAATAAGGCTACTTAGTAATTTATCTACTGTGATTTTCCCTCCTCCAAGAATCACTCTTGGGTTTTATCTCCTACTGTATTACTTTTGTTTACATCTTAATTCCTTTCTTTTTTCCTGAACATATGTCATTTCTTCCCCCAACCTGTTAATTTTAAGTATCAAAGGTCTTCAAAACATCAAAAGCTCAGGTTCCTAATGACACATCCAAGTAAGAGCTATGTACCTCTCAACTCTCAACCTGGGACAAACACTACTTTCAAAAGCTGGTAAATGCTCAGCATATATTTTGAACAGAACTTAATTTTATTAAGCACAGGCAAAAACAATAAAAGATAAAAAATCATGATTAAAGTAAATTATACTCATTTGCATTATTCTGCATCTTATCTTTTGAAGACACATTTTATTTTAAACTTGCAAATGTCCCAAGTTAAAGAAAATTATACTGCAGGTCTAGAAATTCTATGATGACCAATGATTTCTCACATTTTTGCCTGTTTTTACAGCAAGTATGTAAAAGCTAAGCCTAAAACAAACTTAAAACCTTTATAAATAAAATGCAATAAAAAAGTAATCATGAGACAATGCTTTATTTAAACTGATGCCTAATTGTCATAGGGCATACAAAATGACAAAATTCCCTAATCTGTCATATGAAACTAAACGTTATACTTTCTAATAACTTACTATGTAAATTGTTAAGGTTTTCTAGTATTTGATATGCATAAATTAAACTATTTGTTAATAGAATTTACTGAGAACTCAAATTCTGTACCTGATTACTAAAAGTAAGAGGCAAACTGTCAATATCATGCCCAATTAGATGCTCCTACTGCACTGTACACAAAGACAACTGGAATGTAACTGCTGTGTCATCACTGTTAATTTGGACTAACTATGGCTTTAACTGCTGCTATTGTTTACGAAGTCTTATTTTTTACTTCCCTTGATCATTGGTTCTTAAATTTTCATACAGAGATGAATAGAGGCAGGGAGGCCTTGTAACCCAGCTAAAAAAAAATCAAGTCAAACAAGTGAAAGAACCGCTCTTTCTGAAGTTTCATATATATATTTCACGCAAATTAAAATACCATAGGTGCACTTGGGTGGCTCAGCCGGTTTAGCATCCAACTTCAGCTTAGGTCATGATCTCCGGGTTCATGAGTTTGAGCCCCGCATTGGGCTCCATGCCAACAGTGCAGAGCCTGCTTAGAATTCTCTCTCTCCCACTCTCTCTCCCCCTCCCCTCCCTCCCTCCCTCCCTCCCTCTCTCAAAACTTTAAAAATAAATAAATAGGGGCATCTGGGTGGCTTGGTCGGTTAAGTGTCCAACTTCATGATCTCTAGGTATAAGAGTCGAGGCTCCCTCCACGTTGGGCTCTGTGCTGACAGCTCAGAGCCTGGAGCCTGCCTCAGATTCTGTGTCTCCCTCTCTCTCTCTGCCCCTCCTCCACTCACACTTTGTGTGTCTCTCTCTCAAAAATAAATGAACATTAAAAATTTTTTTAAATAATACCATAAAAAAGCCACATCTATTCAATATAGAAACTTTAAGAAGTGTGTATGTACCACTTACAAACATTAAACACCCACGACTCACCTGCAAACCCTAAAGAAAACTACAGAAAGACACAGCACAAGACTAAGATAATTTACCAACTATTACACTAAATTTTTTAATGGGGTGGTGGAGGTGGGAAGCAAGTAAAAAACACTTACCATTTGACAGCTAAATTCTGTACCTCTCCATTTTTATCTTCCAGTAACTTCAAAATCATTTTCACTACTTTCCTTTCACTATCATCATCCAACTTGATGGAATCTTTCTGCAGTTCTGTCATCAAATCATTTGTAGCCATAAACCTATCAAAAAATTAAATTGATTGGTAATTAAACATTTTTAAGCATTAATTTAAAAAAAAAGATTCTCCTCCAGGTTAGTCCTGTTTTAAGTTACTGACGGGACCTACAGTGAATGCTCTTTCATTCTAATTAATAGCATCATTGCTTCCAGGAGGAGAAAGGTGCCTTTATTTTTTCTTTGCATGCAGTTTGAATTTTATCTAGGAAGCCTTTAACTACAAACATTAAGAATACCTTCTTGTTTACTATTGTGTGCGTTGGGGCACGGGGGGTGGGTCACACATTACAAAATTACTGGGAAACTTCCAAAATCCAAATTCTCACCTCTACCCCAACTCCCATCACAAGGTATCAGGTGTATTTTCAAAATGATAAAGAGGTGATTCTAGAACATCATTCCATCTGACATCCAGACCCCTCAAAAACCACTTCCACAGACAAGTTTAATACTGAATAGTCTGACAAAAAACCCAGATTAATCAACTGTCTAATCTCAGCTTTAAAGTAAAGGGTTAACAGGAGACAAAAATAAGGTAAACAGATGTTCAGATTTTTTCCTCATATACCTCACCAAACAACGGTCTTAAAAGTAATTTCTCGTAGTAATATATAATCACATTGAAATAAAGCCTCTCAAATCTGTTTAAGGGCCAAATGAATTTTTCCCATAGTTCTTGGTTCTTCTCTACTTATTGAAATAACCTTACTTAAATAACAATTACTTAATGCTTTTCTCCTGTATTTGAACCAGATCCAGTTTGAGGAAAAGTGTAGTTATTTTATGTTACATACAGAAATGTCAAATCCATGTTTAGATCAATTAAAAAACACAACTACTGGAGCTGAAACGATAAATAACTACACAGATAGTCTGGCAATATAGGCAATAAACTATGGGATAAGGACTAGCAAAACAACTTATTTAGGAATTTAAGGAGTTAGTATGTTTATTCACTTAATGCTGATTTGACAAAGTTTTAAACTATAATGCAAGCACAATTCTTACCAAGTTTTATCAAACAGCTTATAAAGAAAAGCCTGTGTTCAAATTGGCATTATACAAGGTAAAGTAAGCATGCATTTTTTAAATGAACACAGTTCTAATTGGAAGCTCCTCTCCATTTTATATGATGACAAATGAAATTAAAACCACACGATATTCTAGAAAATAAAAAACCGAAATGAGCAGCATACTAATGCAGGCACTTTACACACCTTAAGCCATTTAACATCTTAGCCATTCAACTTACATAAAATCCATGAAATAAAACGTCAGTAGTTAGTAGTTAGGCGCTCTAAAGACCCCTGAAACGCTTATTATCTAGTTGAAGAGAATATGGCAATCTTCAACTTAGGTAAAAAAGCAAATAATCTAAAGGCAAAAAGTTGTTTTATGGTTCTGAAGGGAGTCTACTGGTACACAGGTTCTTTCCTTTATTTACCACTTATTTATTCACTGCCTATTATGCTACAAAGGCTGGACTATGAGCAAAGGACAAAAAGTAAATAAACCTTGGCTCCTGACCTCAGAGGAGTCTACTCATTTTCAAAAATCTATGATTAATCCAAAACCACAAGGTATCACCTCACACCAGTCAGATTGGCCAATATTAAAAATACAAGAAAAAACAAGTATTGGCAAGGATGTGGAAAAAAGGGAACCCTCATGCCCTGATGGTTAAGATGCAAACTGGTACAGTCACTAGGAAAAACAGTATGGAGGTTCCTCAAAAAAATTGAAAATAGAAATACCATAGGACGCAGCAATTCCACTAATGGGTATCTGCCCCCCAAAAACAAAAGCACTAATTCAAAGATATTTACACGGAGCACCTGGGTAGCTCAGCTGGCTGAGCGTTTGACTTCAGCTCAGGTCATGATCTCAGACTCTGTGAGTTCGAGCCCTGTGTCGGGCTCTGTGCTGACAGCTCAGAGCCTGGAGCCTGCTTCAGATTCTGTGTCTCCCTCTCTCTCTCTGTCTCTCTCAAAAATAAATGAACATTAAACAAATTTAAAAAAAAAGATATATGCACCCCTATTTTCATTGCACCATTATTTATAATAGCCAAGATACGGAAGCAACCTAACTGTCCACTCATTGATAAAGAATGATGGAATATTACTCAGCCATAAAAAAGAATAAAATCTTGTCATTTTCAACAGCATATATGGACCTAGAGGGTGTTAAAGGGGATTCAGAGGCACAAACTCTAGTTATGAAATAAATGGCAGGGATAAAAAGTAAAGCATAGGGAATATAGTCAATGTTGTAATAATTTAGTATGATGACAGATAGTGACTATACTTATGGTGACGACTGTGTAATGTACAAAATTAAAACTGTCAAATCGTTGTCATACACCTGAAATATAACACTGTATGTCAACTATACTTCAATAGAAGTATTTTTTAATTTAAACCTATGATTAATGGTTAAACATTTTTTTTTAAAGTTGAAATAAGCACCAGTAAAATTAGCAACAGGTATTTTTACAAATGAGAAAAAACAGATTGAAATAGTATTAAGTTATACCAAAAGTTACTTTTTATGGTGATCCCAAAACCAGAAGGTTCTAAGAATTTCTTCCTTCTGTTAATTTGATATAAAAATTTGCACTATAAATCATCTTATAAGAAAGTTGTTTGACGAGCTTAAAATCTGTCCATGGCAGATTCAAAAGACAATTTGTAAAATGTCTCTTAAGCATACTATTTTAGGTACTAAGAACGAAGATGATAAAATAGACTCAGTCCCTTCCTCTTAACCTTTTCATCTAATACGGCAGACAGGTAAATGTACAAATCCCAATCTTACAGATTTTGAAAAATACTCAAGGACATTTGACAATCATCCCACCAAAGAACAGACTATTGGTTTGGATCTCAAAGGATTAACACCTTTGAGTGTTAATTTGCATGGGGAAAGCTGGTTTGGGATTTAAAATTTTCCTTTTTGTCTGTGTTAGTGTGGGGTGGGGTTGGTAGCACCAACAGCAATGCTAAGGGATGTAACGCTTCAGAGTGAAGGGCCAAGAAGCAGTTAAGAATGGCTGGGACACAAATAGAAAGAAATCTAACAAAAAGAAGATGGAAATGTAGGTTGAGGTCAGGATAAGAAAGGTCTTATATACTCACTGACTATGTAGTGAGAACCTATTATGTATCAAGTACTATGCTAGGCTCTGTATAAACAAGAGATGGTAAAAGCACATAGTTCTGCGGTCTTGAAGTTTACAATACAGTCAAATAGAGACATTTTAATTAAAAAAAAACTACATATATGGGTTAATTATACATGTAATTATGAACAGAGATAAATGCTAAGAAGGGAAGGAAAGGAATATGGCACAAAGAGAACTCAATGGTATAACAAAACAACCTGATGTATACTGCATTGGGGGTTGTGCACCAGGGAAGAGTGAGACCTGAAGCATGAGCAGGAACTTTTTTTTTTTTTTGGGCAGGGAGCAGGGAGATGGCCAAGTAAGCAAGGACCAGGAGGTTAAAGAGATTTGGGGGTCTTATTAGGATTTTAGTCTTTATTTTAAAAGCAATGGGAAGCTACTGAAAGGCATCTGAGGTAGAGATGGGGAGACTATGGAAATGATTAAATGTGCATTTCAGAAACATTACTCCAGCTACACACACTATGGTAAGAGTTTGGAGAGAACCAAGCTTCCTTCAGCCAAATTGAATGGAGAACAGTTAGGAGAGTTCGTGCAGCAGTCTAAGTGAGAAATGATGGTAGCCAGAATCAGGGTTATGACAATCAATGGAGGAAGAAAATTGGACATACAATCGATCCTCATTATTAGCAGAGTAAATGCATTCTTGTTTCAGCTCACACACTGTAGAGTATCCTCTTCTCTATGTATTGCCACATCTTTTGCATGTTTGTGCTTTCTGTTAGTAAGTTTGCTGTTTAAAATGAACCCCAAGCATAGTGAAGTACTGTCTAGTGTTACCAAACTACAAGAAGGCTGTGATGTATCTTCCAGAAAAAAATACATATATTAGATAAGCTTCTTTCAAGCATGAAGTTAGTGCTGCTGGTCATGAGCATGTGTGAATGAATCAACAACGTAGTTTAAATAAGGTGTCTTTAAACAGGAATATACAAAACAAGGTTATGCGCTAACCAACTATGAAAATGGTGTGACTAGAGGCTCACAGGAACCTACCACTATACTTCTAGAAGGCTTAGAATCACTAATTCAACATTCTAGTAACTTTATAGTACTAACTACTGAGAATAATAAGAACCAATCATTTGAGATTTAAAAGGTTAAAGTAAGTCTTTGAAATGGATTAGATATGGGGATGGTAAGGGATGAGTTAGAAAATGGACAAAGGAGGAGGAGGAAAACCACAGGACTTGGGTGTTACAGTCAGGTATGTACCCCTTCAGGAGTCTTACTGTGATTTAACAGCCACTGCCACGTTTGATGGTTCAACCACTCATCTTACAACAGGAGAAAGGATTAAGAAACCTGGCTCAACTACAGACTACACTGAATGTCCATTCCTCAGAATCCTAATCAACAAAATCTCGGCAAGAGTGAAGGTGTGCACACCATAAATCAATGCCCTGCAGCCAAAAGTAAGGACTGAGAAGGAAAAAAACTGTAGCTCTGCACTTCAGGAACTGATCTGAGGCTTATACCTCTATCTCAATGTTGTTTCAAACCAATCTGATGCTTATAGCTAAAACATATTGTTTTCCTGTACATAAACAACCTCATAGAACATCCATCTCAGACAAGTTCACTTACCACAAAATATGGAACATCCCCTTTCTAACTCATTAAGTGACTGCTTCTTCTTCAATTAGTTTTGCCTCTGCTTTAGTCTTGCCCTCCGTGTATTAGGATGTCCAATGATGGAATTGCCCCACTTTCCAACAATCCAATCTAATGTGAAACTCCACTTCCTCAGACCTTTCCCAAAATTACCCAAATGAATAGGACCCAACATCTTTTTACTGAGACTTCGCATAGTGTGTGTTCTCCCTCACTGTAATGGTAATAAACCCAACCTGTGTCAGGGATGACTCTACAAGAGAATTTCAAGGAGTAACAAGTGGTAAACAGTCCTTGTCTATCAGGTAGATAAACAAAGAAAATATCCACTGAATTAGTTACATAGAGCTTGTTAGAAATTTGGGGAAAAGTAGCATCGGTGATCTTAGGTGGGCAACAGCTAAGGAGTTTAGAGTTTGTCTTGCAGTCAATGGGAATTAGTGGGGTAGGCAATGATCGGCTGTGACATTTGGAAAGAAAACTCCAATGGAAGAGTTACCAACAGACTGGATTAAAAAGAGGCCTGAGACAGGAAGACTAATTTGAGAAATACTCATCAGGGAACTAAATGAGACAGAGAAAGGTAGAAGGGTGACATCAAGGTTTTCCAAATTGGGCCATCTGGTAGATGGTAATCTAACAGGACAAAATAAGAATAAAAATGGCTTAAGACGGGAGACAGGGAAGTTAGAACGTTAACTTGCAGGCTTCTACAGGAGTCCTAGGTGGATGTAACCTACAGGCAGTGCCATTTCATTCATTATTCAATAAGCAGTTGGGGGGTACCATCATTAGGAACCGTGCCAGGCTCTGCAAACAGTTAGGAACACCTGGCTTATTCTACTGAACTGAAAGTTCCTTGAGGTGAGTTATTCATCTCTAGTAAATCCAAGGTAGAGATGTAGAAACAGCGGTAGAAATAGACACCTTGTATTGCACAATGAGCAGCTCTCACAACCCTCCCCTCATGTACAAACACAATTTTACCCCTGTTACCAAAAGAAAGCTAAATAATACCGGCCAAGTGCATCATGTAGTGAACCAATTATCTTTCAAAGAACTTACCACTATCTCATTTTTTCTTATTTATTCCCTTAGAACATGAATTTAGGACAGTCTTAGTATTGTTCATGTAAATAAGACTAATTTTTAGTACTCTTTCTTCTTCCCAGTTTCCTCAATGAGGTCTTTCTTCTATTTTTCAGTGGTGAGCCTTAATCATTGCTAATAATCAGCGTTAGCAGTACACCTTTATCAAGAAAAATCACGTAAGTGAAATCCAGTAGCTTACTGCCATCAACCAGCAAAGTACGTAAAAAGTGCCCAGACATCACCTTCTTAACCTCTACAAATCTACTTCTTCTGATTAAACTTACTTTTCTACAAGTACAAGTTGTCCAGAGAACTTAGCTAGTATTTATTGTTACATTATTGTAAATGCCCATGTAGTACTTTCAGCTGTAAGACCTCTACGGTCCTTCCAGCTCTGAAAGGCTATGATTCCATACCAGACCTGAGGTTTTTATTAATTAGCATTTTAAAGTTTCCAAGAGAAAATACCTTCTAATGTCCAAAACAACACATAAATAAATAAATTTGGTAACATAAACCATTATCAAGCTAGGAAATTCTGCAATGCACTAAAAAATTATTTTAAATTGTATCAAATGATATTAAAAAAAAAAAAAAAGATTGGGAGATTTTACAGTGGTTTCTGGAAGACATTTCCCAAAATCCTTACATGCTTTTCTCTCAACTCTGGAATTAAAATCCAATTCAACTAAAACAAGCACCTATTAAGAACCCGCAAGGCCAAAACAGTACAGGATTCAGTTCAGTAAACAAGGTCCCCACCCTCAATCAGTTCCCTACACAATACTGACCCCCAGCTCCAGTCAAAATTACCTACTCCCTCTCCCCCAATGGAGTTTTGTACAGTGTGCTTTCATACTTATACTCATTTTCTCTACCTACAATTTCAAGGCCTAGCTCAGATCACTCTATGAACATCAACCTCCTTGCTTTCATCTTCTCTGCCACTTAAGCCTAATAACTGCATACTGCCCTGGGTTCTTCACCTTTTTATAAAAATGTCTTAACCATTCCACAAGCATGGAGTATTACTGAGGGCAAGCACTAGATCTTAAACATTTTGTAGTCCTTCTCAGGGAATTACTAAAAGCATCTCCTAGCACAAAATATTCCATAAGCCTGAGAAGGAACTGAAATTTAAGTTCTTAGTCTTAAATGTGCCCTAGTCAAAATTCTGGAGAAGTAACATAACATGGTAGCTAAGAGTTCATGCTCTGGGGGTGTCTGGAAACCCCAGATCTAATGTCTAACCCACCTTGGGCAAGTACTTAATTAATATCACCACATCTAAGATTCCTCAACTGGAAGAGAGACTGTTAGTATTCACTTTACTAGTATCATAATAAAGATAATTAGGATCAAGTGTACGAAGTCGACAGTAAGCATTAATGTTAACTATTATGTAGAAAAAAATAAAATAATGGTAAATTGTCTTTAGCTCTTGATTCCTCGTAATACCATAATTCAGTTAGTGGTGAAGCATATGAAAATAAAAGCAAAACTTTAGTTACCTCAACTCACTGAATTTTCAACATTAATATTCATAAGTGGAGCATTCACATGATTCGTGAACACTAAAGTTTTCATTTTGTTATCTACAGAATTACCTAACTACTGGCACTAAACCTTAACATACCACCTTCAGGGACGCCTGGGTGGCTCAGTTGGTTAAGCGTCCAACTTCGGCTCAGATCATGATCTCCCAGTTTGTGAGTTCGAGCCCGGCATCGAGCTCTGCGCTGACAGCTCAGAGCCTGAAGCCTGCTTCGGATTCTGTGTCTCCCTCTCTCTCTGGCCCTTCCCCTCTCAAGCTCGTGCGCTTGCTCTCTCTCTCTCAAAAATAAACATTAAAAAAAAAAAAGATACCACCTTCAAAGAATACAGAATACTAAAACACGAAAGAAAAGGACATTAGACCCCCCCCCAATTGAACCCATGATTTAAATCTTACAAAATGATTCTTTAAAAATGCTGACATCTGAAAATTTTGAAGCCTATACCCATTTCTTGACATGAACGGACTATGTAGTTATCCAGAGACCTAAAATTTCAGGCCTATTAGGGACCTTTTGTAATCACTCATGTACAAAGTGAAAATTTAATCCTAAATAAAGTAGCCTGCCCAAGATTTCACAGATGGTTCACAGAAAAGACTCCTTAGAACCCATGACTAGAACCCATATTTTGTGACCAGCAGGTCATATTCTCTATGGATTCCACCATGAGAATAATAATCTTTTTTTTCTTTTTAGATATAGCATTGTTTTCTTCTGCCCTTAGCACAAGTAGTGCTAAGTGCCCTTGCACATGTTTGATATTCCAGACTTTTAACTTTGTCCTCAATTCTGTTGGTAGATATTTTAAAACATGTAGCAACAAAGTATGATATTTATACCAAAATAAATTTCAAGTGAGAAGTTAAAAGGCATAATTTTAAAATAGAACACATACATTCAAATGTCTGTACTGCAATTATACAGAAAAATGTTCAAAATACTTGACTTCAAGTGCTCACTATTTTAATCAATCTGTTAAATATCTGTAATTTAATATACACAGTGCTTTAGTTCCAAAGACTTGTCTGTTAACTAGATGGCTTGAACATAAGACATGTCTTTAGAACAGAGTTAATAAAAATCTTAATGTCAAGGGGCACCTGGGTGGCTCAGTCGGTTGAGCGTCCGACTTGAGCTCAGGTCATGATCTCACACTCCGTGAGTTTGAGCCCCACGTCGGGCTCTGTGATGACAGCTCAGAGCCTGGAGCCTGCCTCAGATTCGGTGTCTCCCTCTCTCTCTGCCCCTCCCCCACTCACATTCTGTGTGTGTGTGTGTGTCTCTCTCTTTCTCTCTCAAAAATAAACATTAAAATTTTTTTTTTAAAAATCTTAGTGTCAAATTGCTCAAGTCACGGTTTCCACACTTATCTTTCTATAATGTTCACCAACTATTAGAAATATATCAATATTACACTTTTAGAAAAATTATCCACCAAGCAGTGTTTTGATTTACTCTGGCTGAAACTGGCAGATAATCCTTATCAAGTTCAACACTGACTATAACTTAACATCAGAGCAATATTTCTTTCATAGTTTATTTAAAAAAGAAAACATGAAAGCATGTATGTATTATCTTTATAAGAAATTTAAGTATCTTCAGTCAAAAATCACATATGCAACATTCACATGACTTGATTTGTTTATACCAAACATATTACCCATACACAAGTCTCACTGGCTGACCAACACAGTGCCATTATAGGAAAGTGCTACCTACCTCTAGGATGAAATTGCATACAATCAGAATGATATTGAGTACTTTTACAGAATGAGCCAAACTGACAGAAATGGGAAGGGGGCAAATCTCACCACACACTCTACACGGCCGTAAGTATGAATACACACACACACACACACACACACACACACACACACACTTAAATGTGTGTGTGTACATATCACCCAAATATGTATTTCAATTTCAGTGTCTTGCACTGGGAGCAAGCAAAGGTCCAAAGGGAAGTAAACAGAATTCTAACTCTAAAAAAAGCAAAAAAAAAAACCCTTTTATTTTCTCCAATAATCTTGATTTTGATCTACACTACCCAAAACAAACACGTCTCTTCCAAAAAGTCACAACACTAAAATCTTCGGTATTAGCAAACCAGGTTTAAAAAGTTTCAAATGCAATACTTAACTCCCTAGGTAGCAAAACTTTAAAAAATTCATTTCTGGCTTTGAAGTCACAGAACCAGAACTGTATTTCACTGGCCATCTGAATACGCCAGCACATCAATTTAATTAGGAACGTGATCATTACATTTTTCATGGTTCTCTTTTCACAAATGGGGAAATTTCTTCCTGGCAGGTAAGGTCTGGATGGGCTTTCAGGTGTTAAAGGGTACTGTTCATATCTACATAAAACTTGTGTAGACTTATAACTTATAGCCTTAAGACTTTGATTTCAGCCACGATTTTAATGGAAGACTATCTGTTCTTTTCTTTAAAATGCACACAAAACACAATCAACGAGCCTTAGAGAACAAAACAGGTATCAAAGAAATATAAAGCTTGTTTTTAGACCAGGAGCTTATTTATTCTGTGATAAGTAAGGATAGGAGGTAGGAAGGAAGAAATCCAACAATTACTGTAATGCAAAAAATAAAAAGAGAGAGAGAGAGAAAAACCAAGATAACCCGTGAAAATATAATAGTTCTTCAATATGCATGCTACAAGGTTTGGAAACGGTTGTACAAGTCTTCTGGAACAGAACTGCTAATAAATGAGGCTTCATATTCACCACCCTCGTATTTGAAAACTTCTATCAGTAAGATCCATTTGCTCATTTTACTCTTCTGTTTAAGGTTCAGGAATTCACCTTTCTGGCAGTAATTCTGGATATAAGCAAATGAGACTGGAATCCCCAATTCCTGCTTAGTTTTTACCTGACAAGGAAAAATGACAAGAGACGCTGGCGGGAAAACCCTGCGAGTCAAGTTTCCCCAGCCTGGCTCCCCTCCACCCCACCCCCTTCTTCCCACCTTCCCGAAAGGAATGGTCCAAAGAAAAAGTTTATAACCCAATCCAGGAACAGCCACCCCAAAACAAGCACATCATTGAAGCTGAATGCACCTAGGCCCACTCCCAGCTGCGGGAAAAGAGGCGGCACCTGGGGCCCGGAGTGGGCAGCAGCCAGAGCCCCAGCGGGCAGGGCGGCCTAGTGCCTGAGGCGGGCGGGCCGGTAGGCCCGGCCTCCCGGTCCCCAAGCCTAGAGCAACTCCCTTCCCCACAACGGCGGGTGATTTTGCCCCTTCACGCCACCTGGGACGCGAGAATCACGTCTCGGGATTGGGGGTGGGGGCAGGGAATGCAGTGGCGGCGTCTGGGGACGCAGAAGGGGCCTCAGACCAGCGGCGGGCAACCGCCTAGAGTAAAGAAGGGGGAGGGGGCTGGAGGGTGGGAGCGCACAGGAGCCTGCGGGAGCGGGGAACGGGGTGGTGGGCCGGAGACCTCGGGAAGGCAGAGGGACCCGCCAAGGCCAAAGGGGTGGGGCAAGGCCTGTGTGGGGGCCAGGGCCGCGGATGGGGCACCCCAAGGTGGGCGCAGGGTCGGATTTCGGCCTCACCTGAAGTCCTTGTCGCTGGATGTCATTTTTTCCAGCAAATTGGAAATGTGGTACGAGGCGCTCGCCATGTTGACGGCCTCGATCCCGCCCGCTGGCGTTGCTGGTGCTGCTGCCCGCTGCCGGCGCCGCTGTAGCTGGGGCTCCTCCTCTCGCTTGCGGCGGCTCCCGCTTCCAGGGTCGCAGAGCGACGCCGACGCGGACTAGGGAGGCGCCTCGACAGGCTGCCTCCTCCTCGGCGAGGAGCGGGCCTGTCCCGGAGGAAGCAGAGGCTTCGGGGCCGGCCTAACGACGGCGCTGCTCGCAGGAGAACGAGCTCATGGGCAGCGAGGAATACAGCAGGGCCTCTCCGGGGAGCTAGACGCCTCTACTCGGATCCGTCTCGCTCCCACTCTCTCCGCACTCGCTCCCTAGGGCAAGAGGCCAAAACCCGCCTCCTTCGCTCCAGGGGCGGGGGCGGAGAACGCGGGACGCCACGGAGAGCTGAGGTCAGGGTTCACGAAGGTCTCCCCACGCACGCTGTAGAGACGCTAGTTAAAAGGCAATCCTGTTGGCTGAAGACTCCGTCAGTCTTCGCGTGACCCGCCTCTCAGAAAGCATGACAACGACCAAAAGGGGCTGTTCTCGCGAGACTTGAAAGCGACGGTTAAAGGACGGGGGGGTGAGGGGGAAGAGCATGCTGTAATCGGAGAACAACTTGATTTTTTTTTTTTTCCTGTACGACAGTACTGGGGAAGGTTTACGATTCTTAAGAAGTATAAGGCCATAGAGTACTGATAATTAAGGTGCAGCGTGGCAACCAACATAAGAATTATTAAAAGGAGCTTTCATTTCGAATCGGACGCGTGGCCTACTTCGCCTCCACCACGGGGGAATAGTGTTGCCACGTGAAAACCACAAATCCCAGAATGCAGTCGGGGTTGTTACACTGAGTCAGGATGTGATTGGCTGAAGGAACTTGTAGCTTCCTCATTGGCTTCCGTGAGAGGAGTGGATGCCGGGATTTGTAGTCTAGCGAGGCAGTTGTGGTGGATAAAACGTTTAGCTCCCCGCGCCCTTGGTTTCTGCCGCGGGTTCGGATTTCCTCTTGCAGCTCTTTTTGCTGTTGTGGGGTGTCTGCGGAGCTTGGCTGCTGCGGTTTGGGCAGGCGCATTGCGGATCAGTTAGTGTTCTTGGCAGAGATGTAATAGAGATTTCCTAGCGCTAATCCTTGAGAATGATGGTAGTGTCATCCTCTGAAGGCAGCGGAGTCTCTGCTGGCTCCCTCAGTGCATGAAAGAGCTAGCTAGCTCCCTAAAGCAAGGAAGGTCAACGACCAACGATTGTATTCAGGCCTACTCGTTTTATTCAGATTACCTAAAGGACTATCCTCTGTAGTCAGCTCTTATGGATTTAATAATCCTGCAGTTGTGTATTTTATTGTTTCCAGACACACACACACACACAGCAGTGGGAGATCAGATACCAAATCTTTTGCTTTAGTACCCACGTTTTTATCTGTTTAATTGGAATTGGAGCTAGCTAACAGGCCTTTCTAAAAGAAGAATGGGAAAGCCCAGTCAGGCGACAACGAAAATTGTCTCTCTTACTGCTCTTGTTAAGAAAAAGAAAAAGCTCCTTCCTTCCAACTATAAAATCTGACGCTTCCCTACTGTTCTTTCCTGTAGTTGTCTTTTCTAAAAGTCAGGCACTGTTATAATCAATAACGGTTAAAACCGATGAAATGTGATCTGGCCTCATAATTCATACCTAAATTTTCCCCTCGTTTACCCCCACATGTCCTTTTATTTTAATGCTGTGTTTCTCCCTAGTAGCACCGTATCTTTTCACTCATTTTACCCAAGTCAACCATCATTCTCTAAGAGTTTCAGCCACAGTTAACTCCCTTCTGAACAACCTTTCCACAATATTTATACAAACTATGCTTTGCACATCACACACAAACAAGCTGGTCATTTACCTCGGGTGGACCCCAAGGCTTAAAATCTCAGTCATCTGGTGATAACATTTTTTTTTTAGCCTGAATCTAGTCAGACACCAACTCGTGTTTTCTCCATTTGTGTATTAAATCCTTTCATTTTTCAGTTTCCAACTGAACTATGATATTTGTTGCCAGACAGCTTGAATATAAATTCTGCTTACTGACACTTATTAGCTGTCTTAAGCAATTCATTTTAAGGTCTCTGAGCCTCGTTTCTTTATGGCTAACACTACAATCATCAGAGTACAGTATTATCCAATCTGGCTGTTTTAAGAGTCAGGGTGGCTCAGCAGGTTAAGCGACCGGCTTCAGCTCAGGTCATGATCTCACAGTTTGTGGGTTCGAGACCCGGTTGGGGTTCTGTGCCCAGCGCTCAGAGCCTGGAGCCTGCCTCAGATTCTGTGTCTCCCTCTCTCTCTGCCCCTCCCCTTCTCATGCTCTCTCTCTCTCTCTCTCTCTCTAAGATAAAGTAAAAACATTAAAAAAAAAAAAAAAAAAAGAGTCAAAGGAGCCATTGTCTGAGCCAGCTAGTGTTGCCATAACTGAATACCATAGATTGGGTGGCTCAAAGAACAAGAACTTGATTTCTCATAGTTTTGGAGGCTAGAAATCCAAGTCCAAGGTAATAGCAAGGTCAGTTTATCCTAAGGGCTTAGTTTGCAGATGGTGGCCTTCTCATTGTGTCCTCATGTAGTCTTTCCTGTGTGCACCCACACCCCTAGTATCTCCTTCTCTTCTTTTAAGGACACCAATCCTATTGCATTAGGGTCCCTCCCTTTTCTTTCAACGTTTTTATTTATTTATTTTTGGGACAGAGAGAGACAGAGCATGAACGGGGGAGGGGCAGAGAGAGAAGGGTCCCTCCCTTTTAACTTCATTCGATTGTAGTTGTGTCCTCATTTAACCTCAGAGATCTCTTTAGTGGTTCTGTCTTCAAATACAGTCACACTGGAAGTTAGGGCTTCAACATTTGAATTTTGGGGGGCACACAGTTCAGTCTATAACAGATATCCCATATAAACTGTTCAGCACAGTACTTGGAACGTAATAATATTTGTAAATAATATTTCTGGCATTACAAAGGTCCTGGAAACCATCTAATAAAAGTCAGCTATTATTAGTAGTATATTCTCTCGGTCTTTTACTTGTCCTATCCCAAACCATTCTGCGTAGCCAGTTTAGAGTGTTTTAAAACATTGTTTTTAGAGTTCCACTCAGCAATTTAAAAAGTTCAGTGGCTCTCTACTATTGAATGAAGTTCAAATGTTTTGGCAATCAGTGGCCCCCTTCATCTGTCCCTAACCCTTTTTTTCCTGAACTTTCTCCCACTATTCTAATATAGGAATTGCTCCCATCAATTTTTGGAGTCCCTCAAAGACCCAACTCCATGTTTTTGTACAATCATCACTATAATAAGCCTTTACTTATAGGTCAGGTGCTAAATTCATTTAATCCACATTTTAAGTATGAGAGGCACAAACAGCTGAAGTAACTTGCTAAAGGTCACCAATAAGGTACAGTTGGGATTAAAATTCAGGCAATGTGGTTTCAGAGCCTGTGCTCCAAATCTCGGTACTAAAATGCTTGTCCCCACCTGGAATGCTATTCATCTCCCCTGTCTCTTTCTAGGATCTTGAACCACTATTAATAGTGTTTATATTCTAGCCTCCAACTAGAGTGTAAGTTTCTTAAGAGCGTATACCAACTTTAAACAACTACTGCTTCTTTCAAGTACTTAGCCCATGCCAAATTCATAAGAGACACTCAAAAGTATTTAATTTGGGGGTGCCTCAGTCAGCTAAGCATTAGACTCTTGATTTCAGCTCAGGTCATGATCTCATGATCATGAGATAGATCCCCGTGTTGGGTTCCACACCAGGCATGGAGCCTTCTTAAGATTCTCTCTCTCTCTCTCTCTCTCTCTCTCTCTCTCACTCCCCCTTTCCCCTGCTCACGCTCTGTTTCTTTTTCACACACACAAAAAATACTTAATTCTATTTTGTATTCTTGACCTCTTAGAGATTTGATCTGTGTATTGTTGAATATAGCTTGTAACTAAACAGTGGGAAAATGCTTTCCTTTAAGGATCTGTAAATGCGAAATTAATTTTAAGTGCAAAAGGAAATAAATAAACCTAGACAAGGCTGTCGTCCAAGAGTTGTCTTTCTAGTCAATGGTCATAATGGAAAACTGAGACAAGAAAAGAAGAAAAATGGTGTCCTTCAGCTCTTCGAAGCTTCTTCAAATATCAACCAGTAGGTTGGCTTAATTCACAAACATTTATTGAGTGACTACACTGTTCTAGGCAGTGTACTAGATACTGGGGATGCAAAGATGAGCAAGAAGACATTTTCCTTCGTTTGGGGGAGGCATTCATGTTGACCAAATCTTAAATTTCATACAATTTTTTTTTTTGTATTTTGTCTAAAGGAATGGATCCTGAAATTGCCGTTAAGATGTAAATATGATAAAAGGTAAATATGGTAAAATGTAAATAACTATTAAAAGATAACTATCAGTAAAGAGAAGGCAATGGAAACAATACAATTGACTTAGGAAGTCATATGAAGTTGTTGGGGTACAAGCATGAAATGTTACTTTGTGTTTTGTTTTTCAAACAAAGCTGTTAATTCTTTCACATGACTCTTAATGACATATTGGGCAGATCCCAGAACTTTACCTTTAAAGTCTTCAAAGTTCAGTCTAGTTTTGTTCAATGTCCATCCTGACACCACCTCCTGCTTCTATACCCCTTACAGCTAAAGGGAATGACAAGGGAGAAGATAAGGGGAAAGAGGAAATTTTTCTTTATTTACCTGCTTATAGTTCTACCTCTCTCTTGACTGTTGATCGCAGATACCCAAAGACCGACTGGCTCGTGAGGGTCAAGGTTGTAAGTTCTTTAACGTGTCTTTCAGAGGTCTTCCTTCTGCACACGTCCATGACTTAACACATCTGAGCATTCCCTAGTCCTCCAGGTGGCAAATAGCACTCACAGATGGAGTCCCTCACGAAGGCTCCTGCCTATCTTATTTTGAAGGGAGTTGCTTACTTTGCCTGCTGAAACTCAGGCATCCTCTTGCCACTATGGAGGGGGTTCAGGCTGCTGCACCGCAAGACCTCTTCCTGTACTGCCATTTCTCACCATTTTTCTTCTGCTCTCCTCAAAAGGGCACAAATCAGTAGGCGACCACCCAAGGGGGAGTTGGGGGGTACCAACATGAAATTTATTTATTGTTTTGGTTTTTTTCATCACTGCTCTCAAATACACTCTGTCAAATACTTTACCCTTAAGAACACATCTTGGGCAGACCTCAAAGCTCTCTAGAACTTTCTCTTCCTTCAGAGATTCTCATTTCTTCTGGGTGGTGGGGATATTTTGTTTGTTGGTTGGTTGGTTTTTTAGAACGGGAAGGGGAGGAAAGACCCAGCACCAAGCACTTTCTGTCAACTGATGATTTCCACATTTCTCTTAGAATGTTCTCTTATCCCATGGTAGCCCTCTTCTATGGACTGAGAGGATGTTGCTAGGATGATGGTAACAAAGTCACTTCTAAGAGAGATGGCTTGGTGGGTCTCTTTAAAAATGGGATATTTTATGCCTAACATTTTCAACCTAAGGGCTTCTAAGAAAATAGAAGTGTCTCATTTCATACATATGTGGAGGGAATGTGTAGAAAGAGACATCTGAGAATGTGGAAGGGCAACAAAGACAAGTTTAAAATGATAATGACTCTTGTATAGGGAAATGATAGGTCTGGAGTGATATGACAAAGAATGAAACTTTCTTTTTCTGTTTTATGACTATTGAAGGTTTAATAAGTACCGTACAATTTCCCAGTGATTTGAGAGGAATGCTATTCAGTTCAGGTTAATTTTCCAAAAGATGCTTTAGGGCTTTATATCAGTTTCCATTATTACAAGGAGGCTCCCCATTATTACAAGGGGGCTATAACATAGCATTTCCCAAACCATGTACTGGTCCCAAATACTAGTTCCATAAGATGTCAATAGAAGCAGATATTATTGGGGGGGGTGTGTTATGGCGGGTAGCATTTTGGTTTAAAAAAAAGTTTAGGAAACAGTTTTATTAAATCCAGAAAAATCTCAGGACATTCCATATGCTAATGTGATGTGAATACCCAAGAAGAATATATAGAATCCCTATGGACTGACCTGTGTGTTTCATTCACTCCCCACCCTTACAGGGGTGACAGGTTCAGATGCTGAAGGACCAGCTTCCAGTGGTATGGTATTTGGAGACAGGACCTTGGGAGGTATTTTGGTTTAGATGAGGTCATAAGGATGGGGCCCTCATGATGAGATTAATGCCCTTAAGAAGAAACACCGTGAGTTCTTTCTTTCTCTGGGTCATGGGTCTTTCTCTCTCTAGGTCTCTCTTCTGTGAGGACACAGAAAGGCAGTCAACTACAAGCCAGGGGGAGAGCTCTCACTGGTACTCAACCATGCTGACACCCTAATCTGGGACTTCCAGCCTCCAGAATTGTGGGAATTACGTTTCTGTTGTTTTAAGCCACCCCAGTCTATGGTATTTTTTTATAGCAGCTTAAGCTGACTAATACAAGTATGCAGGTACTTTACACATTTGAGCATAGAGGTTTTTTTAGAGTCCTACCTATTACCATTTCAAGGAATGAGTACCACGAAACATTGAAAATCTTGTTTCATTGGTGAATTTTATTCTGAATTGAATGCTGCATGGGTGATGGGGAAAAAGACAATCTTGGCAGAAAGTAAGTTTATTTGACATTCATTTTAAAACAGCCTTCTGCCAAATAAATGTGGATTGTGCTTAATTCATAGATTTGCTGTAAACTGAGTTAAAGGAAATAAAGAGAACAGAACTATACTTATTCAACCAGTTACTAATTTCTGAAATATAACTCTTTGTAAAATGTCAAAGCTGATGTGTTAATAGTGGAGGAAAAGGGCGGTTGTCATTGTGTGTCAGCATAGACAGCTTTGCACACAAATAAACACAAAATGCACCTGTAACAGATCATTCGTTAATAATGAATTCACCTTAGATGCAAAAGGAAGTAAATGCTGTAGAAGACTGATCTTAAGAAGATTTATTTCCAATTGTTTGGAAACAATTCCACAGCTAGTTTTTTCTATGATCTACTCTCTTCTAAACAACTGCTAGACGCTCTTGGTTAATTTTTAGTGGCACTCTAAATCAAACTGAATTGTTATTCTATGGAGGGATTATTCTTTTAGAGTTAGAAATACATTTGTAGCGTATTAGAGAACATCACAAAGATTATTTATATCACAGAGGTGTTTCCTTTGGAACATCTACCATTGCATTATTACTTTTGACTCATAAGTCTGGCATTTTAAAATCATAACACCCTCTGATTTAAATTTATAAGAACACTGTCCAGGATTTTCAGACAACTAAAAATATAACTTTACAAATGTAAATCTGGTTATCAGCTTTTACAGAAGGATGCAGAAGAAAGTGCTAGAATTCTGCAAACGCTGCATTTTGCTTTAAATATGGATGTTGTAGTGATGAGGTCTGATCCCGTTGTTTAAAATGGTATTCTGCTTACCACCAGATGCAAGTTTTGACTTTTGAGAAAAAGTGTGAAAAAGTAATTAAAGGGAAATAATGAGTCCACAGGATCAGAGATTGAAAAAAAAGGTACAGTAAAACGAGGTTGGAAAAAATGGCAATTTTAATAAAAATAAGTTAAATGAAATGGTACTGGGATTCTTTCAACAGTGGGTATTTATACAGTGAAATTAGTCCATCATTATTATATATACTAATAGGTGAAGTGATAGAAATAACACATTCTAGAAAGAAATTGCTGATTATATAAAATACTTTTTTATTGTATTTATATCACTTTGGAAAATACAAAATTTTCTGTATGATCTAAGCAAAAAAAACCTCAAACTCATTTTACATTTCGTGGAGAATGGTACAAAAAAATTGCATCATTTCCTAACAAGTGTGAAAGCTTTATTATAATGGAAGCAGTTGTTAACTCTTAACATATGTCACAATCTAGAATTGGTTTAAGGAAAATGTTTCTTGTTTGGGGCAAACTATTACTTTTAATAGTCCAAATAAGGCTTAAAACAGGAGAAAATACTTACAGAAGATACATTTGAGAAAGGACTTGTACTCGGAACTTATAGAGCTCAATAAGAAGACAGAAATTCCTATTAAAGAAATGGACAAAAGATTTGACCAAACTCTTCACAAAAGAAGTTACAGGATGACAAATAAACACATGAAAACCTGCCCAATATCATTAGCATCAAAGGACAAATCAAAGCTACAAAGAGATGCTGCTACAAAGTTTTTAGAATATTAAAATCAAAAAGGCTGCTCATACTATGTGTTGGTAAGGATACAGCACAACTGGAACATTAAGACACTGCTCTTGGATATCAATTTGGCAGTTTCTCCAAAAGCTAAACACACATCTACCATATATCCCAGCCACTCCATTCCTGGGTGTCTACCGCAAAGAGAAGAACATGAATGTTAATATCAGATTTATTTGTAGTAGTGCAAACTGGAAACAACCCAAATGTCTGCTGACAGGTGAACAGAAAGACAACCTGTGATATATGTACACAGTGGATTACTTCCTAGCAGCAAAATGGAACGAACCACTGATAAACCCACCAGCATGGATGAATCTCAAAAGCATCATTTTACATGAGAGAAATCAGAGGAAAAAAAGAGTACAGACTCTGAGTCTATTGATATGTAATTTTAGAAACTGCAAACTCATCTGTAAAGACACAAAGCAGATCAATGGGTGGCCAAGGGATGAGGGTGGAGGACAGATTAAGACTCCAGGACGGTTTTGGAATTGATGGAAATGTGTGTTATTTTAACTGTAGTGATGATTTTGCAAGTGTATACATATGTCAAAATCCATTAACGTGTGCACTTTAAATGTGTGCTGTTTGTTGGATGTCAATATACCTCAACAAAGATGCCAAAATAATGATTAAAATAAAAGCGAGTTACCTAAAAATAAACAAACTTTTTTAAAATACAAGAGTCAGAATAACTTCAGTTTCTTTCATGGATTTTCCCTCAAAGAGAGCATTTGCTCCAAGACATTAGAAGAATAATTCAGTATTGTCACCCCTGGAGAGCAAGAGATACTTACTACAAAGGAGGAACCAGGAATTGTAGAATAAAGAGTATATATTGACCATATACCTATTTACAGTCTTGGGGTGCCTGGGTGGCTCAGTTGGTTAAGCGTCAACTGTTGATTTCGGCTCAAGTTATAATCCCAGGGTGGTGGGATAGAGTTCTACATTGGGCGTGGAACCTGCTTAAGATTCTCTCTCTTCCTCTCTGCCCCTCCTACTCTCTCTCTCTCTCAAACACAAACAAACAAAATACATGTACAGTCTTGATAAAAAAATTTTAGGAACTAGTGATACTATATTTATGACACTTAAAAATACTTATGTGCTAATGCCTCATTTGAAATAACTTAGTATATACACTTATTTAAAATCTATTCACTACTCAAACATAAACCATTTTGCCTGTGTTCCATTCCCATAGGTCCAAGTGTTCTGGCATGTTTCTGCTTACAAATTGCACATTCACCTTAAACCCAAGTTGCCATATTGTATAGCCAGGTGATTCAGAGAGCAGACTCGACCTCACAGAGACCTGGATTCAAAGCCTGGCTATACCACTTATCCTGTAATCTTGGGCAAGGTCTCTAAAATGAGAATACTACTGATAGTACCTAGGATTGTATGAGGCTTAAACTAGATCTATATAAAATGCCTGGCACAGGTACTTAATAAATATTACCTACAGAGAAAGACAGATACCATATGTGTTCACTCTTATGTGGATCCTGAGAAACTTACCAGGAACCCATGGGGGAGGGAAAGGGGGAAAAAAAAAAGAGGTTAGAGTGGGAGAGAGCCAAAGCATAAGAGACTCTTAAAAACTGAGAGCAAACTGAGGGTTGATGGAGGGGGAGGGGTATTGAGGAGGGCACCTTTTGGGATGAGCACTGGGTGTTGTATGGAAACCAATTTGACAATGAATTTCATATATTTAAAAGAAAAAACTGAGAACAAACTGAGGGTTGATGGGGGGTGGGAGGGAGGGGAGGGTGGGTGATGGGCATTGAAGAGGGCATCTTTTGGGATGAGCACTGGGTGTTGTATGGAAACCAATTTGGCAATAAATTTCATATACCTAAAAAAAAAGAAAAAAATAAAATTACATTGACAATTTGTTAAAATAAACAAATCAATCAATCAATCAATCAATCAATATTACCCATTCTTATTTAAGAACAAAATTAGTTTTCTCTAAAAATTTAACCCTCCTTCCCTATCACCATATTTCTTTTTGTAGCTCCCGCAAATATTCGCATCTTTTAGACTGAAAATCTTGGGAAAATATTTGAATTTTGTGTTCCCTTCATTATCTTCATTCACTGGAACACCAATTTTTCATGAGAACGTTACTTAGATTTTTCTTTTCTAATCAACTCCCAGTACAATTGGTCTCTCCAGACCCTCTTGAACTCTTTGCTATATAGTTGTTCAGCAAACCATAACCACAGTAGACACTAGCTGGGTGATTGAGGCACTAGCTGGGTTACTTAGCCTCAGCAAGCTTCCGTGTCTCCACTACAAATGCGGGGTGGGGGGTGGTAATATCAACCTCGTAGAGTTATGCGAGGACTAAAAATCCTTTTTACGGTGCCCGCACAAGAGTAATTATCTGACAAACGGGGGTTACTTTTACCATTTTCTAATTCTCTGTTCAATATTTACAACTTAAGATCATGTTAGCTTTTTCAGTCACCACATCTCACTGTTGCTTCGCTGATTTTACAGCCCACAAAGCCTCTGAACATTTCCCTACACACACTGGGCTTCGGTTATTCTACATACCATCCTCCTCTCCTTGCACAGTTAGTGATTCTCAGCTGGCTCAACTGAGAATGAACTGGAATGCCCCTAAAAATACTGATGCTCAGGCCACACTCAGACCAATTAAATAAAAATCTCTCTACGTCAATTCTAACATGCAGCGTTGGCATTGAGAACCGCAGCTTTGTTTTGCTGGTTTGGGTTCGGTTGCATTGTTCATGTTTGCTTGGTTTTGTTTCGGACCTACTTGTAGAATTTTGCGTCCATTTCTGAAGATATTTTTGGATCTTGGTTTTACCGTAAGACATGCTACCTACCCCTTGTACTACCCAGTTTCTGCAAATTTAGGCATCGTGTTAGCAACGTCCTTAACCAAATCATTCATAAAAATTAGAGAATAAGACCCTAACATACTCCTGGAGAATTCTCCATAACTTGGCATCAACTCATTAGTCAGCACTTTGGGGAATATCATTAATCGATTACTCTAATTATAAATCCACATAACTACACTGACAATATTTCTTGATGTGCAAACATCATTCCTTCTAAATCTTTTCCTACTAAGGGTACTATAAGAGACCTTGTTAAGGACTCTCTAAAATCAATATATATATTATGATCCTATCTAAAAATGAAATGAAGTTTGTATGACCTGATTTTTCTAGTAAACCTGCTCTCCTGATCACAAGTTTCCTTTCTCAGTTCGTAAAGACTCAACAGTTCATCCTAAAGTCTCACTGGGAGTTATAGCATGCTCTCAACTCAATAGCTTGCAGATTCTTTTTTTTCTTTTTAATTTGAGACTTTATTTTCCAGTATTTTAAGCACCCTTCAGTTCTCTCAAAATTCCTGAAGATTATCAATAGCCACTTAGTAATCATCCACAGCTCTTTGATGGATAGATATGACGGTATCTTTTTGAGATATTGTTCACCCAGGCCTTGAGATAAACTTGACCAGATGGGTATTTCTTTGCTACTTTACTCTCTTGATCTCCCTTGCTTCTTGTTACTATTTATTTTGTCCTTTCTAAGCGATGATAAATCTTCATAGAAAAAAAATGGAAACGCCTTTAAAGTTAGTAAAAGTAAAGTTAGTAAAGAGAGTTCTGTAGCTGAATTTAATTTTTTTCTATTCAGTAGCATCGTGCCATTCACCCCAAGGTGTAGCCGTGTACCCCATTCTTGTTTCCTTAACTTACAAGTCTTTTTTTTTTTTCTATTCATAATTTTCACAAGCCTCAGTATCTTGTGAACTTTTAGCTTCACTGACATTTCCATATATTCCTTGCTACTCCTCCCAATTATTTCCCCTTCTTCCTCCTCCACAAATTCCCCTCCTCCCCCTCCTCCTTTCACCTCTACCTCTTCCTTCCCCTCCTCCTCCTCCTCTTCTTCTTGTCCTCCTCCTCCTCCTTCTGCCTTTGCATCGTATTTCTTTTTTCATTTTTTCAAGAGGCCTTTAAATATGAACTTCCTGGAGATTTCTCCATGCATTCATATCCATCACTGTATCTTTCTCCCTTTTTCTCCCCCATCAATGTAGATCAGAGGTACAAGATTTTTTTTCTGTAAAGAAGCAGAGTATTACCTGCAGGGTTATCGGCAGCAGTAGAAGCTAAGAGAATGGCATAGAACAGATTCTTCCCTAGAGCCTTCAGAGAGAACATGGTACTACCAACACCTTGATTTTGAACTTCTAGCCAGCCATGGGAGAATAAATTACTGTTGTTTTGAACCACACAGTTAGTTTTACTTTGTTACAACAGCCATAGGAAATGAAAATAGAAACACATACAAACTCACCTTGCAAATGATGGTATCTCAGCCTCAAGGTTTGTAAAGGTCTCTTCCGGATATTTGTTTATTTCCTCAGGGGTTCTCTCTCTTCTCTTCTATGCTGTCTTGCTTTCCAAAATGGCATCAGGCCATACAAGAAACATTTATATGTCATGGCTGCATTTGGGATGGAGGGCCTGGTCTTCTATGACCTATGGTTGATGTCAATTGTGACTTCTTAACCCAAATGAGACTTTTTTTTTTTCCAACTGAGATTTCTTAACCCAGGGTCTCTATACCCTCGTGTCCAATCTCACTTCCTTCACTATGGTACAGCTTTGTCTTCCTGACTGAGGTATAGTTGGTCCTACCTAGTGTTTGGGGTCATACACTGGCAGCCATTGATGATGAACATGACCTTTCCCCTGACTCTTATTCCAAAGTGCCTGTTCTCTGTGGCCTGCCCCCAAATGAAGCCTGTTTGGTTATCATTGTCTCTTCTCTATTTATGCTATCTTCTTGTAGGCTCAGGACCTCTCAGTGAGATACTTTCTTTGCATGAAGTCAGACAGTGCTGGACACTGGGAGGCTGCCTTCTGACCCACAAATCTAGGGCCCTCCCTCAGCCTTCTACTCTACCATTTCTATAGCCTAAAGTCTGTGATGCTATATTAACCACGGCTTTCTTTGGGAGGCATTGAAAGTGTTTTCAGTCTTCACCTGAGGAAGCCAGCTACAGACTTCTGACCTGGAATTCTCCTAAACATACCTGGTTGCTTCTACTGCTGTGTTCTCCTCTGAAATTCACCTCTAGGCTAGGGAGGGAGAAAGCCACAGCTCTCCTGTTTCCACCCCTCAGCAGCAGGCAGACTATTTCTTTCCCTTACAGGGTGGCAAGAACTTTTCCACATTACATTCTCATTGTTTCTTCTGTATATCCAAGTTATGGTCAGTCCTTTTTCTTTAAAGTTTATTTATTTTGAGGGAGAGAGAGCAAGCACAGGGGAGGGGCAGAGAGAGAGGGAAAGAGAGAGTCCCCAGTAGACTCTGAGCCACCAGCTCAAAGCCCAACACAGGGCTCGATCCCATGAATTGTGAGATCATAACCTGAGCTGAAATCAAGAGTCAGACACTTAACCAATTGAGCCACCAAGCACCCCTCTGGTCAATCCTTTAAACTTTGGTTCTAGAATAAAATTTAAACTTTGATGATGGTGAGAAAATCCTTTTTTCTCTCTTAAAAACCATCTTTCAAGACTGTTGTCTTCCTATAAATTTTTACAAGTCAAATTTGGAACTAAAGTCTGATCAATGACTTTTTCTTTCAAAACTCTACCTGTTTCCTTTTCCCAGAGATAAGATGCCCACAGGTAAGCCAACTCTACTTGGCAGAAGGACTATGGATGGTAAAGATGAGTTCTTGAAAAAGGAAAATACACCAGAAGATATTTCAAAATAGTTCTACAACAGAGTCATTCATAACTTTATTATCAGAACTTCATTTTTTTTTTTTTGAGAGCTTTCCTAACGTGTTGAGCTTTATGTCTTTTACGTCCAAAGAGTTGTTTTGTTTTGTCTTTACTTCTCTTAGAAGACCTTGAATTGACTTTACATGATGAATACAGCTATTTGGGGCTCTGATGAGTTAGCTATACTCTTTTAGCTTTAGAAACATCTTTACGGGACATTTAGAACAATTTCTCAAGAGCTGCCCTGGAGGGCATTCAGAAACCCTCCAGAGTTTATTCTCAAAAAAGCTCTCTTGTATCCAAGCTGAAATTCCCAAGGCCAGACTCATCTTCCATGACATAATTCTCTCCTATCTCTGGAAGGAATTTCTGTCTCCATAGGCATCTGCTAGTATCCTATAATCCCCTACACTGGCATTCCCAAGGGTCTCAACAAAGGTATCTTCATGGTTTCTCCTGGGAAGCTCCAGTCAAAGAGGATTTCTGATGGCTTATTCTGACATCCAGAATTGTTGAGAAGGGTGTGCAAATACTACTATGTGGCAGTGAATTTCCTGTCAAATTCTTCTATATTTTTAATATGTATCATTAACCATATACTGTGAATTGAGGAAAGTCAAAAAAGAACAAAAATTTTCTTTTTTTTTTTTTTTAAATAAAGCCCAACTTTTTTTTTTTTTCAACGTTTATTTATTTTTGCGACAGAGAGAGACAGAGCATGAACGGGGGAGGGGCAGAGAGAGAGGGAGACACAGAATCGGAAACAGGCTCCAGGCTCTGAGCCATCAGCCCAGAGCCCGACGCGGGGCTCGAACTCACGGACCGCGAGATCGTGACCCGGCTGAAGTCGGACGCTTAACCGACTGCGCCACCCAGGCGCCCCAAGAACAAAAATTTTCAATGTAGATCACAAAAGTAGCCCATTCTCTCAAGTGATGAATTTATTTTTTCAGCATTTTCCCACTTAAATTGTGTTCTTTTATTTTCTAGTACTTTTCTTTATTTCTTTAATGTTTACTTATTTATTTTGAGGGAGAAAGAGAGAGAGAGAGCATGAGCAGGCTCTGTGCTATCAGCACAGAGCCCATCACGGGGGCTCCATCTCACAAACTGTGAGATCATGACCTGAGCCAAAATCAAGAATTGGGCACTCAAGTAACTAAGCCACCCAGGTGCTCCTAGTACTTTTCTTTAGAACAGTACATTATTGTAGTCCACCGATTTTCTTCCCACATTCCTTTCCACATTCTTTTCCTTCAAAAGATGACAAAAATATATTTAAAGAACAATATGAATTTTCAATGTCAATTTAAGGACTTATTAAATTATATGAATATATATAATTTGAATGTATACCTTCAAGGTAGCTGTTTTGCATTTATTGACTCAAATTACCAAACGTTTGTGATTCCACATTTTGTACAAGGTGCTGTGTTAGCTGTTGCAATACCATACCAACCCTTTAACAACCCCAATCTGGTTATTATAATTCACAAGATACAGTATGGCAGAAGGGCATGAACTTGGAAGTCAGATCGATTTCAGCTCTTCTTTGATCTGCCATTTACAAACTGTGACATTGGGCAAAATAGCTATTATTATTATTATTATTATTATTATTATTATTATTCAGGCTGCTGATGAAAAGTACCACAATGTTCAGTGTGTGCACTGAAGGGAAGTGACTAGTTCTGAGATTAGTAAGGATGAATTTCAAAATATTTGGCAAAGAAATGGAATTAGACGGACACTTTCAAACATGAGTAGGACTGCAGAGGGTGAAACTAAGGCAGGGCCAAGAGGAAAAAAATACTCCTTGGTTTAAAAATAAAACACCCAAAGTTTAAAAGTATTTGTGTCTTCTTATTTGCCCTATCCATTTAATTAATATAAGGGTTCTAAATGTTATAATTAATTATATTAATTATATAATATAAATGTAATAATTATACGTAATGAACATACATGTTGTTTTACCACTGTACATAAATGTGCTACTTTGTTGTTTATATTTTATGACACATCCAAGTGAATATGCTTTGAAAATGTTATAATCTGATAAAACCCAAAGCATATACACTTTTTGACCTGCTATTGTATATAGTTAACCAAAAATGATCTTTAAAGTAAACAATTAAGGAATTCTGTACGTTAGTCCCACCTTTATCCAGTGGGGTCTTTATTTCTAACCTTGTGTTAAAATCTTGCACAGCCCAAAATCTATTTTCCTGGCTTCTCTCAAACTGGGTGCAACTCTGTTTTAAGCAGAACGCTTCACCACGTGACAAATAGCTTAGACGGTAGGGAAATTGTTTTTTCACTATTGCACACAATCTCTCTAGAAATGTTGTTCCTAAATGAATGTGCTGTTTGTTTGTTTTTTTTTTTAATGTTCCCTAATCTTGTTCCTGAAAGTTAAATACATTAAGATAGTTGTTAATCAGGGGACTTGTGGATTCCAAAGAAAGGACAGGCCAGCCTGTACTTGTCTAGTTCAGACTAGCAGTGCACCAAGTGGGGGGTGGGGGGAGGTTTGTGCATGCAGGCATGCTCAAAACCACCCACTGAGATACAGCTGGAAAATATGAGGACTTATGTTTACATACATGTTTTTTACATTCTCCTTGTATACGTTGTTTCATCGTGCGCATACTTGGTTACCATCATAACATATGTATCCAATTTGTACAAAACAAAAAAAGCATTTAGATAAGTTGGGAGGAACGTGCTCAGTTGTTTTTAAACGTTAGGGATGTGCAATTGCAAACACTGATGCACTGCATAAGAGTTAGCGCCCTTTGAATCTTATGCTCCGGGGACTAAGTTGGGGTTGGTCACACAACAGAAACAACCCGAACCTTCAGTGTCATTTAGCATATCTTCTGTCAGAGAATAGATGGGTTTATGAGCTACATTTGGACTTTTATGCTTGCTTCACCATTGTAGGTGTTTTTTATTTTATTTTTTTCTTAAACAACAACAACAAAAACAGAAGCACTCCATATTGCTTGGCCCCCGGCTTCAGTAAGTATCATTGTGCTGTTCTATTTATCAGCTTGAGATTGGCAATAGCAAATAATTATCAGTAACTTCATAATTGCCACAGTGCTATCATTTATTGAATAATTTTGGACCTCACAGAAAATATAATGGGTAAAATGGGAACGGGCTTCTCTCACCTGCATTGACTCCAGAAGGGGAGGATTTTAATCTCAAACACAGAAACTATTTGTTAACTTTTCTTATGGGAAGCCCCCTTCACCACCACCCCTTTCCTTCCCTACCACACACGCACACGCGCGCACACACACACACACACACACACACACACACACACAGGTTGTTAATCAGAGATACTCTCAATTAGGGGAATGAAGGATTCTCTAGTCAGTTTTTTGTTCCCTGAATAAATTTTGATTAATATAAAAATGATTTTTAACCAATGCTCATGTTGAAAATGACTTCAGAGGAGCACCTGGGTGGCTCACTCAGTTAAATATCGTACTTCGGCTCATGGTTCGTGAGTTCATGCCCTTTATCAGGCTCTGGGCTGACAGCTAAGAGCCTGGAGTCTGTTTCAGAGTCTGGGTCTCCCTCTCTCTCTCTGCCCCTCCCCCACTCTCTCTCTCTCTCTGTCTCAAAAAAAAAACATTAAAAAAAATTTTAATGACTTCCAGATGTTATAGTGTACTTCATTTTAATAAACTGAACTAAATCTGTCTTTTTTTCTGATAAAGCATTTTGTAAGACCAAGGATTCCCATTCCTTATACCAACTTTCAACCTCTAGAATTATAGCAGGAGGAGAATAAATGTCTATATGGACCTCAAAAAACGTTTGACATTTAGGGATTATTTTCACAAAATATTTAGGTTGACATCCTTTTCTTATCATCTATCTTTTTCTCTGAAAGTGTTACTGTCAGACTATTTTGGTTAAATTGAAGATTCTGGTCAATTGCATGTAGGGGGAGAAGGTGGGTGTCCTATGAAGTCCCGTCTTACTTGAAGTATTCCTTTGAGTGACCAGTGCCTTAAAAAATAAGTCTAGACAGAATCAACCATTAACACTCTTTAGAGTGTTAATGAAACATTTAACACCCTTTCTGATCCTGTTTTCTTCTTCTTTTTTAAAGATCTTTCTTTTAAGTAATCTCTACACCCAAAGTGGGGCTCAAACTCACAACCCTGAGATCAAGAGTCACACGCTCCACTGACTGAACCAGCTAGGCGCCCCTCTGTTTTCTGACTTTTTCTGTGAAAATTTAGCACTGAGGGCGTTGAAACTATTTTACATATTCTTTTCGCCAGAAAGTGTAGGAAATCTCTGGTATAAAAAAAAAAATAGAGAAAGATCTTATAGCCACAAACATTTGGAAATCCTAGGTGTAAAGGAAACTAATTTTCTTCTGGTTTCCAATTTCTACCAACACATGCTATCAAGTTTGTTTTATATGATGAGCCCACTGCCTGAGTCCACAAAATCTCAGAGATGAGAGGGTCTCGCATCCACTCTACAAGAGATAAGATACAGGGTACTTGTTTAATTTGGCCTGTCGATAGTGTCGTGAGCCATGACGCTTGCTTCCAGTCTTTTCAGAAAGAAGCATCCGTGCCTTCAAAGGTAAACACGAGTGTTTGGGTGATGCAGTCAGTGAAGCGTCCAGCTCTTGATCTCGGCTCAGGTCATGATCTCACAGTTTGTGAGTTCGAGCCCCGAATCAGGCCGTGTGCTGATGGCACAGAGCCTGCTTGGGATTCTGTCTCTTCTTCTCTCTTCCCCTCCCCTGCTTGTGCTCGCTCTCTCTCTCTCTCTCTCTCAAAGTAAATAAAAATTTAAAAAAAAAAGGTGACCTCAAAGAATGTAATTTCCATACTGGTTTATGGTATTGTTTGAGTGTTGTCTAAGGCTAGTCTCTCCTAAAATTATTTCTGGAAGAGTAGGCCAAACTTCACCATGAAACAAATCACCTGATAGTATTTTTTTTTCCAAAGGTGGCACTAGTACAACAAATTGTTAGAATAGAAGGTGCTTGATAACATTTTTGAGTAATAATACAAAATATTGCATCTATTTGCACAGTTTACGATAGCTATTATGTACAAGATGACCTTCAAATATATAATTATGTAGGAGCATTTTATGATTTTTAGAAATGAATATAGATCATCTCACCTTTAAATTCCTTGATTGGGGTGCCTAGGTGACTCAGGTGGTTAAGTGTCCCGCTTGAGCTCAGGTCATGGTCTTGCAGTTTGTGGGTTCGAGCCCCGAGTCGGGCTTTTGCTGGCAGCTCAGAGCCTGGAACCTGCTTCGGATTCTAGGTCTCCCTCTTTCTCTTCTCCTCCCCCACGTGTGCTCTGTCTCAAAAATAAATACACATTAAAAAAATTTTTTTAATCGCTTGAAGTTACTCAGTTTTATGTATGTATGTATGGCAAGAACACCTTAAGGCATAAAAGTAAAATGCCGATCTAATTGCAGCTAATGGCAGCGATAAGGCTCCGGAGTTGGACAGAAATGCATGAGTTAGAAAACAGAATCTGGAGCTTAATCAGCCTTATTTTATACAAGAATAACAACCTCTAGTCCACAGATGTGTTGTGAAGACGGAATGGAAACATGCAGGTGCAAGACTTCACCCAGCATCTGGCACATGGGAAGCCCTCTCTTGGAGGGGGCTATTAATAGTAATGCCGTGATAGTTTGTAGGAGGTCTTAGAACAGAATTGTACCCTCTCCTGGAGAGCGAGAGAAAGATTTTGAGAAAGTGGCAGTAGTGTTTGTTATCTCGGAACAAGGCAGGTCATCTCCCTCCAAATGTTTACTGTCTTCATCAGCAGTATCCCGCCTATCATTCAGAAATAGAGCAAACTATTCTCAGAAGTTAAAACATTTCATTAACGTCATTCCCATGGAAACTTCTGCAGAAAAGAAGTCATACTGATCAATGGTAATTGATTATGTTAGAATCAGATACAAAATTCAACTCTCACTGCTTTTTAATCCAAGCCTGCTCCTTTACACCCAGGCCATTGCTGGCTCTGGCATGACTCAAGAAATTAGGCAGACACCTAGCCCATTTATGTTCGCAGGCAGAAAATATTTATTCCTCTTTATCTCTACAAAACCATTTTGCAAATTTTCTTTGTAACATGCACACATGCTTTTGCACTTGCAAAAATTTGGGCCAATAGACAAGCAGTTCTTACCACAAATGTAATAGTTGAGTATAATTCGGTCTTTATTCTCAGCAGTCACAATAAAAGGAAATTCAAATTTATCAAACAGATAGCTTAGGGAGTGGTTATTCATATCAGAATTTATCATTAGCTTCTAGAATAAAACAAAGGGCTGTCAGAGAAGCATGAAGCTAAAATGTTAGGAGCTCTTGAGCAATGAAGCAATGAAAAAAATAATAAATTTACCAAAATTTTACTTATATACAGTCTGCTGGGGCAGATTTACCTCTGGATACTCCTGGGTCTAGTTGTTTATTTGTTTTAATAATATTAACTTTTTAAAAATAATTCAATATATAAATAAAATTATTATGCCCCAAAGAAAAATATTCTGAGTTGAGGTACTTTTATGTCTTTTGTGTATGAAATGAAACGGACTCATGTCCTGTTAGGGACAAAGATAAGGATAAAACACTAAAATAAACAGAGCTGTTGTTAGTAGGGAGACATATTGAAAAGCCATGATGAAGTTTCTGCCTCTTCATTAGGCTTTTCAGTAGACACCTATAATGGATGGTCAGTAATCTGAGTGGTTCTAGAGTCTGGTGGTAGTTAATTCTGGTTAGAGGATTAGTCTCCAGTGTGCCTTGGCATAGATCTTGTACTTGGCCATGTTTTCCTTTGTCGTCTTTGGACAAAATTATAATAATAGTGCGGAATCATTGTTTCTTGCTTGAGCTTAATGACATCACAGAATTTTCCAGTTCATGCTGGTCAGCTACCTCTCCATTTGCTCCTGGGCTACCATCAAGTTCTGGATTCAGATGAATTAGGTGCTATGACACACCATTCACCCCAATATTCCTTTTTTTGAAATCTAAATTATCACAAAAGGGAACACATAACTGTTGGCCTTTAACATAAATCTTAGTATAGAAAAAAATATCATCTAAAGTAGGGGTTTTCAGACATATTTTCAGTATGTCACACATTAAGAAAAACATTTTTATATCACAACTGAATACATGCAAATTTATAGCTATATACACACATAAGCATATGTGATATTGTGATTTATAATAAGTATACATGTGGTCTTTACCCCTTTCCAGCACAGAGCTCCTTAAACTCTTGGAATTTCCTAAGTGACAGGAGAGAGAAAGTTATCTTTTGTTTTGCTGATGAGGTGACTTTTGGACCCTACTTGGGGGCTGGTTGCCAGTGGAACCAACCACGTGATTAGAGGGATGGAAATTTCAGTCCTACTATCCCACCTCCACACCTCACCCCCGCATCTCAACCTCTAGGAAGAGGAGAGGCGCTAGAGGTTGAATCAATACCAGTGGCCATGAGTTCATCATTCATGCCTTTGTAATAGGCCTCCATGAAAATCCAAAAGGAGTTCTGGTTCAAGATGGCAATGCATGAGGACCTTGAACTCATCCCCTCCACAAAACATACCAAATTACATGTAGAGCTAGAACGATTCCTCTTGAAGAAGAATTGAGAGCCAACTGCAATGCAAAAGACAGAGAGAATGGTGAAAGAGAATACCGAGAGAGCCAGAAACATGGTAACAAAGGGAATGCCTACCTCCCACACTACAAACTGCAGTGGGAAGAGATAGTACTGAGGGACCAAGAACAAATTCCTTGGTCTTTGGGCACAGAAACAAAGCCACAGTTAAAAATGCAACTCACATAGAGAAGAGACAGCACCAGAACTTGGCCAAATGGCTGCAGAGGAGCTACAAGAAGTCTCTCTGGGTCTACAAGTCTACAGTCTACAAGAAGGACTGGAGAAGGATGCGGTTTACGTTCCCAATTCTCCTTAAGACGACCCTGGTGGAGCAGGGTCAGAGCCCATGACTGTTAGGTCTGATCTACAAAGCGAGCTGGCTGCCTCAGCAAGCTCCAGGTCCGCAAGCCCCCACCAGCCCTGGTGGTGCTGGGGCATGGAATTTAAACCACCCGTGTTATGTTATGTTTTGTTTTGTTGGTTTTGCTCTTGTTGTTTGTTCATTCCTTTTCTTTTTTCCTTCTGTTTTCTTTATTTCCTTTGTTTATTCTCTCTCTTTTTTCTTTAAAAAGCCACAGTTTAAAGGGCAACTAGCATAAAAAAGAGCCAGTCCTGGAACTCCATCCAAGGTGGCCTAGTGGTTGCTGGAATGCTCTCTGGATGGAAGGGGACTACTGACAGACTCTCCACTGGCTCCCTTTGCATTGAAAGCAGAGACCAGTGTACCATGCGGGTGCCATAACGGCCTGCCACTTCAGTGAGCCCTGAGCTCCTAGCCCACATGACCCCTGGCCTACCAAGGTGGCCAAAGGCCATTGCACACTGGGACACCCTTGGTTAGAGCTCACTACAGCCCCAGCCTTTGTGTCAAGATGCCACAGGCACAGAACACCCTGGAATACTCTAGGCCTATACAACATTAGCTTCAGATGGCTAGCAAAAGCACCCTTGCCACAGAGCACTCTGGAACCTCTCTGCTGACATCTACTTCAGACCCAACCACCCTGCCAGGGTAACCCCTGCATCAAGAGCCCTGGAACACTCCTGCCCATGCTGTACTGGGCTCCAGACAACTGGCCAGGGCACCCCCTTGGCTGAACACCTTGCGATGCCTTGGCTTGTACCCAATTCATCTTCGGCTATCCTGCAGGTTACCCTCAATTTGGAGAGCCCCCGGATAACCCGGCTCGCAACCACTTCAGCTGTGGCTGTCCTGCCAGGACACATTTTGCATGCAGAGCCCAAGAATCACACCAAGCCCTGTCCATTTTAGCATTAGCTGTCCTGCAAGGAAGCTCCCTGCACAGAGTGCCCCAGGACCCCCCAACCTGTACCCTGCCTTAGCTCCAGTGTCCCCTTTAGGGTACCATTGGTGCAGAGAGTCCTGGAACACCCCAGTTTACATACACTTCAACTTTAGCTGTCCTGCCAAGTTGCCCCCTGTGTGTAGAGCCCTGGGTCCCCCTGGTTTGTGCCCACTTTAGTTTCAGCTATCCTGCCAGGGCACCCTCTGCATAGAGAACTCAGTGACCTCCTGGTCCACACACCACATCAGCTCTGGGTTCCCCACCAAGACACCCTGCACAGAGCATCCCAGGACACCCCAGTTTGCATCCATTTAAGTTTCCGCTTGAAACATATGGAACCTCAGGACACTTCACCTGCATTTTCTTCAGCTTTAACTGACCTAAAAGTGTGCCTACTATGTGGAAAGCCCCAAGACCTCCAGCGAAGCCAGTTACAGCTTCAGCCAGCCAATGAAAGTTACCAACCACACACAGTCTAAATTGGGGATGACCATATACAAGACCATTCCTTCAGTTTTAAAAAAAGTAGCTTTTCTGCCTACTCCATAGAAACAAACACAGAAAGTCAAACAAAATGGGTGGGAGGGGGAATATGCTCCAAAAGAAAACACAGGGGAAAAACAACTCAGAAAAAGAACTAAATAAAAGGGAGATAAGTAATATGCCTGATGAAGGAATTAAAGTAATGATTGTGAAGATATTCACCAGAGAAGAATGGAAGAACTCAGTGAGATCTTCAACAAAGAGATAGAAAATATTAAAAAGAACCAATCAGAGTTGAGGAATACAATAACTGAAATAAAAAACACACCAGGGGGAATCAACAGTTGGTTAGAGGATGCAAAAGAACATATCAGCAATCTGGAAGACAGGGTAATGGAAAACATGGAAGCTGAAGAGTGAAAAGAGAAAATAGTTTTTAAAAACAAGAGTAGGTTAAGGGATCTCTGGGACAACATCAAGTGAATAAATATCCACATTAGAGGGGTCCCAGAAGAAGAGAGAGAGAGAGGTCAGAAAATTTATTTGAAGAAATAATAGCTGAAAACTCTTCTAATCTGAAGAAGGAAGTAGATATCCAGCTCCAAAAAGCAGAGTTCCAAACAAGATGAATTCAAGGAGGTCCACACCATGACACATACTGAGTATAATGCCAAGGGTTTAAGATAAGGAGAGAATTTTAAGAGCAGCAAGAGAGAAGCAAAAAGTTATTTATAAGGGAAAACCTAAAAGCCTATCAGCTGATTTTTTGTGTGGAAACTTTATAGGCCAGGTAGGAGTGACATGGTATATTCAAAGTACTGAAGAAAAGAAAAAACAAACCTATAACCAAGAATACTCTACCCTGTAAGGTTATCATTCAGATCTGAAGGAGAGATGAAGAGTTTCACCAACAAACAAAAGATAAAGGAATTTATCACCACTAAACTAGTCTTATAAGAAGTGTTCAAGGGATTTCTTTAAGTGGAAAAGAAATAGTCATAATGAGACTCTGAATATAAAAATGTAAAATATGATAGCATGTGCATAAAATGTGGAATAGTTTAAAAAAAGAAGGAAAAAAAGGAAAAGAAAAAAGTCTTTTTAAAATTTTCCCTTTCTATTTCTTTTTCTTTTTCCTTCCTTTCTTTTTTTTCTTTTTGTTTTTAGAATGTATTTGAACTTAAATGACCATCAAATTAACATAGACTATTGTTTAACAGCGACATGCAAAAGAATGAACCTGGACCACTTTCTTACACCATACACAAAAATAAACTCAAAATGGATGAAAGATCTCAATGTAAGACAGGAAGCCATCAAAATCCTCGAGGAGAAATCAGGCAAAAACCTCTTTGGCCTTGGCTGCAGCAACTTCTTACTCAATACGTCTCCGGAGGCAAGGGAAATAAAAGCAAAAATGAACTACTGGGACCTCATCAAGATAAAAAGCTTCTGCACCACAAAGGAAACAATCAGCAAAACTAAAAGGCAACCAGTGGAATGGGAGAAGATACTTGCAAATGACATAACAGATAAAGGGCTAGTATCCAAAATCTACAAAGAACTTATCAAACTCAACACCCAAAAAACAAATAATCCAGTGAAGAAATGGGCAAAAGATATGAATAGACACTTCTCCAAGGAAGACATCCAGATGGCCAACTGACACATAAAAAAAAAACGTTCAACATCACTCATCATCAGGGAAATACAAACCAAAACCATAATGAGGTGTAAGGTGTACCACCTTACACCTGTCAGAATGGCTAACATTAACAACTCAGGCAACAACAGATGTTGGCGAGGTTGTGGAGAAAGAGGATCTCTTTTGCATTGTTGGTGGGAATGCAAGCTGGTGCAGCCACTCTGGAAAACAGTATGGAGGTTCCTCAAAAAACTGAAAATAGAACTACCCAACAACCCAGCAATTGCACTATTAGGCATTTATCCACGGGATACAGCTGTGCTGTTTCAAAGGGACACATGCACCCCCATATTTATAGCAACACTATCAACAATAGCCAAAGTATGGAAAGAGCCCAAATGTCCATCAGTGGATAAATGGGTAAAGAAGATGTGGCATATATATACAATGGAGTATTACTCGGCAATCAAAAAGAATGAAATCTTGCCATTTGCAACTACATGGGTGGAACTGGAGGGAGGATGGGCTAAATGGGTAAGGGGAATCAAGGACTCTACTCCTGAAATCATTGTTGCACTATGTGCTAACTAATTTGGATATACATTTAAAAAATAAAAAATAAAATAAAAAAAAATATATATAGACTATTGTTTAGTTAGGATGTTATATATGAACCTCATGGTACCCACAAACCCAAAGCCTATGATAGATACACAAAAAATAAAGAGAAAGAAAACCATACATAACCTATAGAAACTCATCAATCACAAAGAAAGAGAGCAAGAGAAGAAAGGAACAGAGAAGAACTACAAAAACAACCAAAAAAAAAAAAATGACAATAAGTACATACCTACCAGTAATTATTTTAAATCTATGTAGTTTAAATGCTCCAATCAAAAGACATATGATGGCAGAATGGATGTTTAAAAAAAGCCTATAAGACACTCAGCTCTGACCTCAAAATATATATAGACTGAAAACAAAGAGATGGAAAAGCATTTATCATGCAAGTGGAAGTGCAAAAAAAGCCTGGGGTAGTAATATTTATATCAGAGAAAATAGACTTTCAAGACTATAACAAGAGACAAAGAAGAATATTACATAATGATAAAGGAATCAATCCAACAGGAAGATACAGCACATGTAAATATCTCCGCACCCAACACTGGAGGGCCTAAATACAAATATTGATATACAGAGAGAAATTGATGGTAATAGAACGTAGCAGGGGACTTTAACACCCTACTTACATCAACGGATAAATCAAAAAGGCAGAAAATCAACAAGAGAACAGTGTCTTTGAATGATACATTGGACCAAATGGACATAACAGATATATACAGAACATTCCATCCAAAAACAACAATATACACCTTTATTTCAAGTGCACATGGAACATTCTCCAGAATAGATCACATATTAGTTTACAAAACAAGACTCAGTAAACTTAACATTTAAATCAGGGGCACCTGGGTGGCTCAGTTAAGCATCTGACTCTTGATTTTAGTTCAGGTCACAATCTTACAGTTTGTGAGATCCACACTGTCAGTGCAGAGCATGCTTGGAATATTCTCTCTCTCTCTCTCTCTCTCTCTCTCTCTCTCTCTCTCTTCTGTCTCTGCCCCTCTCCCATTCAGGCCTTAAAAAAAAAAAGAATATTGAAATCATGCCATGCATCTTTTCCAATCACAACAGTATGAAACTGGAAATGAATCCCGTGGAAAAAAATGGAGAAAACACAAACACATAGAGGCTAAATAACATGATACTAAACAACCAGTGGGTCAATGAAGCAATCAAAGGAGAAAATAAAAATACATGGAGACAAATAAAAATGAAAACACATGATCCAAAGTCTTTGGGACACAGTAAAAGCAGTTCTAAGAGGGAAATAAATAGCAATACAGGTCTACTTCAAGAAAGAAAAAAAGCTCAAATAAACAATCTAACCTAATACCTAAAGGAACTAGAAAAAAGAACAAACAAATCCCAAGGTGAATGGAAGGAAGAAAATAATAAATACCAAAGCAGAAATAAAAGACACAGAGACTAAACAAAAATAGGAAAAAAAAAAATCAATAAAACCAAGAGCTGGTTGTTTGAAAAAGTAAACAAAATTGATAAACTCTTAGCCAGACTCATCAAGAACAAAAGAAAAGAAACCCAAATAAATAATATCAGAAACAAAAGAGAAGTAACAACTGATACCACAGAAATACAATGGGTTATAAGAGAATACTAAAACAAATTATATGCCAACACTTTGGACAAACTAGAAGAAATGCATAAATTCCTAGATATATACAAACTTCCAAACTGAAATTGAATTGGTACTCAAAAAACTACCAAAAAAATAAAAGTCCAGGACCAGATGGATCACAGATGACTTCTACTAAACATTTAAAGAATAGGTAATACCTATACTTCTCAAACTATTCTAAAAGATAGAAGAGGAAGGAAAGCTTCCAAATGCATCCTCTGAGGCCAGCATTACCCTGATGACAAAACCAGACAAAGACACCACAAAAAAAAAAGAAAACTGCAGGCCAATATCCTTGATGAACATAGATGTAAAACTCCTCAATAAAATATTAACAAACCACACACAACAGTACATTAAACAGATCATTCACCACAATCAAGTGGGATTTATTCTGGGGATACAAGAATGATATTTTTGTGTATCAATCAGTGTGATACACCACATCAACAAATGAAGGATAGGGGAACCTGAGTGGCTCAATTGGTTAGGTATCTGATGTCAGCTCTGGTTGTGATCTTGTGGTTCATGGGTTTGGGCCCTGTGTTGGGCTCTGTGCTGACAGCTCAGAGCCTGGGGCCTGGTTTGTATTCTGTGTCCCCCTCTCTCCCTGCCCCTCCCCTGCTCACGGTCTGTCTCTCTCTCACTCTCTCTTAAAAATAAATAAACATTAAAAAATAAATAAACAAAATGAAGGATAAAAACCATATGACCATCTCAATACATGCAGAAAAGCATTTGACAAAATTCAACATCCATTCACAATTAAAACTCTCAACAAAGTGGTCTTAAAGGAAATGTACCTCAATATAATAAAGGCCATATATAAAAAACCTACAGCTAACACCATACTCAATAGTGAAAAACAGAGATTTTCCTCAAGATCAGTAATGAAACAAGGATGTCGAGTCTCACTACTTTTATTCAACATAGTATTAGAAGTCTTAGCCACAGCAATTAGACAAGAGAAAGAAATTAGACGCATCTATAGTGGTAAAGAAGAAGCTAAACTGTCTCTATTTGCAGATGACACGATATTATACATGGAAAATCCTAAAGACTACCAAAAAACTACTAGAAGTAGTAAATGAATTCAGCAAAGTTGCAGGATACAAAGTTAATACTCAGAAATTGGTTGCATTCCTATATACTAATAATGAAGTAGCAGAAATAGAAATGAAGAAAACAACAGCATTTACAATTGTACCAAAAAGAATACAATACCTAGGAATAAACTGAACCAAAGAGGTGAAAGACCTATACTACAAAAACTATAAAACATTGATGAAAGTAATCAAAGATGACACAAACAAGTGGGAAAGATATTCCATGCTCATGGATTGGAAGAATTTAGTGTTAAAAAGTCCATTTTACACAAAGCAATCTATAGATTCAATTCCTTATCAAAATGCCAATAGCATTTTTCACAAAACTAGACCAAATAATCTTAAAATTTGGACACAACCAAAAAAGACCCCAAATAATCCAAGTAATCCTAAAAAAGAATAAAACTGGAGATATTGCAATCTCAGATTACAAGAAATATTTCAAAGTTGTAAGAATTTTAAAAATAGTATTGTACTGGCACAAAAATAGACATATAAATCAATAGAACAAAATAGAGAACCCAGAAATAAATGCATGCTTAAACAATCAATTTCTCTAGGACAACTATGCAATGTAGAAGACAGTATCTTCAATAAATGATTCTGGGAAAACTGGACAGCAATGGTTGAAAGAATGAAAGTGGACCACTTTTTAACACCACACACAAATATAAACTCAAAATGTATTAAAGACCTATATGTGAGACCTGAATCCCTAAAAATTGTAGAAGAAATACAGGAAGTAATTCCTCTGATATAGGCCATAGCACCATTCTTCTAGGTATGTCTCTTAAGGCAAGGGAAACAAAAGCAAAAATAAACTACATCAGAAAAAAAAAAAAAGAAGAAGAAAGAAAGAACAAAAACAATTTTGCACAGTGAAGGGAACTGTCAACAAAATGAAAAGGCAATCTACTGAATGGGAGAAGAGATTTGCAAATGATATATTCAATAAGGGGTTAATATACAAAATATATAGAGAATGCACACAAATCAACACCCAAAAACCAAAAAATCCAATTAAAAAATGGGCAGAGGAACTGAACAGACATTTTCCCAAAGAAGACATACAAATGGCCAAGAGACACGTGAAAAGATGCCCAACATCACTAATCATTAGGCAAATGCAAGTCAAAACCACAATGAAATATCACCTTACACCTTTCAGAATGGGTAAAATCAAAAAGACAATAACAAAGTGCTGGTGAGGATGTGGGAAGAAAAGTTTCATACACTTTTGGTGCAAACGTAAATTGGTATAGCCACTATGGAAAACAGTATGGAGTTTCCTCAAAAATTAAAAATAGAAATACCATTTGATACCCTCCCAATAATTCCACTATTGGGTATTGTATCTTCTACCTCTTCCTAAAAAACAAACAAAAAACAAAACAAAACAAAAAAAATGCCCACTAATTTGAAAACATGTATGCTTATTACAGCATTATTTACAGTAGCCAAGATATGGAAGTAACCTAAGTGTTCATTGATCATTGATAGATGAATGGTTAAGGAATATGTATTATGTATATCACACACACACACACACACACACACACACACACACACGCACACACACACACACAGGAATATTACACAACCATAAAAAGGATGAGATTGTGCCATTTGAGACAACATGGATGGACCTCTAGGGTGTTATGTTAAGTGAAATAAGTCAAAGTGAGAAAGAAAAATACTATATGATTTCACTAATATTTGGAATACCTCCCCCCCCCAAAAACCAACAACAAATGAATAAAAAACAAAAAGCAGAACCAGACCTATAAATACAGAGAACAAACTGATGGTTGCCAGAAGGAAGATGGGTCTGGGGTTGGGCAAAATGGGTGAAGAGAAGTGGAAGATACAGTCTTTTCAGTTATGGAATGAATAAGTCATGGGAATAAAAGGTACAGCCTAGGGAATATAGTCAGTGATATTGAATGGCAATTCACAGGGATAGATGGTAGCTATACTTGTGAACATAGCATAACATATAAACTTGTCAAATCCCCATGTTGTATGCCTGAAATTAATGTAACATTGTGTGTCAAGTATACTCAAAACATAACAAAATAAAACCCGAGAGGACTTGGTTCAGAGAGCTTCTGAGTTGGTGAACATGTGGGCATTGAGAGAGAGTGGTGCCCTAGAGAAGGAATGGAAGCTCCTCACCCTTTCCCCATACCTTAACGTATGCATCTGTTCCATCTAGCTATTCCTGAGTTATATCTTTTTATAATAAACCAGTTATCCAGTAAATAAAATGTTTCTTCGAGTTCTGTGAACTACTCTAGCAAATTAATTGTACCCAAGGAGGGGGGCTTGGGAACCTCTGACCTATAGCCAGTTGGTCAGAGAAGTGCAGGTAACAACCAGGACTTGGGATTGGCATCCTGAATTAGATGAGGTTGTGGCAATCTCCAAACCTCAGAAGGCTTTGGTTGGAAGCACAGTTGATGACTGGGGCTTATAACTGGCATCTGAAGGAGCTGGGTGGAAATCTTATAGGACTAACCTCCTACATACGGGATCCTTTGCTATCTCTGGGTAGTGTGAAAATTGAGTTAAACTATATATAGGATGCCTAGCTAGTGTTCAGAGAATGGCTTGGTGGTGTGTGGGGAAGTCTACTCCCTACTTCTAGGAACTGGTTCTAGGAACTCAAAAAAAAAAAAAAAAAAAAAAGCACGGATACACACACACACACACACACACACACACAATGTGAAACTAAAATTTCATCAAACAGTACTTACTCTTACCATAGGCAACACATTTAAAATTTTTCTAGCTTATTTTATTTTATTTTATTTTACTTTTCTAAATGGTTGGGATCCACTAATAGATTGTGACCTGCAGTTTGAAAAACCCCCTTCTCGGGAGAGTCCCTAGAACTTGCTTCTTCTGGTGAAAATCTGCTGAGCTTGTCACTGTTAGTGTACAGGATAAAACCCTTCCCTTATGCTAAGCATTTGTATAATTTCTGTATGGCAGAAACCAGTAGGAAACAGATTTTTGTCTCCGCAATGGTAAATAAGTCCAAAGACATAGGCTTACAGTCTGCTTAAATATAATCAAATAATTTCTACTTGATTACATTCTAATGAACTTGTTAAACATACTGTGAGCTACAGGGAAGAATACAAAGTACTTTAAAATAAAAATGTAACATTATCTTTGCTGGCTCCAGAATGACACCCGCAAATATTTTGCTTAGGGCAAAAGGACAGTGCCCCTTGCCAAAGGAAAGGATGTTAGCTCCTTATCTGAGGTCAATTTAACATAACAGTAAAAGGTACACATACCCATTTTGTCCTAAAATGGGCAAGATCTATAGTCAAAGCTTTCCCTGCCCCTCACTTTCTAGATGTCTTTACTCCTGCAATCTGTTTGTAGTCCATGGTTGGAAATAGGTCCTTCATATAGCTGTGTGTACAGCTGGTGACCAGAATCAGGGAGACTTCTGTCTGCCACAGTAGAAGCGAGAAAAGGCAGATGTGGCCGTTGGATGGAGCTTGGATTCAGAAAACTGGGGTTTGAAGATTCCACTCCTTGGTGAATTACACTGCCTTGAACAAAAAGCATTCACCTTCTCTGAGCCACAGGATAATAAACACGTAGGATGCTATACACCTGCCATTTGCCAAGTATGGTGCTAGATTTTTACAAAGATGACAAAGAAGACTAAAATATACTGCATATCCCTAAAATGGAAATGACAATACTGTATAACACTGTTCTCATAGTTATTATCAGAATGAGAAGAGAGAACAAACAGGAAACACGCAGCACAATGTTCTACCCATCTTAGGATTATTTGTTCATTTCTTTTTGTATTGGAAGCCATCTTATTATGCAATATAACTCACATTTAGAAAAGTGCAAAGGCATATCTGTTCAGCTAATTGAATTATTAAAAAGCAAACATCATGTAACTGTCACCCAGGTATAGAAATTGAATATTACGATTACTCCAGAAATCTCTACTTGCTCCACCAAATCACAACCCCTTACTCATGCTAAAAGTAGCCATTTGCTTGACTTTTACTGTTATCACTGTCTTGCTTTTCGTTATGTACACATACGTTTTTTTAAACCACATAAGTATGCATCCTAAACATTATAGTTTGATTTAGCCTGATTTTGAACTTTATATGTAATCTGGTCCAGCTGGCATTATTTTTATCGCATTATTTTTAACATTCACCCACATTGTAAATGTGAGTTGTAGTTAGTTCATTTCTGTTGCTATCTAATATTCAGTTAAATAAACATCCCACATTTTCTTTTTTAATCCACTCTATCATTGATAGATGTTTGATTTGTTTCTACTATTTGACTATTACACAACATCCATGATGAAAATTCTTGTACACGTCTTTTGGCACATCTAAGTTTGCATTTCTGTAGAGTATATATTCAGGAGAAGAATTTCTGGGTCATAGGACATATGTGTCTTCATTCCTCCTAGATAACCTGTAATTATTCTCAAAAGTGTTTACACCAATTTACCATCAAACCAGCAATGGGTGATAGTTGCTTTTTACCACTTTCTCACCAACTCTTGGTACTGTCAGATTTTGAATTTTAGCTAGGGTATATAGATTTAATTTTAACTTAAATTTCTCATTCCTGATTGCTAATAAGATCAAACACCTTTATTAGCCATTTGGATTTCCTCTTATGTAAATTGCCTATTTGAGATTTTGGTGCATTTTTAATTTTTATTTTATTTTATTTTTTTTTCTTTTTTTCCTTTCAAAATTTTTTAATGTTTATTTATTTTTGAGAGACAAGAGAGGTAGAGCATGAGCAGGGGAGGAGCAGAGGGAGAGGGAGACAGAATCCAAAGCAGCTCCAGGCTCTGAGCTATTAGCACAGAGCCCAACACAGAGCTCGAACTCACAAACCATGAGATCATGACCTGAGCCAAAGTTGGACACTTAACCGAGACCCAGGTGCCCCAATTTTGGCCCATTTTTTAAAAATTGAGTTGTGTGTCTTTTTCATAATGCTTTGGATATGATTTCTTGGTTATATATGTAATATAAAGGCTATGCAAATGAATTCTCTCACTTTGTACCTTTTCTTTTCATCTCTTACTGATGTCTTTTAATGAACAAATGTTCATGATTTTAATTAGTCTATGGTATCAATCTTTTTCTTTATTTTAAGTGCTTTTTTTTGGTCCTGACAGTATTTTTTTATGGTTATTTATTTATTTACTTATTTTTAAAATTTTTTTTTACATTTATTCATTTTTTTTGATAGAGACAGAGCACAAGCAGAGGAGGGGTAGAGAGAGAGAGGGAGACACAGAATGTGAAGCAGGCTACAGGTTCCGAGCCATCAGCACAGAGCCCGACACAGGGCTCGAACTCACAAACTTGCAAGATCATGACCTGAGCCGAAGCCAGACGCTTAACCGACTGAGTCACCCAAGCGCCCCCTTGTTTATTTTTGAGAGGGGGGGGGAGAGAAAGCATGAGCAGGGGAGGGGCGGAGAGTGAGGGAGACACAGGATCTGAAGCAGGTTCCAGTTTCTGAGCTGTCAGCACAGAGCCCATTGCGGGGCTCAAAGTCACAAACCATGAGATCATGACCTGAGCCAAAGTCAGACACCCAACTGACTGAGCCACACAGGCACCTCTGACAATGTTTTTTAAAAAGAGCTTTTCCCTCTCCATACTCCAGTGCTACTTCTGTGATGAATCAAGTGTTCATATATGTGTAGGTCTGTGAGTTCTCTTTATGGTCCCATTGATCTATGTTGCAACAATCCCACAAATATATATCTTTATTAATTTTTATCAATTTACTTACTGAAAAACTGTTACAACTTTTCAATATGATTGTGGACTTCACTTTTGTAACTTTGTATTAATTTTTGCTTTCTATATTTGGAGGCTAAGTTATTAGACACATACATTTTAAAGTTTATTATAAATTTCTTGTGAGTTAAATGTCTTACCATAATGAAATTCTTTTATTTCTAGTAATTGAAATAAAAAAATTTTTTATCTTCTACATCTTTATTTCTTAAATGTTTCTTGTAAACATCACCTAGTTGTAATTGTTGGAAAATCTTTGTCTTTTAATTGGATCATTTTGTTTACTTATATTTAATGTAACTATGGACTCATTAGTTTAGACTATTATTGATCTATTGCCTCTGTGGTCCAAATCCACCCTTCATTGCTGTGCCTGTGATATTGAAACAATTCTCTCTTGACAGCTGGTATGATGTTAAGCTTCATCAGCTGAAGCCACTGGAGACAGAATGAAAGAGAATGCAGAAATAAAAAGCATGTAGCATCTCCCCATAGACAGCTTCCTCTGGCACTTAGAAGGAACTTCCCAGGGAGTTCTATCACTGGGACACCTCACTGGACTCTGTCATATTTTAACTACTTCCTTTTCCATGCTGTTTCTCGTGTTGAACTTTTCACAGTGCTTTATAATTAATCTAGGCATCAGATTCTTTTCACTACTAGGATATAACTTCCTTAAGAATGGGGTCTATGTCAACAATAGCCAAAGTATGGAAAGAGACCAAATTGTCCATCAATGGATGAATGGATAAAGAAGATGTTGTATTTATATATAAGAAGATGTTGTATTTATATATATATATATATATATATATATATATATATATATATATATAATGAAGTATTACCCGGCAATCAAAAAGAATGAAATCTTACCATTTGCAACTACGCGGTTGGAACTAAGGGTTTTATGTGAAGAGAAATTAGTCAGAGAAAGACGAATATCATATGACTTCACTCATATGAGGACTTTAAGATACAAAACAGATGAACATAGGTAAGGGAAGAAAAAATAATATAAGAACAGAGAGGGGGACAAAACATAAGAGACTCTTAAATATGGAGAACAGAGAGTTGCTAGAGGGCTTGTGGGAGATGGGCTAAATGGGTAAGGGGCATTAAGGAATCTACTCCTGAAATCATTGTTTCACTATATGCTAACTAACTTGGATGTAAGCTAAAAAAATAAGTTAAGAAAAAAAGGAATAGGGTCTATGTATTTATTATCTCTACTCCACAGTGCTCAAGCAGTGTTCTAAGCAAAAACAGTAACAGCTAACTTATTACATTCTAGACATTATCTCGTGTTTGAATATAGTTGATGTTTGACCAATGTTTGTTGATGTAATAGCAAATTATTATTCCTGTTTTTCAGGTGAAGTGGCTGAGGATCACAAAAGGAAAATAACTTGCTGAAGTTCACATAATTAGTTAGCGGCATGATAAAAATTTAAGCATAGAATATGTTTCTCTCCTCTGTTCTGCACTTATTAGGATACAAGGATGCTTCATGCCAAGAGGGGTTTTTTAAATTTTGTTACGTAGAGTAGAATCCTTTGTTGAATTTGAACTCAATAGTAGAAAATAAGGAAGAGTCATACATAGCAATATGTGCCAAGCACCTTGCATAATACATTCACTGATAAGATGGGTATTACTATCATCATGTTACAGGAAAACACACTGAAGCCCAGTAAGGTTAAGTGCAACTTCTCAGGTCACACAGCTCCTAAATGGCAGAGACAGAACTCAAACCCAGTTGGTCAAGCTCTTGAATCTATACTCTTGACCGTTAATAAATGTATCGACTGTTGAGGTACATAAAAAAAGGTAAGAAAACCAATGTAACAAATAGCCATGTACCTATCACTCACCATAAGAAAACATTAACCCCATGTACTAATCACATTCTCCTGTATTTGGTGGCTTTGATTTGTATGCATATCTTTATGTTTTTATAATATGTATCTGAAAGTACTGTACAATATACAGTATTAGTGTCCATGTAGGTATACTTATAAAATGACCTTTCTCAGCAAATATTTGAGCATCTACTCTGTTCCAACCACTCTTTTAAGTACAGAGAACACAGTAGTGACAGAACAAAATCTCTGCTGTCATGAAATTTAATTATGTAGTTGGGAGACAGACACTAAAGCATAAATAGAACAATATACAATATCTCTGGTAGTAATCAGTAAAACAAAATAATGCATAGTAAGAGGTAAAGAGTGATGAGACTGTGGAACAAGATAAAGCCCTCTTTTAACCAGAGATACTGAGCAGATATCTGAAAGAAATAATAGAGTGATGTCCTACATTAAAAAAAAAAGACAATCTTGTCACTGTGGAGAGTAGATGGCAGTGGGCCAAGTGTGGAAACAGGAAGACCTGTTGCAGAAAGTTCAGGTGAGAGATAATGATGCCGTGGATGGTTGAGGAGATCGTAAGTGGTCAGATTTTGCTTGTATTTTAAGGTAGCGTTTATAAGAGAAATGGTCTGTAAAATTTGTTTGTCCTTATGTTTCTAGAGTCAAGATTATATTAGCCCCATAAAATGATCTGGGCTGCTTTTGTACCATCTTTAGGGAAATTCATTTCAAATAGGAACTAACTTTTCCATAATATGTTGGTAGAACTCACTGTAAACCCATTCAGCTGGGAAATGTGAGGGTGGAATGAGATGGGATGGAGGTCTTTGGCTACCATTTCAATTTCTTTAATTCCTAGTATTTTCTTCAAATTCTTACACTTAATTTTAGCATCTTTTTGTTTTTGTAGGTGTTGTCTAATGCTTCCCCTGACTCCATGCTCCCACTCTTTTATATCAAATGTTTAGCTAATATATTCTCATGGCTCAAAAACCCAAAAGTACAAAACATTTTATAGCAGAAGCCTGACCTTCCATACTTGTCCCCATATGCTCAGGTCTTACCGTGATACCCATAGATGACTATTGTTCTGTTTTTTTAAGTTTATTTTTATTTATTTTGATAGAGAGATAGAGAGCAAGTGGGGGAGGGGCAGAGAGAGAGGGAGACAGAATCCCAAGCAAGCTTTGCACTGCCAGCGCAGAGCTCGATGCGGGGCTCAAGGTCATGAACCATGAGATCATGACCTGAGCCGAAATCAAGAACCTGATGCTTAAACAACTGAACCATCCAGGCGCTCCAGTGAGTACAGTTCTTAATTTCATATGTGTCATTCCAGAGTTTATGCATATTTCAGTGGATTTAAATATAGTCTCATTTTCCCACTTTTTAATTAAAGGTTGTATGTTATAAATGCACATCTGTACCATTCTTTTAACCTAATATTATATTTTATAGATTTTCCATAACAATACATAAAATATTTTCTAATTATTTTTTAGAGTTACATAATATTATTTGTATTTCATTCCATCATTCTCCTAGTGATATACTTTCAGGTAGTTTCTCATCATTTTTGTTATAAACAATGTTTGTAGCAGTTACTACTTGTGTCTTTTCAGCCTCACCAGGGTCATTTTTCACTATTTTGTTTTCCTATTTATTCCTGTGTTGACCTATCTAGCATGAGCTATTGCTTACTCCAACAAGACCGCACCTTGTTCCTTGCCCAAGATGTGTGACTTTCACTTCCTGTTTCAGGGAGGCCAGTTGCTACTGAGGCATGAGATACCCTAGGACAGACTCCGCTCTCATGCATTTAAAGCAGAATTGCACGAAAATAAATGTTAAAGAGAACCCCTGAGGGTAACTCTTCGAAGAAAGGGAGATGGGAACCAATGGTAAATTGACCCACCCTCTCTCCCTCCCAAGGATTGCCCTGAAATACAGTAGTTCATAGGCTCTTAGGATCCTGCAAGATCAAGCAATGAGTTTTCTCTGAAACCGGGTGGGTAGCCTGCTCAGTATTAGACCTTGAGGTAGTTCTCTCTACTTCCTTGCCTCTTTCACCTTTGCCTTCACTCTTGGGCTTGCATTCTCTGGTAAAGTAGCAACACATAAGGGTTTGCCTCAGGCTCGGCACTTGAGAACTGAGACCTCTAAAAACCAGGGATAACCCTTGAAAGCAGCCCTCTCAGGATAGGATTGGGGAGTTGTGTTTCTCGCCAGTTGGACGCCAATAGGGACCCTATTGCTGGTAGTAAGTGGAAGTGGCAATATCTCCCGCTTGTAATAGCATCAGGATCACTAGGGCTTTCATCCAGGACTTCATTGGGATGACGTATGGGGGAAACTGAGGCCCTGGCATGTACTGTGGCTTTAGCACATCTCATGTCTCAGGGGATAAGGCAACAACTACAAACATAAGGATTATGGAGGAGTTTGGATCCTGTTCATGGCATTAGGCATGTAAGGTCACACAGAGTAAGGTCACACAGAGCCAATTGCCACTGTGAGAGTCTGAGGGGTGCCTTGCTGATTATTAAGCTATTGTTTGTCTGCTCCAACCCCTCTTGTCTACATTTTGCTTTATGATGCTCTCTGTATTTCTGTTTTAGCAGTGGGCTTCCTGTTTGGTTTTTCCAAAAGGGAACACTAGAGGGAGGCTGGAAGCCTGGAGGAGAAGAAACAACTAGCTCCTTGGTTTTTTGTGTTCTGTGCCTGTCGACATCACCTCCTCAGAGATACCAGCTTCCAGACCCCTCCTCAGAAGCCTGAGTTCCTGCTACAGGGAGGTTCTCCAAGCTTCTGGGCTTTAATAAATCCAATCTCTTTGATCCCCAGCCCTTGAAATGGTAACTTCCTTCTATGCTATTGCTTCTGTGTTCTCTCAGTATTTTCCTTTTGCCTTTTCAATCTTTCAATATCTGTTCAACCAATTCCTTACGATACATTGTCTCTGTTACATAACTGGATTGAGTCAAATAAATTGAAAGGGGTACCCTTTTCAGAGACTATGGTGTAATGTGTTATTTTACACATCTGGAAGTGGCTCTAGTCGTTTACTTCGTTGGTTGACAGAACTTGGGTCCAGTGATGATCTGCATTCACTGAGATGGGGATGCAGAACCTTCCTCCACATAAGGCAGGGGTAGGAACTTAGAGGTTTGGAGGACTGGGATATTGGAGTAGACTTATCATAAGTGGCCTGTACACTAACCCCCCTGATCCACCTTCATTGCATCATCTTAGATGCTTCAGAAGACATTTCTTTCACTGGGGCATTAAGCAATATGTAGGTGAGGGGAGCACCAGTATCCTAGAAAAGTTCTGTGGTCTTTGTGGTCAGCAGGCCAGGCAAGATGTTGAGAAATGCTGCCATTGCAATGGGTACCTGATTTCAACAAGGCATAGTGGCACCAAGTGGTAGCACTTACCTACTAGAGACAGTGAGGACACATTTCCAAGAGATGAGCATCCCCAGTGAAGGGATAATCAAAATGTTTGGCCACCGGCCACAGAAATGAAATAGACATACTACTCAAATGTTACTTGATGCTTAGAACAGGAAAATAAAATAATCCGGGTCTCATGACCAGAAAGCTGACTTGAGCCACCACAATGGAGAGTCAAAGCCTCTCATCTAGCTTACAGACCTAAGCCCGTTCACAAGTTTTGATTGGGTGGATCTGGGATACTTGGCTGGCTGAGTCAGAAGAGCATGTGACTCTTGATTTCAGGGTCATGAGTTTGAGCCCCACGTTGGGGTTAGAGATTAATTTTAAAAAGGGTGGGTCCCTTGAGAAAGTAACCTGCAACAAGGCCCCAAGTATATAGTGTAAATCTTCCTCAAAGCTTCCCTTGGTGAGACATACCAGAGATTTACTATCATGACTGTGTACTAAATGAAAGAAAATACTTAGATCTTGGCTGATAAAACTTCTGGAGGAGTTTATAAGAAAATGCTTGACTTCTGCAGTTACAAGGCAGACTGCCCTGAAAATCAGGCTCCAGATCCGATTTTAAGGGTGGCGGTGCAGCAAGGGACACTCGCTGCAAACTTGACAGATTTCTCATGTGAAACACAGGACATTGCTAGAATATGAATAGGGTCTGAGATCTGGAATTAGGGCTCTTAGATAGGTGACTCTAAGATTCTGGGATGGCTAAATACTTCTAAACCCTCTAGACTGACAAAGAAAGACCCTTCCATTTGTTAGGAAGAGAGGCTTTCTTATATCCAGAGACCCTGCATGAATTCAGCTACAGCTCTAGCATAGCTATAGTATCTCATAAGGTGGTGCCAACTATCAGCACACATACCCCACTCCAGGCTGAAAACCAAGATCAGATTTCAGCACAGGTCGAATATGGAGGTAGTCTGCTCCGGGAAGAAGTAGCTTACATATCAAGGGAATTGAATAATGTGAATCGTACATACAAGCATAAACCAGGGGAACCCGTGAGGTACCAGATTGTTAAGAGCACTGGACCGGGTAGGAATGTGAAATATAAGGCTGGCTAGGGGATGATTATTGATATGAGGACACTATCTATCCCTCGGGATTCAATGTTTTGGGTCAGGCACATGAACACAGTCTTCCCAGTCTGCTGGGATGGCTCTTTGCAATTTGGATATTGCAATAGACTGTGTAATACCTGAGGACCTACCACCTCATAGTTCATCAGAGGTCCTGAAGGATGTCCTCTTCTTAAACGCAACAGAATGTGCTTGTAAAGCATCACCGATAACTTTGAGAAGTTTAATGGTTGTTGTCCTGTGTAGGCTGGAGTTGACGGTGTGAGATGCTGCAATTGAAGCTGTGATCCTTGGAATTCAGGAGGATAAAGTGATTAAGAAATGGCAGAAGCCAGGTGGCAGCACTGAATCATCAGAGGCAAGATGAATCTAATTAACATGATGAGTAAGGTCAGCATATGTCACTGTTTGCTCAGGATACTTTTTGCCAGTTGTCCCAGTATAATTATTAATAGTGCCAGCTTTCACTCTCAAAAGTGCCCTCGTTTTGACAATAAATCTTTGGTTACCCTAGCAATGGACAGAAAGAGTAAATGACAATCAGGATGCCTTGATCCACAGGGATCTAGGGTGATGACTATTAGATCATAATACATCTAGTGTCAAAACAGAAGGACAACAGACAGCAGTGGTACCTGATTTGCAGAACGTCAACAAAAGCAATTTTTAAAAATGAGAGCTGATGGTTTGTAGGCTAATGTCAGCTATAGGAAATTGCAATTTCTCATTTACTTTCCAGAGCTAAGCCAGTTCACAGACACAGAGCCAACTGATTGACGCAGAGATGTATGCCCTTGAAGAAGTACCCCTCACAAGTACATATTTTTTCAATCCTTCCCTAAAGAGACCTATGATTTTTTTTCCCCCAGGATAACTGTCCAGTGGAGAAAGGAGAACATTCAGACTTTTTGAGGGCCAGGGATAAGGTAAAATTTATGCATTCTCATTGATAAATGGAGTCTTGGCCCACGTCCATCATATGGCGGATCCAGTGAGCCCACAGATTCATCTTGTGGTAGTTTTCCTGGTCCTGAATATGTAATTGGAATAAATACTCTCAGCACAAACAGAACTTTTACATTTGACTATAGACGTGTGAAACAAGGACCACAGTGCTATTAAGAACCGAGTGAAGGGGCGCCTGTGTGGCTCAGTCGGTTAAGCGTCCGACTTCGGCTCAGGTCATGATCTCGCAGTCCGTGAGTTCAAGCCCCGCGTCGGGCTCTGTGCTGACAGCTCAGAGCCTGGAGCCTGTTGTTTCCGATTCTGTGTCTCCCTCTCTCTCTGCCCCTCCCCCGTTCATGCTCTGTCTCTCTCTGTCCCAAAAATAAATAAACGTTAAAAAATAAAATAAAATGTTACCTTGTTATGTGAATATTTTTGTGTTTCTACAATATTTTTCAGATTTGTTCTGGGATCTAATGAATTTAGATACAAAAATACGAATAATCTGATCTTTTTCTGATTGGGTTCCCAGACCCAGAGTAGTGCTCAATGCAACTATTCCCAACTACTGAGGCAACTTCCTAAGATTATTAATCATTGCCCTGCAAAATTTTTTTCAGTCTTATTGGTGGAAACAGGCACTATTGCCAGCCAAGCACTGTTCTCCAATGTTTTCATCTGGGTTTTATCCTAACATTAGAGGGGGATTCTGCAGATGTCAGAGTTCTCTCTCTGTCAAACTCTCTCATCTCTAGGACTCTGGTCTGCAAACTCTAGCTATTTTGGTCTACTCAGACTCTCAGCTTTACCTCCTCAACCGAGAGTGTCCACCAGGAATTCCTGGGTTCCCCTCCTCATGCAGTCATAGGGCAGTCTGAGCAATTGGGCAATCATAAGGCTCACCTCATTTTTATTCTCTAAGGATTGCTATTTTTAATTCTTAATATCCTTGAAAAACATTTGGTTCATATATTTGTTTTTGTTTTGGGGGGGGTATTTTGGTTGGGAGGGTGAGTCTAGTTCCCATTATTCCCCCTTGGATGGAAATGGAAGTCTCAAAAATGAATTTTAAGAATACATTTATGGGGTTCCTGGGTGGTTCAGTCGGTTACACGTCTGACTCTTGGTTTCAGCTCAGGTCATGATCTTATGGTTGGCGAAATGGAGCCGTGTATGGACGTCACACTGACAGCAGGAAGCCTGCTTGGGATTCTCTCTCCCTCTCTCTCTGCCCCTTCTCCACTCGCTCTCTCTCAAAATAAATAGATAAACTTAAAAAAAGAATACATTTATTACATTTTATCTGAAATTTAAATAAATAGACTTGAAAAAGAGAATACATTTATTACATTTTATCTGAAATTTGTAAGTATTCTATAGCTTAAGGATTTTCGTGTTTTTTAAAGTGGTGGCATCTGCTAGTTGCCTTCTTCCACATGCAAGTTCCCTTTCCATTTCAGTAACAGAACGCAGATTAAAGATACACCGAACTGAGAGACACAGTTCGCATTCCTCCTTGTGTCTAGGTATGTGTATTTGACTGACTGTTGCTCATAAAGTTGTTAACAGTAATGTTTGAACTTCCAGGATTCTCCTTAATTTGTTTCTTTCCCCCTTCCTCTTGATTAGAATGTAACAGAATAACTGGAGCTCTGGTAGCCATCTTGGTCCATAAAGAAAATTTGCATATTGTTAATGACTGATCAGAAAACTAAAATGGCCTGGTGTTTGATGATCCTAAGGAGCCACCATGGCATCTTGAGTCTGAATTTCTTTTTCTTTCTTTCTTTCTTTCTTTCTTTCTTTCTTTCTTTCTTCCTTCCTTCCTTCCTTCCTTCCTTCCTTCCTTCCTTCCTTCCTTTCTTTCTTTCTTTCTTTCTTTCTTTCTTTCTTTCTTTCTTTCTGTATAAAAAAAGTTACCTTTTTCTTCTTTAAGCCACTGTGCTTGGAAGTGTTCTATATATGCTCTGAATCATTCTGTCTCATGTCTAGTTTGCCAAATTGCCAGAAACCTAAACCAACAGCTAGAGACAAAACCTGCCACAAAGAAAAATTTGAGGTAGGGGAAATTTACTTGTGATTATGACTCACCATTTAGTGTCTTTTCTCCACTTTCCACCAATATGTTCAGTGCTTTCACAGTCTCTATCTCCCTGTTATCAAAAATTGCTTTCAAGAAAGGATCCAGGGCACCTGGGTGGCTCAGTCAGTTGAGAGTCCAAATCTTGATCTCGCAATTTGTGGGCTCAAGATTTGCATCGGCTCCACTCTGATGTTGCGGAGCCTGCTTGGGATTCTCTCTCTCCCTCTTTCTCTGTTCCTCCCCAGCTCACATTCTCTTTCTTTCTCAGAATTAATAAGCTTAAATAAAAAAGAAATTAAATTCTAATAGTGAATTTTTCAGTAAGTCCAGACACTTTATTTAAAATTACCAGTTTTTAGTTGGGAAGGGATCCCTCGTGAAATTCTACTTTTCATGGGGTGCCTGGGTGGTTCAGTTGGTTAACTGCTCAACTTCGGCTCAGGTCATGATCTCACAGTTCATGGGTTCGAGCCCCACATCAGGCTGTCTGCTGTCAGCACATAGCCCACTTCAGATCCTCTGTCCCCCTGCCTCCCACCTTCCCCTGTTCTGTCTTCCTCAAAAATACACATTAACTTTTTTTTTAAAAAAAAGAAATTCTATTTTTCATAGAAGCTCAAGTGGGAAAGGTGGGTTTAGCTAATGAGTAGAATTTCCATGCATGTTTTAGATAGGCAATATGAAATATATGGCTCATCAACCTGCCTCCATCATGAATTCAGAACCAGAGAGTAATATATTTGAGAGAAACCTCATTATTTATCTTCTCTGAAACTGTACTACAAAACTTAGGCATATCATCGCTATAGTTTCTCCCTGTCTCTGTCTCTCTCTCATATGCTCTGGGAAGCTCATATGTTACAGTGAACAGATTCAGTTGACCAGACATCCACATGCAATTGAACCATTTACATGTAAACAATCATAGCAGGTAGAGAAACAAGTGTAATATAGTATGTCTCCCATTTACAAACCCCTCAATTCTTTTATTTATTCAACTTCTCAATGTCACCTGTACATTTTGATCTTGAATATAGTTCTCTAGGCTTCTGAGGGGTGAAAAAGATCTGTGAGGTGAGGATGGTATTTTTTATCAATTTTCTCCTTGTCTGCTATTTGTAGCAGTAGCGACAATTGCTTACTATATGCCAGAAAAAAAGCACAGGGATAAGATAATCCCTTCCCGTCCTATGGGATCCATATAAGGCTATAATTTTGTGGCATTGGCAGAGACTCCCTGAGAATTTCTTAGCCCTGGGGATATGTGTAATTCTTGGACCTAGTAAACAAACTCATTCATAACTCATATGTATATAATTTAATAGGACTGCCAAGGCATGTTTGCTTGGTTATGGATTTATGGGTGTGAATGACAGATACAGAACAGAATTTCTTTTAAAAAGGAAAATGCACTTTGAATTTTTTATTCTCACTTGCTTGGTAAGTAGAGAAAAGCATGTGAAAGGGAAATATGCAAAAAACTGTAGTGTAGATTGCAAAATAAATTGTCAGTGAAATACTGTTAATCAACATATACTATTCATTCATTCATCTATAATACACACATTCATCAAGAGCACTTGCTTTCTTTCTCCAACCTCTGTGTATGACCTCATATGGCATTCTCATCCTTCATTTGTCAGCTGGAAGCCCACTTACTTAGAGAGACCTTCCTGTGCCCTCCTATCTAAAATAGCCTCCCCTGCTTATGCTTTATCTCTTTACCTGTTTTATTTGTAAGATTCATCACGGTCTTCAATGATCTTCCTGACAATAACTGAGCTTTATGAAGTCAGGGATCTTTTTTTTTTTCCCCCCATCTTGTTCATCTCTGTGATCTGCAGTCTAGTACAGAGTCCAGTACCTGGGATAGTCTCACGAAAATAGTAGTTGGATAAGTATGACTGAAACAGTGAGCTCCTACTCTATGCCAGGTATCACCTAGCTAAGTGCCCTCAACTTACTCAAAGTCTTATACGTAAAGACAGGTGTGTCAATAGTAAATATTAACAATATAATCAGTTTTATTATTTTGTGAAGGTGCTTTGCAAACACATAAAAAGCTTCTAACTCAGAGATTCTCCATCTCTGCCCCGCCAACATTTTGGGCCCAGATAATTCTTTGTTATGGACAATTCTTTGTGGGGGGTGGGAACTAGGAGGAGGGCTCTCCTGTGCATTGTAGGATATTTAGTGGCATCTATGGCTTCTACACACCAGTTGCCTCTAGAAACCCTCCTCTGAGTTGTGACAACTGTAAATGTCTCCAAGCATTGCCAAATGTCCCTTGGGAGCAATATTATCCTAGGTTTTATAACCACTGATCCAACTCAATCTATATGGTAAAGGTTTGAAGTTTAAATTTATTTTCCTATTCATCTACCCATTATAATAGAAAATTTAAAAGGTACAGGAGCAAAGAAAAAAAAATCCATAATCCTACCTGGCTATGTCTTGGGATAACCATTATTTTAATGTATTGGCACATTTCTTATTTATTTATTTATTTATCTATCTATCTATTTATTTATTTATTTATTTTTACTTATTTTTTTAAGTAGGCTCCACTCCCAATGTGAGCTTGAGCTCATGACCCTGAGATCAAGAGTTGCATGCTCCACTGACTGAGGAAGCCAAGCACCCCCTGACATATTTCTTTCAACTAATTTCACTCTGTACTTTTCCCTTTTCATAGATGAGATCACATATATTAATATGGCATAATATAATTTTGGCTTGATATTATTCTTCTGTAATTAAAAAATATGTAATCATCAAAACAGTATGGTATTGGCACAAAAACAGACACATAGACCAATGGAGTAGAATACAGAACCCAGAATTGGACGCACAAATGTATGGCCAACTAATCTTTGACAAAGCAGCAAAGAGTATCCAATGGAGAAAAGACAGTCTCTTTAGCAAATGGTGTTGGGAGAACTGGACAGCAACATGCAGAAGAATGAAACTGTACTACTTTCTTACACCATACACAAAAATAAACTCAAAATGGATGAAAGACCTAAATTTGAGACAGGAAACCATCAAACCATCAAAACCCTAGAGAAAACAGGTAACAACCTCTTTGACCTCAGCCACAGCAACTTCTTACTCAACACGTCTCTGAAGGCAAGGGAAATAAAAGCAAAATGGAACTATTGGGACCTTATCAAGATAAAAATCTCCTGCACTGCAAAGGAAACAATCAATAAAACTAAAAGGCAACCAATGGAATGGGAGAATATATTTGCAAATGACATATCAGATAAAGGATTAGTATCCAAAATCTATAAAGAACTTATCAAACTCAACACATGAAAAACAAATAATTCAGTGAAGAAATGGGCAGAACACATGAATAGATGCTTTTCCAAAGAAGACATCCAGGTGGCCAACAGACACATGAAAAGATGCTCAACATCACTCACCACCAAGGAAATACAAATCAAAACCACATTGAGATACCACTTCACACTGGTCAGAGTGGCTATAATTAACAACTCAGGAAACAGATGTTGACAAGGATGTGGAGAAATGGGAGCCCTCTTGCACTGTTGGTGGGAATGCAAACTGGTGCAGCCACTCTGGAAAACAGTGTGGAGGTTCCTCAAAAAATTAAAAATAGAACTATCCTATGACCCAGGAACAGCACTACTAGGACTTTATCCTAAGGATACAGGAGTGCTGATTAATAGGGGCACTTGTACCCAGCACTTTCAACAATAGCCAAATCATGTAAAGCCAATTCATCAACTGATGAATGGATAAAGAAGATGTGGTTTATATACACAATGGAGTACTACTAGGCAATGAGAAAGAATGAAATCCTGCCATTTGCAACAATGTAGATGGAACTGGAGGGTATTATGCTAGGTGAAATAAGTCAGTCAGAGAAAGAGAGATCATGTTTTCACTTATATGTGGAACTTGAGAAACTGAATATGATAGGGGAAGGGAAGGGGAAAAATAGTTTCAACTAAGAGGGAGGAAAACCCACAAGAGACTCTTAAATACAAAGAACAAATTGAGGGTTGATGGGGGAGAGGGGAAAATGGGTGATGGGCACTGAGGAGGGCACTTGTTTGGATGAACACTGGGTGTTAAACGTAAGCAATGAATCATGGGAATCTACCCCCAAAACCAAGAGCACACCGCATACAATGCATGTTACCTAATTTGACAATAAATTATATTAAAAAACATTAAAATAAATAAAATAAATAAAAAATGATTTAAAGGCTTTACAAATTAAAAAAATAAAAAATATATTCATGTAAATGATTTTAATAATTATAACTATATAAGTATTTTATATATATGGTATCTATTTAGTAATATATAACATATAATATTCCATAAGGATTTTTATCATAATTGATATAACAATTCTCTTAATATTAGGTGATTTTAATTCTTTCAAAGTTCATACCAACTTCTCTACCACCAGTGGTATATAAAACTGCAAATTTTACTGTAACTTTACTAATATTATAATATTTAAAATGTTTGCTACATTTGATGGACAAAAAATTCCTCATTTTTACTCACATTTGCACAAAAACCATTTTTTTAAAGTTCACTTATTTTGAGAGAAAGTGTGTGTAAGCAGGAGAGAAACAGAGACAGAGGGAGAGAGAGAAGCCCAAACAGGTTCCACGCTGTCAGTGCATAGCCCAACACGGGGTTCAAACTCACGAACCCTGAGATCATGACCCGAGCTGAAATCAAGATGCTTCACTGACTGAACCACCCATACACCCCCTCATATTTGCATTTTTGTTAATTCATTTGCTTTGCATGTTAACAGACTTTGACTGCTTATCCTGGTGTTTTCCTTAGCTATTTTGAGAACTACTTTATGCGTTAAATTCTTTATATGTCATGTATTAAATTTTTGGTCATATACTCCAGGTTTTTAAAAATAAGGTATTTAACATTTAATTTGGTTTATGGTATTCTTAAAGAAACAGTGGCCAATTTTAAGATACATTTAAGTTTGATCTTTTTGTTTATGATTTTTTCCACTGATTTGAAACTTTGAAAGTCCTCTGTGTCTAGAGGATCAGATAAATATTTATTTATTTATTTATTTACTTACTTATTTATTTATTTATTATTTATACTTTCTGCTGCTTTAAAAAATATGTTATATATATATTTCACTCTGTTACTCCTGGAATTTATTTTAGTATGTGAAGTGAGAGCAGACTACACTTGATATTCTTCCAAATAGCCAGACAATCATTCATGACATTTTTATTGAATCATCTTTTCCTCCCTTAATTTGTGTTGACTATTTTATAACAGTGTAAGTTTGTACACATCCTTGTGAGTGATCTTACAAACTAGGAATAATACTCTGATACAAGAATGAAACTTTATAGTTCATGTTTTATTTTTTAAATTAATGTTATTGTGGTATAATTTATATACAACAAAATGCAACAATTTTATTTTATTTTATTTTATTTTATTTTATTTTATTATATGAAATTTATTGTCAAATTAGTTTCCATACAACACCCAGTGCTCATCCCAAAAGATGCCCTCTTCAATGCCCATCACCTACCCTCCCCTCCATCCCAGCCCCCATCAACCCTCAGTTTGTTCTCAGTTTTTAAGAGTCTCTTATGCTTTGGCTCTCTCTCCCACTCTAACCTCTTTTTTTTTCTTTTTTTTTTCTTCCCGTCCCCCATGGGTTTCTGTTAAGTTTCTCAAGGTTCCACATAAGAGTGAAAATATATGGTATCTGTCTTTCTCTGTATGGCTTATTTCACTTAGCATAACACTCTCCAGTTCCATCCACGTTGCTACAAAGGGCCATATTTCATTCTTTCTCATTGCCATGTAGTACTCCATTGTGTATATAAACCACAATTTCTTTATCCATTCATCAGTTGATGGACATTTAGGCTTTTTCCACAATTTGGCTATTGTTGAGAGTGCCAAAATGCAACAATTTAAAAATGTACAGGTGAAAGATTTTGACAAATATAGACATTCATATATGCACTATGACACTGAAGTCATACCAGGCATCTTTTCTGACCATAGTGCTTTGTAACTAGAAATGAACCATGAAACAAAAATCTGGATAGCATATAAATACATGCAGGTTAAATAAAATCCTATTAAATAATGAATGGCTCAACCAAGAAATCAAACAAGAAATTAAAAATTACATGAAAACAAATGAAAATGAAAACACAATGATCCAAAATCTTTGGGATGTGGCAAAAGCAGTTCTAAAAAGGAAGTTTATAGCAATACAGCCTACTTCAAGAAGCAAGAAAAATCACAAGTAAACAATTTAACCTTACATCTAAACAAGCTAGCAAAAGAACAAACAAAATCCAAATCCAACAGAGGGAAGAAAATAATAGAGATTAGAGCAGAAATAAATGATTTAGAAACAATGAACAAAACAACAATAACAACAACAACAAAACAATAGAACTAATCAATGAAACCAGGAGGTGATTTTTTGAAAAAATTAACAAAATTGATAAACCTCTAGCCAGACTTATCGGGGGTGGGGTGGGGAGGGGGACTCAAATAAACAAAATCACAAGTGAAAGAGAAGAAATAACAACCAAATACAACCAAATACAAACAATAATAAGAGAATATTACAAGCTATTATATGCCAACAAATTGGGCAATCTGGAAGAAATGGATAAATTCCTAGAAGCATATAAACTACCAAAACTGAAACAGAAAGAAACAGAAAATTTGAACAGACCCATTGCTAGCAAAGAAATGGAATCAGTAATCAAAAACCTCCCAACAAATAAAAATCCAGGACCAGACAGATTCACAGGAGAATTCTACCAAACATTTAAAGAAGAGTTAATACCTATTCTTCTTTTTTTATTATAAATTATTTTATTTTCTTTTTTACTTATCTACATGCTTTTATTTTACATTTACTACATTTTACTATCTACATATTTTTACATTTTTATGGTAAGAATATATATTGATTTTATTATAAGAGGAATCAAATAAACATTACTATAGATGTCAAAATCCTGGTAAGTAATACCTATTTTTCTTAAACTATTCCAAAAAATAGAAGAGGAAGAAAAATTTCCAAATTCATTCTATGAGGCCAGCAATACTTGGATACAAACATTGGAGAAAGACACCACACACACACACAAATAACTACAGGCCAGTATCTCTGATGAATATAGGTGCAAACATCCTCAACAAAATACTAGAAAACGAAATCCAACAATACATTAAAAAGAATAATTCACCACAATCACATGGGATTTATTCCTGGGATGCAAAGGTGCTTCAATATTCACAAATCAGTCAATGTGATACATCACATCAATAAGAGAAAGGATAAAAAACAAATGATCACTTCAATAAATGCAGATAAAGCATTTGAGAAAGTACAACACTCATTCATGATTAAAAAAAACTCAACAAAAGTTTAGAAGGAACGTACTTCAACATAATAAACACCTTATACAAAAACCCACAGTAAACATCATACTGAATGGGAAAAATCTGAAAGCTTTTCCCCTAACATCAGGAACATGACAAGGATGTCCACTCTCACCACTTTTGTTTAACATAGTACTGTAATCAGCTAGAGCAATAAGAAAGAAAGAAAGAAAGAAAGAAAGAAAGAAAGAAAGAAAGAAAGA
>NW_024412413.1:50189084-50284575 GCF_014898765.1 Herpailurus yagouaroundi
AGAAAGAAAGAAAGAAAGAAAGAAAGAAAGAAAGAAAGAAAGAAAGAGTGAAACAGGGAGGGAGGGAAGGAAGGAAGGAAGGAAGGAAGGAAGGAAGGAAGGAAGGAAGGCATCCAAACTGGTAAGGAAGAAGTTTAACTGTCACTCTTTGCAGATGACATGATACTATACATAGAAAACCCTAAAGACTCCACCAAAAAATGACCAGAACTGCGAAATGAATTCAATAAGATCGCAGGATACAAAAAAAAAATCAACGTACAGAAATCTGTTGCATTTCTATATACTAATAATGAAATAGCAGAAAGAGAAATTAAGACAATTATTCCATTTATAATTGAACTCCAAATAATAAAGTACCTAGGAACAAACATAACCAGAGAGGTAAAAGACCAGCACTCTGAAAACTATAAATCATTGATGAAAGTAACTGAAGATGACACAAATGGAAAGACATTCCATGATCATGAATTGGAAAGCAAGTATTGTTAAAATGTCTATACTACCCAAAGCAATCTACAAATTTAATGCAATCCTTATCAAAATACCAATAGCATTTTTTCAGAACTGGAATAAAAAATCCTAAAATTCATATGAAACCACAAAAGACCCCAAAGAGCCAAAGCAATCTTGAAAAAGAAAAACAAAACTGGACGTATCACAATTCCAGACTTCAAGTTATACTACAAAGCTATAGTAATCGAACCAGAATGGTACTGGCACAAAAATAGACAGAAAGATCAATAGAACAAAATCAAAACTTAGAAATTAACCCATAATTAAATGGCCAATTAATCTCTGACAAAGAAGGCAAGCATATGCAATGGGAAATGGCAGTCTCTTCAACAGATGGTGTTGAGAAAACTGGACAGCTACATGCAAAAGAATGAAACCAGACCACTTTCTTTCACCATACACAAAAATAGATTAAAAATGGATTAAAGACTTAAATGTGAGACCTGAAACCATAAAAACCCTAGAAGAGAACACAGGCAGTAATTTCTCTGACATCAGCCATAGCAACATTTATAGCAGCATTATTCACAATAGCCAAATTATAGAAAAAAAACAAGTGTCCATCAACTGATGGATGGATAAAGACCCCCACACACAATGGGGTATTACTCAGCCATAAAAAAGAATAAATCTTGCCCTTTGTAATGACATAGATGGAGCTAGAGAGTATAATGCAAAGCAAAATAAGTCTGTCAGGGAAAGACAAATACCATATGATTTCACTCATATGTGGAATTTAACAAACAAAACAAACAAGCAAAGGAAAAAAAAAGAGAGAGAGAGAAACTAAGGAAATAGACTCTTAACTATAGAGAACAAACTGATGGTCACCAGAGGGAAGGTGGGTGGGGGGATAGGTGAAATAGGAGAAGGGGATTAAGAAGTGTACTTTTCATGATGAGCACTGGATGAGGTATGGAAGTATTGAATCACTATGGTATACACCTGAAACTAATGTAACACTATATGTTAACTATATTGGAATTAAAATTAAAACTTAATAAAAAGAGACTATACCTCTACTGAGCAAGGATGCCATAATTCTTTAAAAAAATTAAATGTTTATTTATTTTTGAGAGAGAGAGAATATGAGCAGGGAAGGGGCAGAGAGAGAGGGAGACACAGAATCAGAAGCAGGCTCCAGGCTTTGAGCCATCAGCACAGAGCCCGATGTGGGGCTTGAACTCATGGACCATGGGATCATGACCTGAGCCAGAGTTGGATGCTCAACCGACTGAGCCACCCAGGCACCCCATGGATGCCATAATTTTTGAATAAAGGATTTTGAACGGACTCCAGAAGTGTTATTTACCATTGTATCTCAAAGCCATAGATTAGCAGAGCAGTAGAAAGTAGAGCAAAGAATTTAGCAACAGATAACATAGATTTGAATTCTTTCTCTGTTTTGGTTCACTTCAGATCTCTCACCTTTAAAAAGGATACTGGTTTTATGTTGCAGGGTTAGTAGTAGTATTAAATGAGTTATAACAGAAGAAAGTATGTGGCACAGCATAAGTGCTAGTTTTATTTCTTCATTTATCTATTTTAAGTTTAATGTTGTTTGTCTCCAGTTGACTAAAGAGTGCACAATATTTTTAATTTATGTCCTTCCAATTTTACATTACCCGCACTGACTTATTCTCTTTCTGCGTCTTCTCCCGACCTAAGTAACATTACCCAACACTAGCTTGAGCAGAAAGCACGCACAGCAGAAAGGAATACTATAAAAACAGTACGGTCATCGGTTTTGGTATGGCCATCAGAGTGGCAAAGAGTTCATGTTTTGTGTAAATTTTTTACGAGACACTGAAGGAACTTTTGTTATTTTGGTAAGGGGTCATATCAATGCTTGACAGTAATAATTTTAGTAATATTAGGTATGGTGAGTGGAAGAGAGGCCAAATATCAAGTAGTTAAAATAGTGGGCTCTGAAAGCAGAATGTCTGTGTCCTTCCCCAGCCCCACTTGCTAGCTATGGAACTTTGGACAAGTTGTTCAATCACTCTATATTTTGGTTACCTCATCAATGAATGGGAACATTACTAACTCAACCCTTTTTATTTTTATGAGAATTAATTATGGGTTATAATAAGTGCTCTTTAGATTTGCAACTCTTTAAGTCTCAAAACTCATTTAAAAATTTTCAAATTTATGTTCATCTTTTATTGTTTTATTACTTAACAGCATCATAATATTTCTAACTACACAAATAATATTTATTCCTTTTGCTAATAGAGTATTCTCTGTTTACAAGCATGCCTCTGCTTTGCTTGAGTTAATTCTGGAATTTTGTCCAGGATTTTATAGCCTTCAGGTTGTAAAGCAGCCAGGAATTTTTTCTGTGTGTATTAGAAGTAAAAGTAATACGGGGCGCCTGGGTGGTTCGGTCGGTTAAGCGTCCGACTTCGACTCAGGTCATGATCTTCCGGTCCGTGAGTTCGAGCCCCGTCAGCTGTGCTGACAGCTCGGAGCCTGGAGCCTGTTTCAGATTCTGTGTCTCCCTCTCTCTCTGCCCCTCCCCTGTTCACGCTCTGCCTCTCTCTGTCTCAAAAATAAAAAATAAAATAAAATAAAAAAAAGAAGTAATACAAGACTTGATGTTGTTTATAAGCCTGTGCACTGTAAAATAAGGTGATCATATCTGGGTTGACTAAAGATTTAGGTCAACAATGGAAAATGAAAATTCATGTTGATTTCATAAAGTTGCACATCAAGGAGTTTTTGTTGGCTTGTTCCTTCTTTGAAATAAGTTGAGCTTATTTTAACGGATTAGCACAGTACACACCCTACATTCCTCTTTGCTAGCCCCCAAAAATGTTACTATAATCTTAACCTTCCTTTAAATTTTTTTTTCTTCCTTCAATTATTCTTTCCCCAGTTCTCTCTTTGCATTTCTCTGTAAATCCTAAACATTTGTGGGCCCAGGTACTATTTTATTTTTCTCAGTGATTTGGCCACGACGCTTTAGGACAAAGAAAGAAACATCTTTTCCTACTGATAGTGTATCAAATTATTTTTGGGAAAAATATAGAAAATTGGTAGAAGAATTAGAGTGACATCAGTATTTCCAAAGCTCACAAAGCTCCAGGTTATAGGAACGTAGGAAGCTGATTTGACTGTATTAGCGGCCACCTGGATGTTCTTGATAAATAATTTACAACTAATTTGCTTGTTTGAAAGATTAAAAATGGGTTTAAAGGGCCATTTGCACTCAGTCTGCCTGGTGTTGATCTAAGCAGTAAAGACAATAATGAAAAATCTCTCAGGAGATTACACTCCAGAGGAGGAATTTTGGGAGCCGGCATGAGGCCAGTTTTGTCCAGTACTGTGAAAGCGTTTCAGAAACCAAGCCATAAAGTGTTGCAAGTGTTCCCAATTTCCCTCTTGATGTGTTTGGTGTAAAATTGCTCTCTGTATTTTCAGCCAAAAGATGCATGCATCTGCCTCTCAAAAATTAAACCATGTCTGGTGACAAGAAATAGGCACTGGGGAAGCATATTTGTTGTTAAAAGGTATGTTTTCTTTACACGAGGTGTTAAGGGAATGACAATAAATTAGCATTCTCCTGCTTTGTGTTAAGCTACAGAGTAAATTTTTGCTATACAACTCCAATCTCAGGAGACAGGATGCCTTGATTAATAGAGGAGGCCGTAAGATCAAGAGAAAACCACTCTCTTGGCTCAGTCACCAACCTAGAACCATAATAATCATAAAACAATATTTGATCCCAAACTGTATACTGTCTCCAAATAATCAGTAACCTCTTACTATAGATACGTTTCTCAAGGGATGTTTCATTTTTTCTTTCCATTCCCAGTAGGATTCCTACGTAATCTCCATCATAGAAGAAAACACAAAAATTAATTCACAAGACGTTTCAATCAATAATTCCTTTTACATCAGGTGTGTGTGCTTTTAAAAGTATTCAAATGACATAAACAGTTTAATTTGTTTTGATTTTTTTTCTTCTATTTCTAATTACAGTTGACCTTTGAATAACAGGGGTTTGAATTGGATGGGCCCTACTTATATGCAGATGTTTTTGATAAATACAATACAGTACTATATTTTCTCTTACAATTTTCTTAATAACATTGTTTTCTAGCTTACTTTATGGTAAGAATACAGTATATAATAAATACTGCTGTTTATGTTATCATTAAGGCTTCCAGTCAACAGCAGTCTCTTTGTAGTTGAGTTTTGGGGGAGTCAAAAGTTGTGTACAGATTTCAACTTCATGGAAGGTCAGTGGCCCTAACCTCTGTGTTGTTCAAAGGTCAATTGTATTTATCACCTTGATTTTTTTTCTATATTCTTGTTCTTAGTGTTTACTATTTTGAGAGAGAGAGACAGAGCATGAGCAGGAGAGAGGCAGAGAGAGAGAGAGAGAGAGAGAGAGAGAGAGAGAGAGAATACGAAGCAGGCTCCAGGCTCAGAGCTATCAGCACAGAGCCCAATGTAGGGCTCAAACTCACAAATTGCTCAACCAACTGAGCCACTCAGGCTCCCCTCAATATTGTAATAATAACAGGAAATATATATATACTGGGAGAACTATCTTGAATGTTTTATCCGCATTTTAAAAACAAGGATTGAGAAATTTATTAATTACGTATAAACATTAATAAACAAAATTTAATATTTCAACAAAATTGTCCTGAAAGGTGACTGTAACATCCTCCTGTGGAAGGGAAGGAATAAACAGAATAAATGGCAAGAGATGTCTACATATAAAAATAGAGTTATTTTTGGATAAATGCCCTGAAATACTATTTAATACTTATATTTCAGAATTATGCCAGCAAGAATATTCCCCAAATTTATTTACATTATACATAACTCCGTGGGTTAATAGAGATTCAAATGCAAACTCTGAAGTCAGTATGATTGAAGTTTCAAAGGTGAAGGATTTCTCAGATAGTATTCTGCTTAATTCACTAAGAAGTATAGACATTATGCTAAGAAATGAGTTATATATTGTAATTATCATCATGAAAAACTGCTAATGTGCTAATACTCTCAAAATGCTATTTAAAAATTGAATACCAAAATGAATTACTGGGACCTTATGAAGATAAAAAGCTTCTGCACAGCAAAGGAAACAACCAACAAAACTAAAAGGCAACCAATGGAATGGGAAAAGATATTTGCAAATGACATATCGGACAGAGGGCTAGTATCCAAAACCTATAAAGAGCTCACCAAACTCCACACCCGAAAAGCAAATAACCCAGTGAAGAAATGGGCAGAAAACATGAATAGACACTTCTCTAAAGAAGACATCCGGATGGCCAACAGGCACATGAAAAGATGCTCAACGTCGCTCCTCATCAGGGAAATACAAATCAAAACCACACTCAGATATCACCTCATGCCAGTCAGAGTGGCCAAAATGAACAAATCAGGAGACTATAGATGCTGGCGAGGATGTGGAGAAACGGGAACCCTCTTGCACTGTTGCTGGGAATGCAAACTGGTGCAGCCACTCTGGAAAACAGTGTGGAGGTTCCTCAGAAAATTAAAAATAGACCTACCCTGTAACCCAGCAATAGCACTGCTAGGAATTTACCCAAGGGATACAGGAGTACTGATGCATAGGGGCACTTGTACCCCAATGTTTATGGCAGCACTCTCAACAATAGCCAAATTATGGAAAGAGCCTAAATGTCCATCAACTGATGAATGGATAAAGAAATTGTGGTTTATATACACAATGGAGTACTACATGGCAATGAGAAAGAACAAAATATGGCCCTTTGTAGCAACGTGGATGGAACTGGAGAGTGTGATGCTAAGTGAAATAAGCCATACAGAGAAAGACAGATACCATATGTTTTCACTCTTATGTGGATCCTGAGAAACTTAACAGAAACCTATGGGGGAGGGGAAGAAAAAAAAAAAAAGGAGGTTAGAGTGGGAGAGAGCCAAAGCATAAGAGACTCTTAAAAACTGAGAACAAACTGAGGGTTGATGGGGGGTGGGAGGGAGGAGAGGGTGGGTGATGGGTATTGAGGAGGGCACCTTTTGGGATGAGCACTGGGTGTTGTATGGAAACCAACTTGACAATAAATTTCATATATTGAAAAAAAAATACCAAATGAACACATTAATAAAATTACAAAATAAGGCTAAAAAATAAAATAAAATAAAAATAAAAATTGAATACCAAAGATCCAACAAATTAAATTATATAATGGAGTTCTGAGATCAGAGAGTGGATAGGTAGAATACATTCTGGAACATAATTTTTGTTTTGGGGGGATTCTTCCTTTTATTAATATTAGATTTCTTTTTTTTTTTTTGGCCCTTTTAATGTTGTTCACCAAACTATGCTATATTTATAATTTGAATGTTGTTATATCAGCTTCTTTATGTTGATATTTATCAAAATACTCATCCATTTTATCTATTTTTGGATAATTCTGGAGGCAGCAGATAGGTGGATTTATTTTTGCTAACTGAGAGTCTCTTTCAAAAGATAAGTTTGACACTTTACACATTTTATGATTACTGATATACTTATTCTTGTGTCTGCCATATTATCTTATGTTATCTATCATACTTTTATTTTTTTGCTGATTTTTTTCTTATTCTTTTTTCCTATCTTTTCTTCAAGTGATCAAGATTTTGTTTCCCCTCTCCCCTCTACTTACTTGGAAACTATGTGTTCTATTTCTTTCTTCCTTCCTTTTTAAGGTTGACCCTTAAAATTCTTTTCTCCCCACCTGCTCCCTCCCTGACCCTCAAAAATTTTTAACATTCATGCATATAGTTATATTTTCTTAACAAAGCCCAAAGTTAATTAGTATCTCTCTCCTCCTTCTGAAGAAGTCTACCTTAGCACACTTTACTTTTCTTCAACTGTTCCCCAACTTCTGCATAATTTTTGCCTGAAATTTTAGATCAGTTTTGTTACTAAACATATAAAATATCATTTTGTTTTTATTTACAAACATTCATTTGCATTTCCATTATAGTTTCCTGATTCTTGGCTCACTTTTTGTTCTTGCTTACCACAACTCCTTCTAATTCTATAAATTTATTTAGTTGAAAATAGACTTTCAAAGTTCTTCTTATGATGGTTTATTTTTATTTTAGAGGTGTATGTAGCCTTTAAAATATCTTTAAAATTATAGCTTGACTGGCTGTAGAATTATTGCACAGCTCTATTTTTCCTTCATAAATTGTGTAGATACCAATCCACTTCATGGGTGTCTATTTTTACCGAGAAAACTCTACAGCTAATCTGATTTTTATCTTTGTTTTATAGGATTTTCACTTTATCTTACTATTCTGCAATTTTATTATATTGTGTCTAGATATGAATTTATTTATTTATTTATTTATTTATTTATTTATTTATTTATTTATTTATGTTTTGAAAGAGTGCAAGCAGGGAGAGACAGAGAAAGAAAGAGGAGAGAATCCCAAGCAGGCTCAGCACTGTCGGCCCCATGTGGGGCTCAATCCCACAAAATACAAGATCATGACTTGAGCCAAAATCAAGAGCTGGTCATTTAACTCAGTGAGCTACCCAGGAGCTCCTAGATGTGAACTTCTAAAGTATATTTATCCCATTTGAAATGTGGTTGAATATATCAGTCTGAGTACTCTTTATTTGGTTCTGAGAAATTCTATGCCCTATCTCTGATGATATTGCTTTGTACCCATGTTCCCTCTTCTTCCTTTTGAGGTTCCCATTAGATTATGCCAGACCCATGGCTTCAGCGGGTTACAGCTATAGGTTTCTGTTTGATTTTGTTTGTTTTTATCTTTTTTTTTTTTTTTTTTTTTTTTGGACAGAGAGAGACAAGAGCATGAATGGGGGAGGGGCAGAGACAGAGGGAGACACAGAATCAGAAACAGGCTCCAGGCTCCGAGCCATCAGCCCAGAGCCTGACGCGGGGCTCGAACTCACGGACCGCGAGATCGTGACCTGGCTGAAGTCGGACGCTTAACCGACTGCGCCACCCAGGCGCCCCTGTTTTTATCATTTTTATGGTAATATCTTGGTTTCTGCAACGATATGTTCCCCTTTGTGTCTTTGAGTGTAGCCATGTGCTTTTCAATTTATTAAATATCTCTTACCTATCGCTTATGTGTGTGTTTGTGCTGAAGATGGGAATTTTAGCATTGGTTCCATTTACCAGCCTGACTTCGAAGTTACCAGAACGTATTGAAAAGAGAAAAGAAGAAACAGTATACAGTGGATGCATGAAAATATGGTATGCTAAACTTACATAATCACTTATTTAATCCCAATCAATATCTGTCCCTCTGCCCTAAAATAAGATTAAATTTTAAATAAGTCACTCTCATAGGTACCATTGAGTTACAGAGAGTAATTCCATAGGGCCTCATTATTTACTTCTAAATGAAGAAAAAGGGATTTTCTTTCTTCTACTTCTCCCCAAGAAAAATATTTTCATCACTCAAACCCTATTTCCTCTGCAGTTCATATCCTTTCTAGATTTGCCAGGGAAGAAAAGAGAATTATCTGAGACCATTAGCCAATGGAACCATGTTACTCGGCAAGAAAAGAAACAAAGAGGAGGAAAATGGCCTTTGATGCAGCAGAACTTGAGAAATGAGAACGGTACATGGATCAGAGGAGGACACACTTGCCCCTTCATAAGTCATAGCCAGGAAAAAGACTTTTGAATTATTACCTTACATTTGTATCGTTCCAGGTAGGCTGGTAATAGCAGTAGCTGTTGCCATGACAACCTACAGATGACGTTAGAGTTCTCCAAATCCTGAGGCACTTATATTGTAAATAACAAAGGCTAAAGGAAGCAACTTTTAGTTTTGTACTTACTTTTACATTGTTAACATTCCTCTGACATCATCCCATGGGCATTGTGCTCCCAAATGATTTTTATTTGTGTCTGCCACAGTTACCTGAGGCAAGCTGAAATACCTGAATAACTCTCAGACAGAAATAAAGATATTCAGATACAAAGCAATGAGATGACTGGCCCGAATCCCAGGGAGAAGTCAGTGACAGACCTCAGAATGAGGCTCATTGCACTTCAACGTTCCTCACCCCCCAATCCTGAGATAGCAGTTCTGCACACAACATTAATCATTCCAGCCAAACCCATTTTTAAAACAACCCCTGAAGTCAACAAACCAAACTCCTAAAATGGGATCTTCCTTGGCTGAAGAAAAATATAGAATTTGTTATCTGGTCTTTGCTTCAGATTATTTTCCAGGTGGTAATAATTAAATTAATGTCTCAGGCTGCATTGAATGAGGTACACATAAAATCCTAGTAACGTTGCAGGAAAATAATTCTTGTTAGGGCTGGGGGAAGTCTGGAATAAAACGTAAAACCCCAAGATCTTACTCTGGTCTAATGTTTATAGAATAGAAATTAAAGCTCAGAGACTTTAAATGCTTTATCCAAGGCCACACAACTTGTGGGCAAAGCCAAGAACAGAAAATCTGTTCCCCTCACTTGCACAGCAGTGCTCCTTCTATGTATTACACCGAATATGATGAGTGCCTCCCTTGACACAAGTGACAGAGCCTGACGGATTATTAGGTAGGCAGGAGTCAGCACTTTGCTGTGGTACTCATCCTCCCCCTGTTATTTTCATATGTGGAACAGAAAGCCTAATTTTTGTTACACTAAAAGCAGCACAATATAAATAAACTTTCAGTTAATATTAGCCATGTGCCAGGTGTCTTTGAGGCAAGTGATTTTTCTATCTTAAAATTCAGACCACTAGGGAAATAGAGAATCAGATACCGGAGTGAATTTGAACACGGTTGCTGATAAGGCAGAGGGCAACTCTACGGTTACTGCCAAAACTACCACCTCTAAATGACCTTCAGTGGTAGCAAAGTATTCCACCCCATTTGGGAAATGCTCATTTGGCACAGAAGCCCAGGCTTGCGGCAGTTCACGTCTTTAGTCTGACTCAGCTCTCGGTGATGTTGCCTTACAGCTAATATTTCGTTTCCTGAAGACCATCAACAGGTAAAAAACACACCGCCCACCAAAACCGTTCATCATCTTAGCTGCTATTGTTTTTTTTCACGGCTCACTTTCAGTAAACATTTTAAAGAAGCAGATTTAGCTTTTGGCTTCCACTGTGATCACCTGATGAGTCACGGCACATTGAGAAAGGAAAGATGTCAAGAATGTTTAATCAGCAGTGATTTAAACAAGGGACATATTTGAGAGAATTAACAAAATCAGCATGCTCATTGCTCCGGGGTGATTTTTCTCGCTGGTAAGACTAAATGAAAATCAAACCCCAAAGCAGTAGAAGTCTTTCAGGTCCAATTCATGCTGCCAAAGTTAAAAGACTGCCAGGATGGAAGGCTGACTCACTCCCTCTGCCAGTTACAGCTGTGTTTTTCGTATTTAGAATGAAATCTTGATTCCAATGTTAAAAAAATTCACTCATCTTCCCAAGTTTTATTCTTATCTCTTACCCTCCATCAATTCCCTTTCCCCCGTCCCCACTCCATTCCTAGGAATTGATTGCAAAGCAGTTAAAGGCATTTAGTATAACATCAGTTCAGAATGTCCTAATTTAGCCTGATGTAAACGTCCTGAGGTAAAATATTCTGAAGGAAGGCTGAATCAATGAGTGGCGATTCTTCTTCCTAGTGAAGTCATCAAAGATAAGTGGGCCAGAAAAAGTGCTTAAAACTAATAAGACAAAATGTATTTGGAAAAAAACCTACAAAGCGTAGGCTTAAAAAAATTAATGGTGAAAGTCCAGTATGTGGGAGAACTGATCTTACAACAATTCACGGAAGAAAGGCTGGGTTTCTTTGGCTGCAGTTTCATCAGGAGCCAACAGTGCAGTGTTGCAAACTTTTGCTGCATTATGAGATGCGTGATGGCCAAGAATAGGGTGGAAAAGAGCTAATTCCACCTCCCAATACTCTCATGACATCTGGATCCTTGTATATAGTTCTGGTAGCCAGGTTTTCATGTAACTGATGTTTCTGGCTGCTGTTCGTGGTCACTTTTGTGTCAAATTAAATTTCACAATGTGTGCCTGTGTCCTGTGTCTACCAACAACTAGTAATACCACATACTCATGGAAAAAGTGCCAAATAACGTATGAACAAGAATATAGGGACAGAGAGTGGGCCTATGAAAATCCAACTGCAAATTACAGACGGACAATTGCCTCACAGTTAAATGCCTTTTTCAAGTAACATTAAGCTTCTGATTGAAATGAAGTTAATCTTTAGTGTCCTGCTTAGAGCTTCAGATATGACTGTAGAGCTCACGGATGCAAAATAAATGATATTCTTATATTTATCATGCTTATTATTATGGAAACCAGATGGGAACATCAAAGTGATATATTACAGATGCAGCACCTATTGACTAGAAAGCTGATGTCTTTCTGGATGTGTGGGGAATTCTATGTATGCATCGCCTTCAACAATTTGTTATGTCCACATGTTTATCAAAACCACTGCACCGGTTCTATTAAGAGTTGATAAGTTTCCTTACTTATTTCTAGATTTGAACGTTTTAGCTTGGGAGGGAGAAGATAAGATATTCCATAGCAGCAGTTGAGGGTTACTTGCTTCCTATGTGCCGGTTGCTTCCTTTGTATGATCCCGGTCCTCCAGAAAGAAAACAGGACAAATTAAGGTGACTCCGCAGCACCAGGAAAGGAATTCAAGTCATACCACCAACTTTTGAGCAGGTTTAGAAGGACCAGCAGGCTTGGTCACTACCAGAGGCAGTAAGGAAAAGTCCCACAGACCACAGCAAACAAAGGAGCACTAGCCAAGGGTATCCTCCCAAGGTTCAGCACAGAGGGGGCAGACAAAATCACTCCTCTCTTAGTCTTTCCCTGAAAGGGGTCCATCTATATAGTTTGAAAGCTGCTGCCTAAGGGTCAGACCTCTGAGTTAGCACACATCTAGCAGCTGCCTGTGATACTCCTTGGGTGCTGGGGAAACATGGGTAATTCTGGAGGGTACGATGCTAAGCAAAATAAACTAGCTGGAACAAGATCAGTTCTGCATGAGACTGGTTATATATGGAATCTTCAAAAAAGAGATAAATTCATAGAGACAGTGTAGAAGAGCCATTGCCGAAGCCTGGGGGTGGTGGCAGGATGAGGTTGGGGAGAGAAGTTGGTATAAGGTACAAACTTAGTTATAAGATGAATAAGGTCAGAATCTAATGTATACCGTGGTGACTATAGTTGGTAACACTGTTATTGTACAGCTTAAATTTGCTAAGAGAGTAGATTTTGAATGTTCTCACCGAAACAGAAAGGGTAAATATGTGAGGTGGTAGGTGTGTTAATTAATCCAACACAGGCAATCCTTTTCCAATGTACACATATACCAAATCACCACATACCTGGCTACAATGGAAAAACTAATAATAAGTATATGCTATTCATATCCAGTATCAGTGATCTAAATAAGCTTTGTTCACAGCCTTCTACGGAGTTAACCTCTACCAGAGTTAACATGGTTAGATCACAAGGAAACTTAATTTACTGACCATCTTCTATTAAAACTGACCTTTTCCAAGGTGAACTTTTCACCTTTAGAAGAGGAGAGGTGGTTTGCAACTGCATTATTCTTTTTTTTTTTTTTTTTTTTTTTTTTGGTGCAAAAGATGTTTTTATTAAAGCATGGGGACAGGACCCAAAGGCAGGAAGAATTGCACTAGGATTGTGAGGAGTAATTGATCATATACTTTTTTAAAAAAATAGTTTATTTATTTTTAAATTTACATCCAAGTTAGTTAGCATATAGTGCAAAAATGATTTCAGGAGTAGACTCCTTAATGCCCCTTACCCATTTAGCCCATCCCCCCTCCCACAACCCCTCCCACAACCCTCTGTTTGTTCTCCATATTTAAGAGTCTCTTCTGTTTTGTCCCCCTCCCTGTTTTTATACTATTTTTGCTTCCCTCCCCTTATGTTCATCTGTTTTGTATCCTAAAGTCCTCATATGAGTGAAGTCATATGATATTTGTCTTTCTCTGACTGACTAATTTTGCTTAGCATAATACCCTCCACTTCCATCCACGTAGTTGCAAATGGCAAGATTTCATTCTTTTATTCCTTGTCATTTTCATTCCATTACTCAATGAAGTAATACTCCATTGTATATATGTACCACATCTTCTTTATCCATTCATCCATTGATGGATATTTGGGCTCTTTACATGATTTGGCTATTGTTGTTAGTGCTGCTATAAACATTGGGGTGCATGTGCCCTTTGAAACAGCATGCCTGTATCCCTTGGATAAATATCTAGTAGTGCAATTGCTGGATCTTAGGGTGGTTCTATTTTTAATTTTTTGAGGAACCTCCATACTATTTCCAGAATGGCTACACCACTTTGCAGTGCAAAAGAGATCTTCTTTTTCTGCACCCTCACCAACATCTGTTGTTGCCTGAGTTGTTCATGTTAGCCATTCTGATAGGTGTAAGGTGGTATCTCATTGTGGTTTTGATTTGTATCTCCCTGATGAGTGATGTTGGGCACTTTTTCATGTGTTGGTTGGCCATCTGGATGTCTTCTTTGGAAAAGTGTCTATTCATGTCTTTTACCCATTTCTTCACTGGATTATTTGTTTTTTGCATGTTGAGTTTGATAAGTTCTTTATAGATTTTGGATACTAACCCTTTATCTGATATGTCATTTGCAAATATCTTCTCTCATTCTGTCGGTTGCCTTTTAGTTTTGCTAATTGTTTCCTTCACTGTGCAGAAGCTTTTTATTTTGATGAGGTCCCAATAGTTCATTTTTGCTTTTTGTTTCTCTTGCCTCCGGAGACATGTTGAGTAAGAAGTTGCTGTGGCCAAGGTCGAAGAGGTTTTTGCCGGCTTTCTCCTCTAGGATTTTAATGGCTTTTTGTCTTACATTTAGGTCTTTCATCCATTTTAAGCGTATTTTTGTGTATGGTGTAAGAAAGCGGTCCGGGTTCATTTTTCTGCTTGTTGCTGTCCAGTTTTCCCAGCACCACTTGCTGAAGAGACTGTCTTTATTCCATTGGATATTCTTTCCTGCTTTGTCAAAGATTAGCTGGCCATACGTTTGGAGATCCATTTTTGGGTTTTCTATTCTGTTCCATTGATCTGAGTGTCTGCTTTTGTGCCTGTACCATACTGTCTTGATGAGTACAGCTTTGTAATACATCTTGAAGTCCAGGATTGTGATGCCTCTGATTTTGGTTTCCTTTTTTCAAGATTGCTTTGGCTATTCGGGGTCTTTTCTGGTTCCATAGAAATTTTAGGATTGTTTGTTCTAGCTCTGTGAAGAATGTTGATAAGGATTGGAAAGAATGTTGATAAGGAATTTTGATAAGGATTGCATTGAATATGTAGATTGCTTTGGGTAGTGTTGACATGTTAGCAATATTTGTTCTTCCTGTCCAGGAGCATGGAATATTTTTTCTATTTTTTTGTGTGTCTTCTTCAATTTCTTTCATAAGCTTCCTATAGTTTTCAATATATAGATTTTTCACCTCTTTGGTTAGATTTATTCCCAGGTATTTTATGGGTTTTGGTGCAATTGTAAATGTGATTGATTCCTTGATTTCTCTTTCTGTTGCTTCATTATTGGTGTTTAGGAATACAACTGATTTCTGTGCATTGATTTTATATCCTGTGACTTTGCTGAATTCATGGATCAGTTCTAGCAGCTTTTTTGGTGGAATCTTTTAGGTTTTCCCTATAAAGTATCATGTCATCTGCAAAGAGTGAAAGTTTGACCTCCTCCTGGCTGATTTGGATGTCTTTTGTTTATTTGTGTTGTCTGATTGCTGAGGCTAAGACTTCCAATACTATGCAACTGCATCATTCTTAAATGGTACTCTGTGTAAGTTAGTTACGGGTAGGGAAAGAGGAGTTTCTTTAGGCAGAGGAAATGGAGTCACAGAGGCCAAGGAGATGAAACAGAAAGTCACACTTGCAGAATTTCAAGTAATTCATAATGAGAAAATAAGGGCAAGCAGTGAGGCTGCGTAGTCATAAAGAGCTTGTTTGTCTTGGTAAGGAAAATGGATTTTTAACCTGAGGGTTATGAAGACCATTGAGGTGTTTTAAGCAGGTGAGTGTCTTGACTCATATCTACAATTTAGAAAGACTACTTTCCCTATGATATGGAGAATGGAATAGTACTGGGAAAGCCAACATCACATTAAGGAGACCAAAGAACAGAAAGATGTTCTAGTCATTCGGCAAAATTTGGTGGTATTGCTGATGAATTGAGTGGCAGTGATGACACAAAGAAGTGAAAAGAGTCATAGAACTATTTAAAAGGTAGAACTCCTAGGAATGGGAGTTTGGTTTGATTATGAGATGAGGGAGAGACAGAATTAAGGATGACTCCCTGGTACCTTGGACAGTGATGTAGATGGAGGCTCTTCCACAGATAGGAGAATATAGGAAAAGAGGGCAAGTTTGGGAATGGGAAGGCAAAGATGCTATGTTTAGTTTTGGATATGCTGAGTTTGAAGTGCCTCTGAGACACATAAGTGGAGGGTTAAGTAGAGTTTATGTGCTACTAGCACTTGAAAATATGTACCTGGAGGTCTGAAGAGAGAATGTGTCAGAACTCCAGATATGGAAGTTCAGTATATATAAATGTTAGTTGGAGCCCATGGAACAGAAAAAATGATATAGGGAGATTCTGTAGAATGAAAAGAAAAGAAAGTAAGGGTAGATCCCAGAAGAACATCAACTTCTAAGGGCTTGTCAGAAAAAAGAACCCATGAAGGAATTTGAGAAGGTGCAGTTTGAGAAAAAAAGAACCAGCTGAGTATATGATCACAGAAACCAAGGACAGATTTCAAGAAGAAAGAAGTGGGAACCGATGACAGACACTTCTGAGAGGTCAAGTAAGGAAAGAGCTAAAAGAAGCACATTATATTGGCAACCATTAGAATACAGCAATGACCTGGCCTTCAAGTTTTACACAATTTACATGGGATTGGCAGGGAAGTGGTGAAACAAAGACATGGGAAGACAATAGAAACATAAGAGCATGTAAATTCTGCTGTGAGCATATATATACATAAGAATTAAAATGGTCTGAGTCACATTCTGCATAATTATTACTGAAAGGCTTAAAAATAGAATTTATACAAGGTTTTATAAGAGGGAGACATTTGGCTTGGTAGAAGATCCTCCCACAGGAGAAATGGAAAATCGATTCTGTTTCTGTAATGTTTTGTGGGATTGTTCTGAATTCTCCTCACATATTTCATGTGTTCAAGGTAAGTTTCAAAACTATGGCAATTTTTATGGTAGCAATATATCATATCTGTGACACTTTGGATTCACTGACATATAATATGCAAGAGTTTTCTCCCTATGGTCACTGTTGGTTTCACTTTGTTATGATGTATTCAGACGTGAGGTTTTTGTTTTGTTTTGTTTCCTCCACTGGGGAAGGATAGGAAAATAAGATTTACTGAGTTATAAGTCTTAGTCCCTACATATCTTCAAAGGGTAGGCTTTGCTATTCCCATTTTATGGGTGGAGAAGTTGAGTCTTAGAGAAGTTAAGGTCACAATGAAGCTTAACTCTTTCTAACATAATTTATTATGATGTCTCTTCCCTTCGTCATTCTTCATTATTTGGAAAGTTGTCACTAAAATGCTGGCAGGTTTCCCCCATTCTTTCCTCCTGATAGGTTTCTGGTAATATTTATTCATTCTAGTACTGCCCAAATGCCTAGATCAAAAATATCTGCAAGTAAATGCTGCTCTGAAAGAAAATGAATGTCAGAATTCTTTACCTGATGACACTCTAAGCAATTAGGATAATTATCATTGTTACCTTTACCACCATCACTGTTATCACACCGGCAGTGTACTCAGATAACAATAAAACATAAAGACCTTACAAGGTGGCTTAAAAATAAAAAAGGATGACTAAGGTCATTCTCATGTAGAAGAATAAGTAGAGTTTATGTGCTAAAATCTCAGGGTCCAAGAAAGCATGTTTATTTCTCAAATATCACTCCCATCCACATGTATATTTGCTGATGTTTAAATTTCTATTAATTTTAGTGTTTAAAATTCTAATAACAGGGAATAAAGCCTTTTGTCTCACAAGAGAGATGAGACTTAAGGACACATACTTTTTGAAAGAAGGAAACTTGGTGAATAAAATAGACTCTAAGATACAAGTGACTATTCTAATTAGATCTGTATGGTAAAGAATAGGTAGAGAACAGAAATCACTTTATGATTGAAGTTTATGATGAAGGAGTTAGAGGGTGTCACAAAACGGGGGGGGGGGGGGATGAGAGGTTAAAATGACCAAAACTTGTAGCTTCATATCTTTGCTTAAAAGCATCCCTTAGAGGGCTAGGACCACTATGATTTCTTCTCCCCACATTTTGCAAAAAGTGAAAGTAATGTTTCTTTTTTTAATTCTGAACTATAGATATTGCTTTCTCTAGAAGTTTGTCTCTGGCTTCTACTTCTAGATTTATTATGCAGTTCCTTGCTTGTTGACATGTGCTTCAGCATGTTTATCCTTATTGATGGCTCTAAATTATAAATGCCTTGAGGCCAGGATTTAACTACCTTGCTTACCATAGCAGAATATTGGTAATATGTCTGCTAAACAAACAACAAATATCACTTGATTTGGTATGTGAAAATTAGGACTATTTGTCCTTCGATTACCTTCCACAGATGCTGCAAAGATTGGGAATGTAATGCAGCCATTCTAGGTGCCTGTGAAAAAGGGCACTATCTTAACCTAAGGAAAAGAGAAACAAAACAGTGAAGAAGTCAAGAAAGAGTATAGATGATTGAGACAAGTACTGCTGTGACTCAAACTGCTTCTAAGTAGGTGCTATATGTTTAAAAAAAAAAAAAAACCTTTTTCAAATCTCTTCAACTGACAAAGGTGTGGATTTAATCTATTTAAAGATTTTTCTATTTCTCAAATCTTTGATGCTCATGCTTTGTATATTACCTTCCGAATAGTGAACACTTTTATTTATCCTTTTGACATTCCTTTTCCTAGTGATTACTTCAAAAAAGTTTTATTTGAAATGTCCCTGAATGAAAGTCACCTGAATACTACAAGGAATGATTTTTGATCAGAACACATCAAACAGAGTTTTATATTTTTTAAATCCTAGGGACACCTTGATAGAACTTTCTTAAATTTTTCTGGCAAAGTATTGGAGTGATCTCCATTTGTCTTGGTCAGATGAACTCAACTGCCAGGGTTGGTCAGCCATAGGAAGGGAGAGATTTGTCTGAAAGAATAAAGCAAGATGCTATTTTGTTAGGGATTTCTTTCATGCTCTAAATTTGTCTAAGCACATTTTTTTGGTAATGATCCCGAAGAGGACTGCCAAGGGAAATTCACATAGAATACATAGAATGTAATGAACCACGTAGTGGTCCTGATTCAAAGCATACCAGCAGTCTCCCTTCCATTTCTATTTCCCTCCATCCTTCCACTCCTCCCATTTTTCCTGTCCTATGTCTTCTTTCATGTTGGTGGAGGGGATTAGTACTGACAGTGGTCAAGAGGAATACTTGATGGTGAATGAGGTGAGTGGGCAGTTTAAGGTTGTAGGAGTGGGATGTGAGAGAAAGTCTTCAAGGCCTCCAAGGTTTTAAATCAACCCATTGTTGTTTGGCACATGCTAGAGGAGGAGGGGGTCTCTTACAATTATTCAATTGCCACTTTATTACCAATGTGACATACTTTAAGTTAGCCAAATATTTAATAAGGGTGAGATAAATTCTCCTTGTGAATTCAGATTAAATACAGTACCTGATTTTTATCTTTCTCTGTTTTTAGCTATATTTTAAAACCAGAAATCATCTTGTTGAATATTTCATGAACCCAGATTATAACTTAATATAACCTGTAAAGCATCTAAGTTAAGGAAAGAATCAGAATCATATATTTTAATAAAATCCCAATTAATCTCACTGAATTTAAAGTTCCTGCAACAGGCATAATCTTTGGCAAAGAGGAGTATGAAATGAACTAAACACGGGCATGCAGGTTGCAGGAATAACTGATCTGACACCAGAAGTATAATATACTGAGGCTAACAAGCATTTTTAATCAAGAATCAGGCCAAAAATAAAAAAGATGACAGGGAAGATAAAATACAGAAGGTCATTTGGTCCATCTAAAGAAGAAACTTTTTTTGAGGAAAACATTTTATTAAGACCCTGCAAAATAAATTCATGAATTGAACAGCTGTGCTTTACTTCTAAAAGATTCCATGGAGAATATATTAGTATGCATCACATCTAAAAGCCTGAAGTTTAATTACACAAAATTATTAAAGAGAGAAAACTTGTGTTTCTCTTCCTTTCAATGAGTGAGAAAAATAAATGCTTAACTGGATACCTTCAAGGTCTTCCACAAAAGAAGTTGGGAACATCTTTACTTGTATAGTCTCAAGCTCTGCTCATATCAATCTCTACCTCTCAGGACAGAAAATGCATAGTGGAAAAATATGATAAAGTATGAGGGTAGCCTCCACCTCTATGCCACCCCAAAATTAACACAATATTCTTCCATGTTGCTGAAGCTTCAGTCAGGCTAGAAACCTAGAGTGAATATGAAAGGTAGATGAAGTTCATTTACTATTCACACCCCCACAACCCACCTCAGTAAGGGAAGAGCCAAAAATTACAGAGACCGTGACATTAAAATTTCAGTGCTTAGTCAGAATTAAAGCCTATGATGAGATGGCTCCATGTTTCCAAAAACTGACAAGAAAAATCCAGTGGTAGATCAAGATTAGTGGAGCTGTCCAGGGTCCTGACACTATTCTGCATCATCTGTGGCCCACTGTCTCCTTCTCTATCTCGGTTTTGAACACTAATCTTGACCTTCCACATTCCTTCAGAAATGCTGACAACTCTTGCCTACTACCTCAGAATACTTTAAGACTTTCCTATACAACCTTGCCTTAGAAAATAGTAGTAAATATGGCTTTCTCTCCCCCTCAGCCTGTGAATATCCAGGATAGGGAAACTTCTGGAATAAGGGAAGGTTTTGATGACACTGGAGAGATATAAGAGCATTCACTTTTATTTTTATAAGGACAAAGTAATTTATTTATATTTTAAATTTATTCCCCAAATTGGACTTCTTGGTTATAAAAATATCCATGATTTGATACTCTAGTGCCCAAGTGACTACAGTATAATTAGTTATTAAAAGACAAGGCGAAATAACATACTCATAGAAACTAGTTTCAATGTAAAAAGCCCAATATAACTACAGTCTGTATTCATTACAAAAATTTTCCCATTCTAGAGCAAATGCTGCTAAAGGGGAAAAACAGATATTAATATAACACAGTCCAGTTACCAGGAGTTATTACTATAATAGTTTTCTGTCTAAAGAAAGGACAGGAGAGGCTTAAGAAATGTCCTGAAATTCCTTATCAGTTTAGTCAATTATATAATATGACTGAATATCTATTATTTGCAAATTTATCTATATCTTTCTCTTAAAGCCATAAATGTTCAAAAACCCCTCATATTTGTAATAAATATAATTTATGGTTGGATACTATTTTTTTACTCTGGAGTTTTAGATTATTATTGAAAGTAATATAAATCCACGTGGCTAATTTTCCAAAAGCTGTTTTTAAAATCCAGTAAATTTATTCTTAAATAATGCAACTTCTGACCTGCTTAGTATTCAAAACCAAAAACTGAAATTCTGCCGCCCTCTTTGCAGTCTATTGATTTGAGAACTACAGCTGCTGAAATTAAACTTTATTGTTAGCATAGAGCTTTCAGCTGAGGAAGCAATTTCAAATTGGTTTCTTTTCTAGCCCAGCTTAATATTAAGTAAATATGTGCCTATAAGTGTCTCTAGCAGATTATTACCTAAAGTGGTGCATGCAACTCTGCAGGTGTAGCTCTGAGAAACTAAAATCTACTTTGGTAATGTATCTTACTACCCAATGGATAAACATTAGTTTTGAAACTGAATACACAGTTATCCTCAGAGCTCTAGAATGATTTCAAGTTAGACTTTTCTTCATTTAACATACTTTTAAATTTAGTGCTCTAGGACATATACATACAACAATGAAATGGCCATGGTTTCTGTGCCTGACAAGTGCCCTGTCTAGAGAGAAGACAGAAACAGAAATAGATATTATAATATAACCTGGCGATAAACAGAAATATGCACAGTGTATCCTGGGAAAGGCTTCTTATTCATGTAGGAGGTAGTTTTAGGGAATTAGGAAGGCCCCCCTAGAGGAAGTCGAGTAGAGATTGATGAGAAGGATGTCTTTGCTTTATTTCTCTAAAATAGCAAGTTCAATTTCCTGGTTCAAGAAATAGCTTTTATTCTCTAAAAATAATAAAATAATGTTCCCTCTGCTGGCATAAACAGTAACTGAAGTAGCGGAAATAATAACCCATCATTTTACAGACATTCTAAAAGACTAGGGGGAAAATGATGAATAGAAGAATAATATAAAGAGCTGTGAATTTTGAATAACAAGATCAGTAAAGATATCACCTATTTTCATCCCAAATCTATAGACAGAGAAATTTGGGGAACTAGAGGAAAGAATCATAATGTCTCTTCATGAATGTCCTATCTTTTAAAGAAAATTGTGCCTTTCAAAGTTATATCTTGAACTACAATGAACAAAACATACAGAAATTTGTCTCAGAAATCAATAAAACTTGTCTTTGTTTGATATTGTGCCAATTTAAACTTACATCTGAATTCTATCAGACTTCCCTTCCTGATAGAGAAAGTCTTCGTTACTAGCCTAAGCAAAAATAAATCTCTATCCAAAACATCTCATGCCAATTTACCTTCTGTGATGCATTTTTGCATCATAAAAAGGTGAGGCTGAGAGTTTTGAGTGCAACTATTTGTAAAAAAAAACATTTTTATCAACTGACTATAAAGAACAAGGAAAGGCAGTACCTGCTATGCCCTGTATCCACATAATACAAACATGAATGACAGTTTTTCACTTTGACACATGGTTTAAACAAAGGAAAGAACTAATCTAGATAATTTAGTTGAAATGGGTTTGGGGCCGATGGTTAAGTTCTAGAGTACAACACTCAGGAATGAAGAATAGGAAAGGGAAACCACTATGTTACCCACAAGCCAAAGAGACAAAACTATAAATGGTGATAAAACCTAGGGATAATTTTACATCCCAAAAAGAATACTTGAGCTAAGCCATATAAATGTCTTATTTATATACAGTGTTAACCATCACTACCACACTAACATTCACTCAGCATTTGCTATGTGCTGGCCCTATTCTAAATGATACAACTTTATTATTTCATTACATCTCTGCAACAACCCCGTGAAGGTTGTATTTCCATATTTTCACAGAATCTAAGACATCATTGGCTGTGATGCATGCCATTGTTTTATATATGCACTGTGAAGAAAGTAAAAACAATTAAGCTATGATTTTCTTTCCAGTTAAGCCACATTTAGATTTTAAAATCTAAAATAATGTGCACTTGGGAACAAATGAAATTCAGTACTTTGGCCCTTCTTTTAAAGAGGAACAAACTAAAGTAAGGTTGCTTACTGTAACTTTCCCAAGGTCATATTCAGGCAAGAAAAAAAAGTAGAGGAGCCAGGGTATGAATCTGGAAATCAGGCCCGACCGGGGCCACTGTCTGTTTTTATGGTCTTGAACGACCAATGCCCCTCTGTGCCCAGTATCCTTGTCTTTTGAAGCAGAATTTTCAGTTTTGAACTAGATTATTTCTAAGGTCCCTTTCAGCTCTCACATCTTGGATTCTTTATCTTTACAAACAGACAATGGTTTAGAATTTAATGAGAAAAAAAAAACACCACAACGTGATCACACACAGCATAATTTTATGGCCATGGAAATGAAAATGGGCCCTGGGAAATAATTCAGACTTTGGGGACAGCATAACACAGTGGAAGCAGCAATGGCTTTTAAGCCAGAAAGTCCTGATTTCTAGAACCAATGCTAGTTCTTCTTTAGCTATATAACACTGGGAAAGATGGTTAGTCTCTTTACACTGAAGTTTATTTAAAAAATTAGAATATGCCTGCTTCAAAGGATTGTTGTGAAGGCGAACTATCATAATAAAAGTCAGTCCCTGGACATGTTCCATAAAGTCTAGCACCCCATACTCTCCTAGGATCTGGTCATGGATATTTTGGGGCTATAGTATTCCCTGCAAATGTCATATGACGATGGTATTGGAAAATTGAAAAGAATGGGGGAAATTGTGTAATGTATTACTAAGATAGTCATTTTAGAATATGATATTACTATTTTTGTTGTTTGCTTCCCCCCTTGCCCCCCCCCCCCCCCCCAGTATCCATTTCCTCTTCTTCTGGTGATAGTGCCATGGGAATCACTCTCTTTTTCATCCTCAGTGCAAGTGCTTTGAATGTAGTTGGCTGAACACCTAACTCCATGGAGGGGCACGAGACTCAGGCTTGGAAAATCTAATATCTCATCAGATCCAAAGAGAGATGATCTGGAAAGTTTTGTTGCAACTGTTGAGAGGAAACATGTACTCTTTCCCACTGGATTTGAACCTTGACACCTGGAGCAATTGATAGTCACCTTGCTAGCTTGTGAGTATAGGAAATGACACAGTGCACTAGGAAACAGAATTGAGAGATACAGAGACACCGTGTCCTGATGGCATCACTTAAGCTCACCACTGGATTCAGTCACAGTGAAGCCATGGTTCAGACTTCCATAACAAAGTACCATAGACCAAGTAGCTTATAAAAGCTATTGGAGGCTAGAGTGCCAGCATGGTTAGGTGCTGGTGAGAATCCTCTTCTGTGTCACAGATTTCTCATTGTATCCTCACATGGTAGAAGTGGTGAGAGAGCTCTCTGGAGCACTTCTGTAAGGGAACTAATCCCATTCATGAGGGTTCCACCCTGCTGGCCTAATCACCTCCCAAAGGCTCCACTTCCTAATGCCATCACATGGGGGGGGGGGTGTAGGATTTCAACATATGAACTTGAGGGGTGACAAACATTCAGTCTGTTGTAACCTCTGGGAACTAATATACTCCTCTCTTGCTTAAGCTTATTTGGGTTAGATTGTCTGTTACTTGCAACCCACAAATATCCTCAATACTTTTAAATAAGATAATGTTATTAGATTGCTTGAAAGAATTTGTCTATTGGGAAGAGAAACTACTATAATTTCTTCACATAATTCTCTTGCTAGGACTGGACAGAACCAAGACTACCACTGTCATTTTGCAAGGTACCTTATTTGTAAGCACAGTGACAGGAAGTCAGGCACAGAAGAAAAGAATCACAGCGTCTTTTCTAGTTCCAATGTGTGGACAACCTGTACCTATGTTGTTCCTAGAGTCACCACTTGTTTATTTTCTGACACAATCATTTAATAATCAAAGGTCATATTCTAGAGATTGCTTTCAGATTTTTTTCCTCTAAACCTTTTAGTACAATTGGAAAACCCAATGCATAAAATGGATCGGTATTAGTTTCACTTTATCTCATCCTGTGAAAGCACTAATGAAGAGGCCAGGGCAAATGAAAAGCAGGCTGAAGGAGAAGAGAGGCCATGGAGATCAGAAAAAGAACACCATAGTGGGAAATTCATTGTACAGAACAGAGTTTATGTAGACTTGGAGTTAGTCCCTTTAAAACAGGATTTTCATTAAGTGCTTTCTAAATCTTATATGTGATTTGGATAAAATCCAAATGTATATCCATTCCACATTCCTTAGCCTGGCATTTAAGGCTTTCCATTATCTGACCCTAAACTACTCCAGCCTTACTCCTCCTGCCTTGCCTTTACTAACCAACTGTCTTAGCCAGACCCACCCATTCCCATCACTTGTACACACTCAATAGTCTCCCATTGCTGTGACTTTGATCTTTCCACCTAAGGAAACCTCCTCTCCATTTGACTTTCTTAATTTCCCACAGAGATAAAATCAATGCCCTCTGGTCTCATGAAGCTTTCCCTGACCTCCTTAGACAAAAGGGATTTTCCCTTTCTCTCAACACTTAGAGCATTCATCTCCTATCTCTCATTTGACCTGTACTTATATATATTGCTTTGTCCTGTTACCTGTCCTTTATTGTGAATGCATTTTATTTCCCCAAGTAGAGTGTTTACTCCTTGAGATCAAGAATGATTGTACCTTATGTTTCATGACAAACCCAGTACTCCCTGGCACAGTGATAATGTACAGAGTAAATGTTCAAAAAATAATAACTTGTAGGTTAAGGGTCGAGGCTGAGTAAATCGTCCCTCTACAAGTTTTTGCTCACAATTTCTCTTGAAAATGGTGTCAGTAGCTGGGTGTCAGTTCTGAAAGAAATAGAAATGTGGGTATTTGGGTAGGAATGACAAATGGATAAATGTTAAATGGAAGGGAATGATGGGAGAGACGTGGTTGGTAGAGTTGAAATGAAATATATACAAAGCGGTATTGTATCTGTGGAAAAGCTTCATTCCCAAGCCTTCCAAAAACCACAGCTACACAAACCTCAACTGCAGCAAGATTGACCCCAATGTATACATATCAGAAATTGTTCAGTCCTCTTGATGATACTGAAGTATCTCCTTGCAGCTGGAGAGTGATACATCCTGAGAGGAGAATAATTGTTCAATATGCACATGAGAAAGTCTGATGAAGGAGCTGTACTTAGGACATGGTTATGTGACTGAGTTAGTTTACTTAGCGTTTTGGAGGTTCGGTTCCCTCAGCTATAAAATGGTAGTAAAATTACTCTGACAGACTGCTAACAGCCTAGTTAAGATACATTTCCCCCTCTTCCTTACTAGTAGAAACTCTTTATTATTGGGGCAGTATATGATCAGCTAAAAGTACATTTCCCATCCTTCCTTGCAGAGAGGGATGAGATCATGGATCACTGAACTGGAATTTTTGGAAATCTCTTTAAAGAGCACTTGTAACTTGGAATCTCTTTTTTTTTTTCCTCAGGTAGGCTTCATGCCCAGTGCAAAGCCCAATGTGGGGCTTGAACTCACAACCCTGATATCAAAACCTGAGCTGAGATCAAGAGTTGGACACTTAACTGACTGAGCCACCCAGGCACCCAACTTGGAATTATTTTTAAAAATAAATAGGAAGTATGCCCTTCTACATTTCAAGTTCCCTACTTCCGTCTCCTACCTGGAACATGTATATGATGATGGGAGCTATAATGACCATATTATAATCATGAGACTAGAAGCCATTTATTAAGTCTGATGAACACAGAGACGAAATAAGCCTGAATCTCTCATGGCCATGGGACTGAATCAGGGTTTTCTCTGGAGTTTTTTTATGTGAAGGGGAAAAAAATCCTTTCTTATTTCAGTTGCTGTTTTCCTATCTCTTTTAGTAGTAACCAAATGCAATTCCTACTTCATAGAATTGTTATATAAATTAAATGAGACAATATTTAAAAGGCCATATATGTGCTATTATCCTTTGGAGTAAGTAATTAATGTTTGGGATATCAACTTTGATTAAAATACTGTCATTTCATTTTTTTTTTTTTTTACTGCAAGTGAGGTTGAACAAGTATTTTTAAATATTTACTTCACAAATGCATATCATGAGTAATTGCAAACTCTTCTCTTCTACTTGTCAACTGCCCCTCTGTTCTTTTCCCTTTCTTTCTCTCTCTATTTCCTGGCATTTGTAGACAGGTGCATGGGGCCACAGTACTTATTTCTAGTTATTACCCACTCTGTTCTGATCAGGCTGTGGATTCACTCTTTCCATGCTCTGTACATTTTTTCTTGTTACTTTTCATACACAGAAAGTCCTTGCCTGACTCTGCCTACCCAGTGCCTGTTCATTCTTAAAGCTCATCTGATCTTATTTAACCACCCTCCATCACTGCTGATCACAGATTCTTCCATACCTGTGTTCCTTTACCGATTAACTACACCAAACTATTCAACACTGAATAATTTCTCCTTGTCTTGCTTTTTAGTTGTTAATATGTGGAATTCTTATCCTGTGCACTAAACTGTCCTTGAAAGAAGATACCACATTTTTAAAAGAATGTTCTAAGACCAATGTACATGACACTATTGTGGTTGAATCATGGTTGATTCTCCCATCTTCCAATCTCTAATAGTGTCTAGTGCAAAACTTGGCACAGAGAAGATGCCTAATAAACATACGATTAATGGAATTGAAAACTCTTTGCCTTGTTTAGGTTACGGTGCCAGAACGAAAAACATTCAAATGATATTCAATTAAGAATTTTCATCTGAAAAAGAAAAGAATTTTCATCTAGAAATTGGAAGTGCATCCCAATGAACTTGATGTACTGGAACAGACAAGTGCAATTGAAAAGAACACATAGCTAGCCAGAGATAAAATGGAAAAATACCAGGCTGGTCAAGAACCATTTCCAAGTTCTCTGTTTCCTTCACTGACCAAAGAATTTATTCAATCGGGTCAAGGAAGTACTTCAATTGAATGCCAGTGAGCTTCCTTCTACCTGGGGGAGGCAGTGGTAGAACTTGCCATCTTAGAAGAAGCCTATGTGTGCATATTTAAATTTTTCTCTTAGAATGTCTGGCACAGAACAATTATCATTTCCACCTATCTCTTGTTTGGAGGAGGTATTTTCATGCTAAGTCAGAGATTAAGTATAACATTTAATTTAATTTTCAGTTTTCCATTTCCTTTGCAGCTTTGAAACAGAAATTACTTTTATTAAAGTGTGAGTTGAAAGTCAAAACAAAATGTGGTGGCAGAATTTAAAATTCAAGTATATATAGAAAAGAGTCAAAAGGCATGGAATTCATTTCCACATCTGAGAAGGAAAGCAATTTTTCCAGTAAACTAAAATGTAACTAGTAATAATTTGATTAATATTTTTAAAGGAGTCTAGCAATCGTCCATTAATAAAGGTGGAGTATGCAGAAAAATTGCTTTATTTGTATTATACAATGAATGTATGTCATTAGTAAAAGATTAGAAAATACAGATGAATATAAAGAAAAATGAAAAGAAATATCTTTAAATCATCCAAAAGCCCACTACCCTAGAAGAGAAGAGCAACTGTGGACATCTGGAGGTATATCCACTAAGAATATGTATACTGTTAAGACTTTCTTTTTTTAATGTTTATTCTTTTTGAAAGTGAGAGGGAGGGGCAGAGAGAGAAGGAGACAGAGAATCCAAAGCAGTCTCCATGCTGCACAGAGCTAGACATTGGACTTGATCCCAAAAACTGTGAGAATATGACCTGAACCAAAATCAGGAGTCAGATGTTTAACCAAGTGCGCCTCCCAGGCACCCTAAGAATATGTATACTGTTAACAAGGTGAGTTAGATCCTTCTTATTCTCCCACAATTGAGGCTAAGGGCATTTAAGGATGAAAGTCAATCATCACCTCACAATCTAATATCCAACCTCTTGGGCCAGCCTTCCCCCTGCAGCCTTGCTGGAAAATACCAGTGCAGCACCTAGCACCAATGTCATTTCCTCCCTACCCCACAGTTATATAAGATCAAAAGTAAAAGTAGAAGGATCCTTCTTCCTTTCTCACAGGAAGAAGAGGAGGTTGTTTTCTCCCCATTGAAATTCAATGAGGAAAACTCCAAAATGATCATCACGGAATATTTGGGGGTACCTTTAAGATGAGGCACTGGTATTTTATTCTCCAGCTTGATGATGACTCAGGGACAGACTTATATACATGCTTCCTATATAGGAACAGAACATCAGAGAGTTCTTAGCATTTGGGGGCTTTGGGGATCTAAGACTATGGCACTGTGATTTTAGACATTCTTTCCATTTATGGGGAAAAGATGGTTTGCTTGCCATATGTCCTTTGAAGATTGGAGATGCATTTGGTTTGAAGAGTTCTCAAAGTAGGAGACCCATTATTGGAAGGCTATATCAGTCAGCAGTGCTTGGGTGTAAGATAGATAGAAAGAAGAATGGTTCGACTCCTACCCCATTCTATTTTTTAGGAGCCTGGTAATTTTCCTGGCTCCACACAAAGGATCATGGGAATTTTGAGACAGGAGACTTGAGGCTGCCCAGATGTGTATTTTGAGAGTCATGTAATGAGGTATTCAAGTTTGAGAGGGCCTCGGGGATACATACAGCAAGAGGAACAACAGGAGACACTTCTATTCTGTGAAGGGGCTCTTGAGGAATGGAAAGTGTCAGGTGAAGTCTAATACCTCCCCAAGAAAATCACACTCACAGCCTGTGAGGAGCTCTTCACAACAGTAGAGGTCCCCAATATCACATCAAACCAAACTGAACCAGAACAAAGATAGGGTCTAATTAACATTTAAGTGAGGAGACTTCTGCCAATTCTGTGTATCACCAACACTGAAGGAATTCATGCCTGGGAGAGGAAAGGAAAAAAGAAGTTTTAGCATCTAAACATACTATCATACTCTTTACTTCCTACTCTAAGGAAGCAGGGAAAAGAAATGAGGTTGAGCTTTGAACCAATAATTAAGAAATGCATCTTATATATAAAATTAGGATTTTTCTAGAAACTGGAGGTAACTGAAAATCTATGGAATCTAGCCAAGACTTTATTGAGGGAGCAACAACACACATTTTCATGCCCCAATTGCAAATTATCAATAAGCCTGTGTGTGTGTGTGTGTGTGTGTGTGTGTGTGTGTGTGTGTTCAGGTAATATGCAGGACTAGGTCATGCCAACTCTCCTATTAAAAACAACTAAAAATGCTGAATAACGTTTTTTTAAAGGTTTTTTTTAACCTTAAGAGCATGGAAAAAACATAAATGATTATTAGACTAAAATTTAAATGCAAGAAACAACTCAGAATGGTAAGTCAAGAACAAAGTCTCCTTTTGTCTTGAGGACATTTGCTTAAAACAAAGGAAAACAAGCATAGTTTTTACTGTCTGGAAGGCACAGGGAAGCAGTGGGCCTCCAAAACCTATCCATCCCAGTGTAAAACTTGGATTCCAAACTGCTACACACTTAGTGTAAAGATAAATCATAAGACATTTCCAAACAACTGTTTGTACCACCTTTACGGAAATAAAAAATCAACTTGAAAATATCTGCAAGACAACAGAAATTATAAAAACAGATCATTATAAAACGTGATCCATCAGATTTGGGAAAAAGTAACTGTGTTTAATAGCAGATTAGATAGAGGTGAGGAGAGGACTAGTGAACTAGAAGATAGGTCAAAAGAAATTATCCAAAATGCAGAACACAGTGAGCAAAAAATGAAAAATATGGAAGAGACATTAAAAGTCAAGGAAAACAAAGTGATAAATTGAATATATATTTAATTGGAATTCTAGTGGAGACAAAATAAGACAGAGACATATTTAGATAGATTATGACTGAAATTTTTCTAGAGATGGAAGCCACCAATCAAGCCATTCTAAATGCCCAGTGAATCTTGAGTGGGATAAATAAAAAGAAATTTACACCTAAACACACTAGAGTAAAATTTCAGAAAACCAAGAAAAATCTTAGACACATTTTAAAGTGATTATAACAGCATCAGATATAGTGACTGACTTCTCAAGAGTAATACTAGAAGCCAGAAGATAGGAGAATGATGTGTTGAATATGTTCGAGGGAAAAACTGTCAACAGATTTCATACACAAAACCATCTTTCAACAATGAAGAAAAAATAAAGATATTTTCAGTTCAACAAAAACTGAAAGAATGTGTGACCATTAGACCCTCTAAAAAGAAAATTCTCAAGGAATACTTCAGGCAGAAAGAAAATAATCCAGAGAAAGGTCTGAGATGCAAGAAGAAATGAAGGCAAAAAGAGTGTTAAATAGGGGGTAAATCCAAATGACCATAGAATGTCATGAGCAACAATGATAATGCGTTGGGGATTAATGAAATGATAGCACTAAAATATGCTTAAGAAAACAAAATAAGATCATATAGGGGCTAAATGAAGTTAAAACATTTTAAGGTCAATGACAAAAGTAAAGGTATTTATTAACTTTAGACATTTATAAATTACGTATGTTGTAAATCTAGAGCAAAAACTAAATGAATAAAAATAAAGTAAATAACACTAAACTTGTATAAGAGAAGTCCAAATGAAGCTACATAGAAAAATAAAATAGACATAGGCAGGACAAATTCTTTTTTAAGTAAAAAAATAGATAAAAACCTAAATTTATAAGTAAATACTCTAAATAAAGGATAAAGATGGCCGGAAAAATTCTAATTATATGCTATTTCCTAGGAGGGATATATCTAAAATACAAAAAACACAGAAGTGTTAAAAGTTTAATATATATATATATATATATATATATATATATATATATATATATAAACCATTTAAATACTACAACTCTTCCCTCTAAAAAAGCTGATATAGCAAATTAATATTATAAGAATGTTTTTCAAGACAAAAAAATCATTATCACAGATTAAGATAATAATATAAGAGATATATTGCTTTTTCAAATTGGTATGAAATATTTAATGGGTCAAAATTTATGAATAAAAAATAAACACAGAAAAATTAATAGCTTCATGATCCTAGTAGGAGCCTTTAAACAAATAGATAAGAGTTTAGCATAGAAAGAGAAAATTTGAACAGGATAATTAACACACTTGACATAATGAGCATATATAGAACATAATAACCAGCATCTGCTGAATATATATTATTTTTAAGGGCTCAGGAAACTTTATGAAATTGATTATTGACCCATCAATTTTCAAAGGGTTGAAATCATACATTATAAATTGTCTAACCACATTGCATTTCAACTAGAAAGGAAAATGAGGGAGAGAACCAGAAAATCCTCATAGGTTTGAAAATTTAAAAATATGTTTCTAACAACCATATTGTTTAAAGGAAATTATAATACAAATCAGAAAACATTTTTAACTAAGTGATAATAAAAATACTATATGGAGGGGCATCTTGGTGGCTCAGTCAGTTAAGCTACTGACTTCGGCTCAGGTCATGATCTCACAGTGGGTGGATCCAAGCCCCGCATTGGGCTCTGTGCTGACAGTGCAGAGCCTGGAGCCTGCCTGGGGTTCTGTGTCTCCCTCTCTCTCTGCCCCTCCCCTGCTCATGCTCTGTCTCTCTCCCTGTCAAAAATAAATAAACATTAAAAAAAATTTTTTTTAAGGTGAACTCATAAAAACAGAGAGTAGAATGGTTGTTGCCAGTGGCCAGGGTGGGGAGGTGGTGACTAGGGAGATATTGCTCAAAGGGTACAAACTCCCAGTTATAAGATGAATAAAGTCGGAGGACTAACATACAACAGGGTGAGTGTAGTTAACAATACTGTACTTCATACACTTCAAAATGCTAAGAGAACAGATCTTTAATGTTCTCATCACACACAAAAAACAATAGTAACTATTTGGGATGACAGATGTGTTAACTACCTTTATTGTGATAATCATTTTACAGTATACATGTGTCAAATACTCATGTTGTACATCTTAAACATACACAATGCTACATGTCAGTTATGTCTCAATAAAGCTGGGAGGGGGGGGAAAGAAGACAGAAATCCTGAGTAGTCCTATAACTATTATATAAATTGACTCTATAAGTCAAAATTTTCTACCAAGAAAAGTTAGGACCAAATAACTTCAAAGGTGAGTTTTCCCAAAAATTTGAAGAAGAAATCGTTGAATCTCATGTAAACTCTTAGAAAAAATTTTAAAAAGAGGGAACCCTTGCCAACTCATTTTATTTCAGCAAAACCTTGACACCAGAATCTAAAAGGATAATATAAGAAAAATTATAAACTAATTTCACTCATGAAAAAGTATGCAAAACTCGTAAACAAATATTGGCAAACCAAATCCAGCAATATGCAAAAATATAATCCATCAAGCCAAGAAGCAGAAACAGTATTTAATAAAATTTAGCATCATTTCATGAAAAAATTCTTAGCAATCTATAAATAAAAGGGTGCTTTGTTAATCCACTGACAAAATCAAAAATACCTATTGTATCTACAAAAATACCTATTATATACATGATAGTTAATAGCAACATATTAAAAGTTTTGCTTTTATATTAGAAATGAGTCACCAGAGATGCTTACTATCACTACTTCTATCCCACATTGTAGTGAAGGTCTTCAATATCATAGTAAAGAATAAAATTATGTAAATGGTGAAGAGATCAGGAAAGAAAATACAAAATGGTTATTTTCACAGATATAATGATATACATAGAAAATACCAAAGAATCTACTCACAAATTATTAGAATTAATAGTAGAGTTTAACAAGTTTCCTGTAGACACTGAACATGCAAAACCATATTGTAGTTTCACATATAAATTGTAGTTTTAATACTTAGAGTTGACACCCAGAACAAAAATAAAATTTTCAAAAGCATCAAAAATATGAAGTACCCAGGAATCAACTCAAAAGATGTTCATGCTTCTAAAGGGAAAATTCTAAATTTGATTGAGAGACATTAAAGAAGACCTAACTAAATTGAGAACTATGCCATGTTAATAGACTGAAAGAACTCAATATTCTTTAAAAAATTTTTTTTGTTACATTTATTTATTTTTGAGAGACAGAGAGAGACAGAGCACAAGTAGGGGAGGGGCAGAGAGAGAATGAGACACAGAATCCGAAGCAGGCTCCAGTCTCTGAGCTGTCAGCTGAGAGCTCAATGTGGGGTTCAAACTCACAAACCGTGAGATCATGACTTGAGCCGAAGTCGGATGCACAACCAACTGAGCCACCCAGGCACCCCAAGAACTCAATATTATTAAGGTTTCAATCTACCCTTATGTGATTTATAGCTTCAATAGATGTTTGTGTGTATGTATGTAAGGGGAAAATTTATTAGCTAATATTACATTTATGTAAAAAGCCAAAAGGTTAAAATGGTCATGATCTCTTCAAAAAGAAAAATAAAGTATGAGAATTTCGTGTATCAGATAGCAATATTTAATATAGAAGGTGGGAAAGATACTAAGTCCAGTAGAACAAAAGGGAGTCTAAAAACAGTTGCAAGTATACATACATGGATGCTTGATACATGGCAAAAAGCACTGAAAATCAGTGGGAATGTTTGGAATATTCAATAAATGATGCTAAAACAGTGGTTATCCATATGGGCCAAAAAAGAAAATTAAATCGCTACTTCACATCATATACAAATCAAAGACCTATAGTTGGAAAAACAACAACAACAACAACAACAACAACACAACTAATAGCGCTTTAAAGAGGCAAAATAGGAGAGTATCATCATTTCATGCTTTTGAAGCAGGAAGGTCTTATTTAACTCTACACAAATAGCAATACCATGAAAGAAAATAATTAAAACTAAGAACTTCTATTCACCAAAAACATCATAGAAACAGTGAAAAAAATGAACGCACAGTAGGAAAATATAATTACAACACACACAACTGACAAAAGTATATGCAAAGGTGTAGTATTCATATAAATAATTCATTCAAACATTTGGATTATCTACTATGCAGCAGGCACTGGTCCAGGTAATGGAAATATATTCTAGTAGCAACAGAGACAATAAAGTAGGTAAAATACATGTAGTGTGTTACACAGGGATCAATGCCTAAGGGAAAAAGAACAGCAAAGGGGCATGATATTTGTTGTTGGTAAACATACGCTTACATTATCATTCATTCATAGATGAATGTTCTGAGTCTGAGATAACTTGGGACATGTGTAAGATCTATGTAGGGTTGGGTAAGGTATTCCATCTGCACCCCTTTCCCCCACCCTAGGGTCCCCTGTGCATGTATCTGTACCTTCCCCTGGGCGCACACATATATATTTCCCTCTCCTGCCTGTGGATATACATAACTCCTGAAAAAGAAACAAAGCTTTTACTTTTTAAATGCAAAGATACCTTAGAGAGGTAACACTATACTGAATTCACATTTAATTTCAAATTAGACTTTTTCCCCGAGAAAACGTAAGGAGGAGAGACTAGTAAGAACTGATTTCTGGTGTTGAATGAGTGGAAGGGCTATAGAAACATGCAATGATCATGCAATTTCTCTTACAGTTCCTAGATACCCAGCTAATAAGTGTCTGTCTCCCCCATTGCTGGGAGTGTGTGGTGCACATGCTGGGGCTGGATTTGAGCTAGAGGCTGAAGTTTACTCTAAGTAAATTTACTCTAAGATAGTTTGAGGTGAGACTGTAAAAAGCATCTGTGGGAAGAAATTGCAGAGTTGGAAGAACTATCTGCAGAAACTGAGGCATTTTGCTCATCAGTGCATACCTGAAAGAACTATCTCCCACCACAAGCTCATATATCCTTGGTGTGATGATTTGGGACTGAGGTCATCATAATCGCAATAATAAAGTAGCCACAATCCAAAGCGGGATCAGTTGAGTTTCAGACTGCTGAATCTCTGACATGAGTTGGGGATAACTCAATTTTCAATTCTTTTATTGAATGGTTTGGGTAAAATGTTGCTTTTGTACAAAACACACTTTTATATAAAACAGACTTTTGCATATGTGCATCCTTTCAATTCCTTAGCAAACCAGAAGATACAGTTTAATAACAAAAAGAGGGGGAGGGCCCAAGAATGAGCACAAATACTGAGGAAGCTGGAAAGCAGGAACAGGAAAACATTGAGTAGAGGAAGTTTAGAGGCTTGAAATAAAATTTTGTTTACTGCATAATTTTCCTATGTAAAAATATAGGTCCCAGCTATATCTTCCATTTTCCTGGGTTTGTCACTCTTCTTCTTCCACAATATTCTCCAAACAGCTTCAACTCATGATTTCAAAATGAAGGTAAATACATACGGTGGGCAGTATGGAAAGTTGAAATAATTGGGAACATCCTGTGGTTCCTCCTACTGCTTCCAAATGCCTGAATCATTGCATTTCATACATGGACAGGATCAAGGTCTTTGGAATAATGGTGTCATTATCTGGGATGAATATCCTGAATTTGGGTAATTTCTCACAATTACTCCGCTCTTCCCCTGAAGCAAGAAAAGTGAGGTATAGCTATCATGATTCTGATTCCTGTTTAGTTCTGAAAATCAAGACTTTGAAAATTTGGTATCCCTCTTTCATTAATGTAAACATACCAAGGTCATTGAAAGCCTAGCACAGCATGTCCACATCTATTCCTTGGTACCACTGAGCTGATTTTGATTTGTTTTCATCAGTCTGTGAGATCATTACTATCCTGCTGTATAATTGAATGGTTTTGTATTAGCATCTAGCTTTCTCAAAACGAGTTCACCAACAGGGAGTGAATATTCAGTAGTAACAATCATTTGGGTATATTTCTCCCTAGCAACTCCTCTTATGGAATGTTTGACTTATACTGGAAAGTAAAGTCTCATATTGATAGCTTTTACTAAATCCTCCTTTTCAATTTCCTCCCATCTCTCCATCATAGGTACCAAAAATAAAAACCCAATTTTTGGAATGGATGAGTTAGCATATGGCAGTCTTTCTCTATATGATTGTCCCAAATCTTTGATGTCTATAGTCCTTTCATTTGGGGTTTTTGTATAAAACTGTCATTGACCTTGTAAGTACCAGCTGTCCTCTTGAAATATGAGGCTGGTAATGATGACACACAGGATTGATAATAACAAATGGTAGTTCATATTTCAGCTGAGTTGGGCTTTTATGCTCTGCTATTAGACCCAAAGTATTCCATATGGATAGAAAATATTAAATTATAATTCAATTGGCTAATCTCTTCTTTTTGCTACCAAGCAGGGCATCTGGATAGAAACCTACACTGAGTCTGCTCACAAATCAGGTCAGACAGGGCATTGGGGTTAGGTGGCACTTTTAAACTGAAGATTTGAAGTTCTTGTTTGGGGAGATGAGATTCTTATCTGGGATGGAGATTATTTTACCACGATTCTCAGCTTTGTCATAGATTTTGTGAGGGCAAACTCACAAAAACTGGACTCTTTCATAGTTTGGAATGAAAATGAAGCTAAATCGGGGCCTTGGGAATAGCAAGCCAGCAAGTAAACAAGATAAAAGAGACTTGAGACTCAAAATAAGTCAAATGATTTTGACTGTAAAAGAGAATGTTTCTCTATACTATCTTCAAAGACCGAACTTTGGTCAAGTTAATGACCTTTCTTCTGGTCATTAAGAGATGTTAATACCGCCTTGAAAAAAATTTGCTATGACATGAATATAAAGAGAAACTACAAATGTTTAATTTTTCTTTAACTTTCAAAAAAAAAAAAAAAGACTTTTAAGAATCAAAAGAGAAGTTCCGGGGCGCCTGGGTGGCGCAGTCGGTTAAGCGTCCGACTTCAGCCAGGTCACGATCTCGCGGTCCGTGAGTTCGAGCCCCGCGTCAGGCTCTGGGCTGATGGCTCAGAGCCTGGAGCCTGTTTCCGATTCTGTGTCTCCCTCTCTCTCTGCCCCTCCCCCGTTCATGCTCTGTCTCTCTCTGTCCCAAAAATAAATAAACGTTGGAAAAAAAAAATTTTTTTTTTAAAAAAAGAGAAGTTCCTAAGGGGAATAAGACATAGTATGAAAACAATAATCATCTCCCTGCAAGGATAGACTTTCCCTAGCAGCGATTAGCACCATCAACAGAGCCTTCAGCTGTCAGCTCCTTCAGGAATTGCCCAGCTGCAGAGAGCTACCTCACCTCAGGCCCACAACTTTGGGAGAGATGGTCCACATCCAGTGGCTGATAAAGGTGGGGGTATAGAGACCTAGTCCTTTTGTCTCATTGCAGGACAGCTGGGACCAGCCATTTTAGATCCAGAGGTCAGCCTAGGCAGTCATCAAGCTGCCTCACAGCTCTACTTCACTTTCTCTCAAATCCCACCTCCTTCCCTTTTTGCCACGTGTATAGATCCCAAGAGGCCACACTTAAGAATATTCTACACACTCAGTTTTAGTAACCAACCTGCAACAACAATAAAAGCAATAGAAAATAAAAGTGAAGGATGAATGATATTGTCTCTGAAAACTTCTGATTAGAGTTTTTTGGTCAAGGAAAGAGAAGGAAATTTGGTGTCTGTAGGTGTGTGGGCATGTGTAAGTGCGAGTGGGGTGGAGGGAGCTTCCCATACCATACCAAGCAATTTTAAGATACCAGCAGGATGCCCAGGAATTCAACTCAATTATGACACTATCTACTTGGAGATAGTATCAGATCCCACAGGTCAAGGGTTACAAGACTGCCCCCACTGGGTCCCACTTCAGATGCCAGTCACAAGTCCAGGTTGTCACCTGTTCTTCAGACCAGCTGGTTCCCAAGACTCCCTACTTAGGTTTGACTAATTTATGAGAGTGGCTCACACTAGTAGATTACTGGTTTATTATAAAAGGATGTAACTCAGGAACAGTCAGGTGGAAGAGACGTATAGGGCGAGGTATGGGGAAAAGGTGAGGAGCCTCCACATCTTCTTTAGGTGTACCACTCTCCCCAAATCACATATTTACCAAATTGTGTCCTTTGGGATCTTGTGGAGGTTTTGATTAAATCATCGGCTATTGGTAATCAAACTCGGTCTCCAGCACCTCTCCCCTCCTGAAGGTGGGGAAGAGATACTAATCACTTGGTTGGTTCTCCTGGCAACCAGTCCCCCTAAGTTACCAAAGGGCTTTCCAAAAGTTGTCTCATTACCATAACAAAACGCATCTTTATCACTCTTACCCCAGGAAATTTTGAGGGTTTAGGAGCTGTGAGCCTGGAATTGTAGACAAAGACTAACCATACATGAGAAATATATTTTGGTTATCTGGATGAGCAGATACTCTATTTTTCTTATAAATCACAGTATTTCAGAAATCAACATCCATAGACTCCCGAGCACCTCTGGGTCAGCACCAGGAACTCAGGTGAAGAAGGATCAAGACTTCTGTCTTTGAATGAGTCTCCCTTCTCTCCTGTGCATAGGAGTCTTGTTAGCTCTATTTCTCATTTGCAATTGGGAGCAAATTGTGTGCTCACCTATAGGTCCCCCTTTCCAATAGCCCAAATCTTCAATAGGTCCTCTCCATCAGAGAAGGTTTTTCAAGAGCAGTGGCATGAGAGGGATTCACAGTGAGGAAATTCACCTCCTGTGTGCTAATACATATCTCTTCCTTAAGACCCCTCTACCACGGAATCAACGGTGCACTTGGTCCAAAGGCTAACACTAATGTTTTCCCCAGAAGTGCTCCTATCCAGAAGAAAAAGAAAAACACATGCTTTGATCTGATATAGGAAATAAAATTCTTATGCTTATTTCTGAGTCCTGTCACATGGAACAAGGAAAACAGAAAGAAAAATGTGTGTTTGCCCTCCTTTTATATTAGCACGCCTAGTGACCTTGAGACAGAATACCCAAATATTAAAAGGACAGCCATCTTAGAAATGACTCCAGAAATTGGAAGACTTCACAGAGTGACAGAGAGAAGAGAAGACATTAACTTTTCTATGGAAAGTACAATTAAGTTCTGGAGTTTGCATTGAAAATATGTTAGGCTATATTACACAGTGTTCCCACTAGGAGAAAATTGCCTCTGAAAGAAAGAGGAGGAAGCAAAAGATTATTTTAGAGGAAAATCCTTTTCATTTCAGCAATCAAGTGAAACAGATGGAGAAGGAATTTGTAAAGAGAATTTTTCATTGCAAAAATTTTGGAGTTTTAGTTGTTGTGAATCCCAAATCCAAACTCAAGTATTCTTGCTGTGGATTGAAAGCAAATAATCATCTAATGTTCTAATGCTCTGATTATGGTTTAGTGGTGATGATGATAATGGTAACAAACACTGATAACAGCCATTTTTTAATGTATCAGGCATTATTCTAACCCAAATAAGCAAGTATGTCACGGCCTTCCATACATTTGTTTATGCACTAGAAGTAGTATACAAATTGTTCTCGACACTTAACCTCGTATGTAGATAAATGATACATCTGAATTTCTATTTCAGCAGCTCTACCTTGAATTTCACCAACAACTCTGTACTCCTAATGAGGATTGGTTTTTTTAGTTGTGGTAGGAGGTGAAGGTTTGTACTTCTCTTTCACAGCATTTACAGTAGAATAAACATTTAATAATTTCTCAGAAAATTCTCTTAACTTTATTAAATATACTTGCACTCTTCTTTTGGTAGCCTGCTTGTTGTTTCAATTCAACTCAACGAGCAGTTATTTGTATTTGTGATGTAAAGATGCTGCAAACAGAGAAAAGACATGGGAGGGTCCTCTGCCAAGACACTTGTAGTCAGCTTTAAAGAGAAAAGGCAAACACATGGAATGGGCAGGGAATAAGCCAAGGTAGGGTATCATTAAATGTCACAGTGTTCTAGGAGTTCTGATAAGGAGAGAGACCAGCAATGGCTGGAGCCAGGAGGGGAAAATAAGGTGAAGGGAGTTGATCAATGGCTAAGATAGGTAGAAGGAAGAGAGAGAGGTAGCTGGGTACTCCAGCAAGAGAAACCAATCGCAATGAGCCCCATGTGGTCGGAGCCCAGAATTTTCCCTTTCTGGGAGGATAAAATACCTTTGCTGAGAATTCTAATTCTTCACAACACAAGATGCCAGATCATTAAAGATAATAGTTAACATATTACTTGTTGATAATTCAGAACAATAAGAGCAAATATAGCATGTGTGTATTATCCTCACTTTTTAAGGGAAAAATATAAATCCAGATTAACCTTTTGTATGTTAGAATAACTCATTAATATTTTAATTAGTGAAGATATTGAAATAAATTTTTTTAGAGTTGCTTTGCTGTGCCTAGGTGGCTCAGTCGGTTAAGCGTCCGACTTCGGCTCAGGTCACGATCTCACGGTCTGTGAGTTCAAGCCCCGCGTCAGGGCTCTGTGCTCACAGCTTGGAGCCTGAAGCCTGCTTTGGATTCTGTGTCTCCCTCTCTCTCTGCCCCTCCCCTGCTCATGCTCTGTCTCTCTCTGTCTCAAAAATAAATAAAAGCATTAAAAAAAAAAGTTGCTTTTTGTGTCTGCTATTGTTTAATAAAATTTGAATAGATCTAGAATCATAGGTCATTAGTTGCTTCCTCCTTTGGGCTTCCACAGCATTTTGTATTTAAATCTTTTTTCACCTTAATTATATTGTGCAGAGTTTTGTTTTGTTTTGTTTTGTTTTAACTGACTTCCATTTAACCAGGTTGCCAAAGTAGATGACGCTCTCCATTCTGCCTATAAAACGTGCTGACTGATGCTTAGGACATTTAGTGCTTGAAGATTCTGCTCTTCAATATGCCTTCATATACTCACACCAGTCGAGCTATTTGTTTATGAAGAGTCAGTTGGGGGCTGTCTGGGTGGCTCAGTCAGGTAAGCTTCTGACTTCAGCTCAGATCATGAACTCATAGGTTCACGAGTTTGAGCCCCACATCGGGCTCTCTGCTGTCAGCACAGAGCCTGCTTCAGATCCTCTGTGCCCCTCTCTCTACTCCTCCTCCACTCATGCACACACACTTTCTCTCTCTCAAAAATAAGCATTAAAAAAAGAGAGTCAGTTGGGTTGGTTCCCAAAGTTCTTTAATCCAACTGTACTTCTATTGATAAAGGCAAGTAACTAAAAATTTCTATTAAAATAGATCTAAGTGATACAACTATAAAAAACTGGTTGTGGGGTGCCTGGGTGGCTCAGTCGGTTGGGCGTCCAGCCTCAGCTCAGGTCATGTTCTCACGGTTTGTGGTTCGAGCCCCGTGTCGGCTCTGTGCTGACAGCTCAGAACCTGAAGCTTGCTTCCGATTCTGTGTCTCCCTCTCTCTGGCCCTCCCCCGCTCATACTCTGTCTCACTCTCTCTCTCAAAAATAAATATTTAAAAATTTTTAAAACAAAACAAAAAACTGGTTGAAGGGATCAGACATGATTCTGCACTCAGATTGATGGCAGGTGCCTTTAAATTCCTGCTCCCCTTGAAAGAATTTGAAATTAAATGTAATTTACTCACCAAGCAATGGGCCCATAGTTTTGTGACTCTACATCAAAATATTGGTGAATTAACATACATTCATTTGTATTGAGAAAAAAACAATTGTAGTATATGTGTATCATACTTTAAGTGTCTGGTTTCAATCTATTTTTTTCTATTCACTGACCAACCACTAGTCCCCATTACAAATAGGAATCTACTATCTTGTGGTATTTGGTTTATGAGCTTCCATGTGGTTGAGGCAACCACAAGTTCCAGTTCTGACTTGACTGAGTGGTCCCAGTGCCAGAACACTGGAGATGGGAGATCACAGATTCCAGTGGGCTACAAGAGGACCAAGACAAGCAGGGGTTCGTAGCTTTGGAACATCATAAACTGGTAACATTTTAGTAACATTTTGTTAAGTAAAAGCATTAAAGAAGGCTACTGTGTGTTATCACCAATATTTTTTAGGACAATTTTAATCATCAAAAAAAGTTGAACATTAGCTAATGGACATTCCTTTAAATGTAGTATTATTGGGGCACCTGGGTGGTTCAGTCAGTTAAGCATCCAACTTTGGTTCAGGTCATGATCTCACAGTTCACGAGTTCGAGCCCCCTTGTGGGGCTTTGCACTGACAGCTCAGACAGAGCCTGCAACATGCTTCAGATTCTGTGTCTCCCTCTCTCTCTGCCCCTCCCCCTGCTCTTTCTCTCTCTAAATAAACATTTAAAAAAATAAAAAAAGTAATAAGTATGGTATTACTTTGTATGATTCAAAACTCACTACACTGGGGGTGCCTGAGAGGCTCAGTCAGTTAAGCGTCCCACTCTTGGTTTCAGCTCAGGTCATGATCTCACAATTGGTGAGTTCAACAGTGCAAAGTCTGCTTGGGATCCTCTCTCTCTCCCTGTCTCTGCCCTTCTCACTCTCTCTCTCTCTCTCTCTCTCTTTTACTATCTCTCAAAATAAATAAACTTTAAAAACAAAACAAAAACTCACAAAATTGTCCCTATTTTGTATACTTTGCCTCAATTATATTATACCTTCATTTGCAGTCTGCACTGATTCAAAGACCAGAAGTTTAGCTCCTGAGAGTGGTGTTTATGTAGTGTTTTCTCTTTTAAAAGGGAAAGGCATGTTCACACTCTCCTCCCCATATTGCCTTACATTATTTTATTATAATGTAAGGTAAATATGCACATATTTTACGGGAACATAAAAGAAATATGAGCTCACAGCTCCTATCCAACTAAAAAACAAATGCAAGTTTAGAAATTAAATACTAACAAAACCACATAAACATTTAAAATTCAAATTAACAGTACTAATTTATTTATTTATTTTCAGTGTTTATTTACCTATTTTGAGAGAGACAGAGACAGAGCATGTGGGGGAGGGGCAAAGAGACAGGGAGACAGAGAATCCTAAGCAGGTTCTCTGCACTGTCAGTGCAGAGCCCGACGTTGGGCTTGAACTCATGAAACCATGAGATCATGACCTCAGCAGAAACCAAGAGTCGGATGCTTAACTGACTGAGCTACCCAGGCACCCCACAGTGCTAATTGAATATAATACATGATGTCTTACTGGAACTACATTGCTGACATAGGCTTTAATATATAAGGACATCGTCTCAGGTCATATTTTATATGTAGTCATTTTTTATATTTTGATTTTAATAATACTAATGCAAGAATAAATGTGTATTCTCTTAAGTATGATTTTGTTTCCTAGTTTAGGATAAATAGTCTTCCTGTAGGAGCAAAACTCTTCCAGTGAATAATGGTCCTAGAATAATTATCATGATGTGTCAACTCTGTAAATTGTTTACTTTAAGATAATTTTAACATTGTGGCATTAAAATATCTGTGTATGGGTATTTAATCCAGCAATGGAAATAATGAATACTTTACAGCATGTTTATTGTTCATGAAATTTTCCTAGTTAGTATCTGAACAATATACCCACTTGAAAAATAAGCATGACGCCAGATGCTACGGTATGGGTTTTCTTTTTTTAATTCTGCATGTCTGCACCATCATATTTCATGTGACGATCCCATTCTCCTACCACTTCTCACATTCTTATGACTTTGAAACCCTCAGCCAGTCAGCACTCTGATGCCATTTGATGCAAACACAATCACGAATACAAACACAAGCTCAGGCACTAGAAATACAAGGCGTTAATTTGTTAGGATGCTATCATTGTGATAAGCCAGAATATGCTTACATTAATTTTTAAATTTATCAGTGAAACAAAAACACAAATTCAAAAATCTTTTTCCGAAAACTGAGAATCCTCAGAACATATCCATGCTTTCCCAGAGTTCCAAAACTCTGGTCCAGGGCATAGTGAAAGGAAGAAGACCAGGAAATTAAAAGGACTTGAAGTATTCACAAATGTTTTGGAATAAAGAATCAATTGCCAATTACTTTATTTAAAAAATTATTTATTTAAATTTAAGTTAGTTAACTTACAATGTAGTATTGGCTTCAAGAGTAGAACCCAGTGATTCCTCATTTACATATAACACCCAGTGCTCCTCCCAACAAGTGCTCTCCTTAATGACCATCACCAATTTAGCCCATCCCTCCACCCAACACCCCTCCAGCAACCTTCAGTTTGTTCTCTGTATTTAAGTCTTTTATGGTTTGCCTCCCTCTCTGTTTTTAGCTTATTTTTCCTTTCATTCCCCTATGTTCATGTTTTTGAATAGAAGAAAAAAAAAGAACAAAATTGGGATAAAATAAGCATGGAAAATAAACATATGGGAAAAGCCAGGTTCCTAGGGCAAAGACTACAAACAAAGAGGAAGTCAAGAGCTAACCACCAATAATGTATCCAAAGGAAAGGTTCAATTGATGGAGGAATTAACAGATAAACCAGCAGGATCCAGGTGCTTAGGAGTTCAGCCCGAATGCTGTCTGAAAAGGTGTCAGCAAGGCTCTAGGATCTCTGTGGACATTTCTAGTTCAGTATTTCCACCCCCAATTGTTAAAGGGAGACACTGATACCGTCTATTTCCCTGTTTAGACTGTAAGCTCCTCAAGAGCTAGAACATGGCCTTATTCATCTCTGTCCCTTCACTACCTCACACAGTTTCAGGTACACAGTAGAGCTCAAGTAAAACACATGGAATGGAATAATTTCTACATTAGAAGAAATGTTAAAGACCCTCTAGGCCAGTGTTTCCCAACTTCCAAACTACAGATGAAAGGGCGGGCCTACGCCCGCAGACTCCATCTTGTTCTGTGTCCTTCACCTTGACCACGCCTCCTCCCCTTGAGTAACCTCCCGCTCACCCGTTCAAACTTCCCAATCAAAACACGCCCTGCGACCTGCGTAACAGGAATCCGACCCTTCCCCAGCCAATCGGCTGAGGCCACAGCCATTACCTCACCAACTGCCCCTTGGCCCCAATAAAACCTTTGTGCTTTTGAAACTCTCTCTCTCTCCCAGGTATCTCACCGCTGCGTCGGTGCAGGTAGGGGATTGAGCTCGAGCTAGCTCGAATAAAGGCTCTTTGCTTTTGCATCGGACTCGGCTCCCTGGTGGTCTTTGGGGATCACGAATTCTGGGCATAACACAGATCAGGAGGGAAATTTTTACCTGTCTAGCAAAAGCTTCTGCTGTACTCTAGGCAAGAATATTTGATAACATTTATTGACCATTTACTCTTCAAACCCAGGTCTTTCTGATTTTAGAGACAGAATTGTTAACCATTTTGATATAATACTTCCAAACAGGTTTTAAAGTCCTTCATCAAGTTACTAACTTATAAATACCTAATTTTTAAAAATCCGCAAGATGGACATTATGGTGGAGTTGACCAGCTATCTACCAAAATTCTTACTCCCCTTTGCATTTAGTATAGAGTTGCTGGAAAGTGGCAAAGTGACTGCCCAGCCACAGATGACATTTCTCAGCCTCATTTACATCTAGATGAGGCTATGTGAGAGTGGACAGTGACAGCAAGTTCTGTGTGGCACCTCTGGGCCAGGGCTTTAAGAAGCATTGTACCTTCTCCCAGCTGGATTCAGATGATGATTATTAGATCCTAAGGCAGGCATCAGCAAACTTTTTTTTTGTGAAAGTACAGGTAGTAAATACTCTAGGCCTTGCAGGCTATAATATTTCTGTTACAATTATTCAACTCTACCATTATAACATGAAAGCAGCCATAGACAATATGTAAATGAATGGGCATGGCTATGTTCCAACAACATTTTACTTACAAAAACAGGCAGCAGTCCAGATTTGGTCCACTGGCTATAGTTTGCTAACTCCTACCTTAGAGGATTATGGAGCCACAATATTGAAGGAATCTAAATCCCTATATCCCTACATGGAAGAGAGTCTCCTGACTAATAGGAAACCCACTTTGGATTTGAGAGAGAAATACTTGAGTGAAAAATAAATTTATATTTAGTTTGAATTGATATATTTTTAGGGACATTTATTTGTAGCAGCACCCATCAACCTATTTTAAAAAATGGGTAAGTTGAAGTGCAATATTAGCATAACAAAAACCAAAACCAAAAACCAAAACCCTAAAAATGTATGGTACCGGCGTAAAGGGCAGGTGGTGGGCACCAAGGAAACAGATGCCTAATGCTAGAATGAATACGCAGTGGCAAAACATTTGGTAAAACTGTCATTTGCATTAGCTTAGAATGAAGATGAAGTGCCTACTGAGTTTGCAGTAGGGGGTTTGGAGGGGAGAGGATTGGAAAAAGCCAGAATCTTAGTGTGTATTGACAGTTGCATTAGTTGCTTGATTGCTGCCTTTAGTAAGATAGTGCAAGAAACTGACAAGCTCAGGCAAAGATTCTCTGGTTAGAGAGCAAGAAAGTAAAAGAGATAAAATAAGGCTTCCAGTGTTAAAGAATGTTTCTAGACCTTAAATAAGAGGAAATAAGATGGAAGCAGATCTTGAATGACAAGGGTCCAATAAGACTCCTCAGTCAAATAAAGTGACTCAGCTCTAGCAAAGATACCATTGAGGGTACTGCCCCTTACTTAAGCCTAGGGCTTTAGAGGCCTCAAGATAATTCTCATTAAATTGAGCAAGAAAGGGAAAGGGAGCTAAGAAACAAAACAGAGTTGAGAGCTATATGCTCAAGGAAAGAACTTGGACCTAACTGGAAGCAAATAGATTGAAGCCTACTAAGTTCCTGGGGAACCTGCTAGATTATATTATTGTCCCCTCCCTCTGATAAGATTATATGGCTCTGCCCACTGCCTTAAGACTGGCAGTGCCTCCCTGAGGGAGGAATATATTTCCCTGCCCCATTGATATCAGACTTTGGCCATTGTAATGTGAAAAGAAGTAATGAATGCTATCATGTTCTATCATATGCCTTAGGAGCCATTACATGGTTCTGCTAATTCCAGATACGAGTTGATCCCCTAGTCTGGATCCCAGAAGGAAGTAACATAGAATAAAATTCTGCCAAACTAGTGCTGACATTTAATGTGAGCAAAAAAATAAATTTTTATTGCTGAAAGATACTGAGTTTTGCTTATTACCACAACAAAACATAGCAGTAACTGACTATCATGTAAAGAAATGGTAATCCTAGCCCAAAATCTATGATCACTTCAGCTTTAAAAAAGAATACCAGGTCCCAAAATTACACAGGCAAGAAGCAGCCTATGAAATCCGGACAACTCTCAAGCATGGCACACTCCCCAACATTTATTTCAGATGTGGGCAAGGAGGATAACAGACAGGAGGAACCTCTAGAAGAGGCGACAGCTTCTGTCCCTTGAGAGCAGAACCAAGGTCTAAGGTAGGAGTTCTTCATCGTCCTCCCCAGTAGGATTCTATCATTGCTATGACTGCTATGCATTTCCCATTCTTTCTTTATCTACATGAGAACTTCAGTTGCATGTTTCCCATCCCTGCTCTACCATTGTGTATTTTCTTTTCCAATTTATAGTTCACCAGACCAAAAGAAGACCATTCTTAGAACTAGTGAAAAGGACTATGTATCACCAAGAGATCATGGAGTTTGAGCTTGCTGCAGAAAGTGCATGATACTGGTACATAATTCCCTTGGGGAGGAGTAAGCATATCCTATGGGCGCAAAGAAGGGTGAGCATAAATATTTAGTGCTAGAGGGGCAGACCGTGCAGAGAGTTTGGTGCACTTCCCCTTTGTAGAGCATGGAATTATCCCTGAGAAGGCACAGCATTTCTCTGCCCCTCTTACATCAAAGTGTAGGTTGATGACTAGTTCCAACCAAAGGAATGTTTGTGAAAATGATAGACATCATTCTGGGCCATGCCTTATAAAAAGAGAAGTACCTTCTTTTCCCCTTTTGTTGACTGGATGCTGATAATAACACTGAAGACTTATCGGATGATGGAACGGCAAGATAGGGAAAGCTGCCTGCTGATCAGAAACTCTGCCTTGTATTGATACATGAGTGAGAAATTAACTTCTATAGTATTTAAGCTATTTAAAATTTTTAAGTTTGTTTCTTATGATGCCTGGTGTTTAGGCATCTCATGATGCCTAAACACTTATGACTAAACCGTATTACAGAGATGGTAGTAATTCTAAGAGTCTATATTATTGGGAGGATTAAATCGAGAAAAGCAGCTCTGGTGAATTATGGTGGTTAATCTTTTGTGTCAATTTGACTGGGCCACAGGATGCCTACATACTTGTGAGATATGTCTTCCTGGGTGTGTCTGTAAGGGTGATTTGGGATGAGAGTAACATTTGAATTGGTAGACCAAATAAAGCAGATTGTTCTCCCTAATGTGTGTGGGCCTCATCCAATCAGGTGAAGATCTAAATAGAAGAAAAGGGCTGACCCTCCCAGGATTAAGAGGAAACTTGACCTGCCTAACTACTAAGCTGGAAAATTGGTCTTTCCCTGCCCTTAGACTTGAAAGAAAACATTGGCTTTCCTTGGATCTCAAGTCTGCTGGCTTTTGCACTGGAATTTACTCTATTAGCTCTTCTGGTCTCAGGCTACAACTATATACCATTACATCTCCTGGATCTCCTGGATCTCCTGGATCTCCACCTTGCTGACTGCAGATCTTGAGACTTCCCAGTCTCCATAATTGTGAGTGTCAATAAATCTATATATCTCTATCTATATCTATACACATACATACGTACATCCTGTTGGCTCTGTTTCTCTGGAGAATCCTGACTCTTACACATATATTAATTGTTCAGTAAATATACATCCATTCTATTTCTAAGTGCAGCAGTTAAATCCTATTTTCTTTTCTGTTACCTCGGTTCTGCTTGCCTTTATTCCTAGTGTGTATGGCAGAGAATACTTGCTGCATTCCAGCCTATTTAAAGGAATCTTTCCTGCCCGTGTAAGAATGCACTATAAGTTTATAAAAGCTAGCCTTGGATAATAGATTTGGTCTCTGGAATTCATCCAGAACACATCCCAGCATATTTATTCCCATGCATAAATCTTTATTGTCACATTCCTTTACTTTACAACTTCCACTGGGTACTTTACCGTCCATGCTGATTTTTAGTTCAAATTCTGATCTTTCATGCTAGATATACATTGAGCCTATTGGACACAGTGATGATATTTGCCCTCTGGGATTCACCTCCACTTCTGGCTCTGTCCAACACTCGAGTCCCACTCACCATATCCATATGGAACCCTTCTGGAAAAGGAGATTTTTGTGTTCCATGGATTTAAAAGTAGCTTCCCCTTACATTTAGTTGAAGACTGATAGATTCAAGGATATTGTGTAGCTTCATGAATCATGTCCTTACTCAGGAAACTAAGAAGCACACTTGACAAATACCATTACTGTGCATTACTAAATGTCATCTCCCTCACGAGCTGCATGTTGGCAAGCCTATCAAGATATCAAAAAACGAATGGGGTCCTTTATCCATTACCAAAATTTCCCTTTATTGCTACACTATCATACTTAAAGATGTTAACCACTTGATGGCAGGGACTTTGGCTTCTCTGCTGCTGTATTCTGAATTCCTAGAAAAGAGCTTAGCATGTAAATATTTGTTAAATGAGTGACTAAACACTTAGGATCTGTGCCCCCGTATCCTTTTCTTTACCTTTAAGCTATGCTACCAACACTATTAATATCTTTATTAAGTCTCCAGTTCACCTCCTCCCTATTCACTAACGTTCTCAGTTTGTAACAAACTAAGAGACAAGGGCCCTGCTTCTGTGTAGTTAGCTCAAATGTGCAATAAGGACATTAGATCTAGTACCTAGGTTCCAGAAAAGCAGACATGTTTACTCTCATTGCTCAAAACCAACAGCTTCTGCAAGTTCTTAGGCACTGATTGTTATAGTGGTCCCTCAGTCCAACTTCTATAAGTACATTGGGGCTTTGTTAGGATTACTAATGCCATAATGATACCATTTGAGATAGTTAACTACTCTTGCTAATCCCTATTATAGACCAGCTCCACGAAACCTTGGGCTTGATAAAGTTAAGACTTTTATGGAATCTACAGCTTTGGGCAAAAAGAAAGAATAATAAGTGATGACAGCTTTGCAGGAACATCTCAACTAGTTCATGAAATACATGAACACCAAATACACCAAATGGTGACACTGTTGAGCTGTTACAACAATCCTGCCTTCCGATGAGTCATAAAGGGGATACTCCATGAGTTTCTGGATGAGAAGGTTTCTTTATACTTGACTTTCAAAGAACTCTTCTTGGGTTAGTGTTATAGATGGGTCACATTTTGTCTAAAGTACATGATCCACTGATGCTAGAGAAAGTGAATGCTATTGTATTTAATATGGGGTACCCTGCAAAATCAAGAACTCCATGTTATTTCTAATTTTTTTCTGGCTATAAATGATGCCTAGGGTTTTCTGGTCTTTAGCTCTCATCCAATGACTGTCAAAGTATAATCCCACACTAGCATTACCATTTAGGAACTTGTTAGAAATTTACCTATTCAGACTCTATCTCAGACTTAATTAATCAGAAACTAGTGAACAGGGCCTAGCAATCTGCGTTTAACAAAGCCCTGCAGATAATTCTGATAGATGCTCAAATTTAAGAACCACTGCTCTAACCTGACTATACCTGGGAATTCTTTACATGGGGAAAAGGGTTTTCTTGGTACCTACGTGTGACCATGGCCCTCACAGTCATTTAAAATCTCATTCATCTCAGCTTTAAACCTTACCTGCTCTGATTCTTCATTAGCCTTCATGATACAGCCAACATTATTTAGAGGAAAGCATACTTCAGAAGCAGATCCAAGTCTGGGTGGCCTCTGCTCTCTGATTCTTCTAGAAATTGATTCCAGTCTGAGCCAATTACTCTGCGTGGGTATTAGAGGTCATGGCCACTTTTAGAAGAGACCCTGAGTGATGCTCCTAGACAACAATGAATAACTGAGGCAGACCTGTAAACTCAGTTCATGCCAGATGAAATGGACCACTTTATGCTGATATCTGTTACATGCTATGCAAATGGACCTGCCTGACTTTACTATGAAAGCCAGAGTATCAGCGGACAGAAGAGAGACCCAACCCCAGCCAATCCTCTGACGCTATGGCAGTAAGTCAGTTAGTCAGTTCTGTCTGAGGGGGCAGAAATCCAGTTTTACCCTGGGATGGTCCTTAAGGCACAGAGTATTGGTAAACCCTTACATCCAGACCAGATATGTCTAACACATAGAAGTCACTTAAAATTTGCAATGCAGCCCACCAGGATTTTTGGTCGTCTCTCACTAGATTTGAAACCCTGCAGCACATCCCTCCCTGCCATAGCTATCATGAGTTAAGGGACCACTGGACTTGCTGACAAACTTAAACACTCCTGCAACATGATCACCTTTCATTTCCAACTTCAGCTTTTCCCCCTAACCATCCTATAGATGGGGTACCCTGTCTATAAAAATGACACATTTTTTCCTGCTTTACCTCTCCCACATAATACCCCTGACCTAACACAACAGTAACTATTGCCATTTTCTTTATTTTCTAATTCTTGGTGCTCAGATATCTGGGTCAAATCTATGGCCTTCTGTTTTCTCAGTGCTAGTTTATTTTACAAATATTGGTTAAACACCTAGTATTTACCTGGCATTGAGAATACAACAGTAAGTAAAGCTGATTACACCTTCTTCCTTCCCTACCTCAGTTTTGATTCCATTGACTGAGCACTTACTATGTGCTAGGCACTAGGCTGATAGATATACATACATTTTCTCAAATAACAGATGAGGCATGTAAAATTAATATCTTTATATATAGGGCAATTAATGCTCACATGAGCAAAGTAATTTCCCAAGGTTAAACAGATGGTAATTAGAGGGCTTTGGACTCAAGCTGAGGTTCAGGCTCATGAATACCATAAAATACCGCATTGGCTACTTTTGCAAAGCCATTCCACTTCTTAGTGATTTAGTGAATTAGTTCACTTTCTCTCTCCAGAATAGTTCCTCCATCCGATCATGAGCCCTTTAAGTGAGTTTGAGTCAGCTGTGTAACCAAGCATTCGATGAGCAAGAACTCAATGGCTTACAGATGGAACTTTTTAGACTGAGTCTTATGTCATCTATTTGGATCAACAACTCAACTAATTTTATTCTCCAGCTTCTGTTTGATTCTATACCAGCCCCTTTGAATAATCTAGTTTGGCTAGACCAGCATGTTCCCTCGGATCTTGGCATTTGTCCTCAGGCACCCGGCACCTTGCCAGCGGCTAAGTCGCATTTCTAGACCCTTAATACAATGGAAATGACTAGACTGGCCAACTCTTTAAGAATTTCCTCACCAGGGAAGGTGCCGGTCAGATGAAAAATTCACATAATTTACCATTTTAAAAACCTAAGTGTATTGGAAAACTCTGGAGTAGTTAAACTGTGCTTGAATTTAACATTCATGCCAATTTAACATGTCAATTTAACATGACTTAACATGGTGACAGTCATCTTAAGCTGTCCTCCAAGACACTTTTTACAGGACCGGTGTGGCCATTCCATTTGCAGACAACTCTTACTTATACTGGGATTCTACTAAATTTTTCCTGTGTTGTTGTTGTTGCTGTTGTCTTCAATCCATTTTACTTGTGCAGGATCTATTCCTTTCTGCACAGTACTGTTACTCAAATATTTTTATCTGTCAGTTTCCTTGTTGTGCCAAGTCACAACCCCTCCCACCTCCAAGTCTTCTCAGTCTGGCTAAACCTCCCCAGTCCATATAACTTTTCCTTATATCAGGGTCTCCAGTCTCATTAGTGTCATTACCTTCTAGTTACTCTCTAGTTTGTCTAAATCTCTCTGTAAGTATGGCATCCAGAATAGCACACAATTCTCTAGGACCTTAAAACACATCTTCTTTGGGGCTCCTGGGTGGCTCAGTCGGTTAGGTGTCTGATTCTTGATTTCAACTCAGGTCATCATCTCATGGCTTCTGCGCTGACCAGGGAGCTCCTTGGGATCCTCTCTTTCCGTCTCTCTGTGCCCTTCCTTCACTCGCACCCTCTCTCTCTCTCTCTCTCTCTCTCTCTCTCTCAAAGAGAAATAAGTGTTTGAAAAAACCCACATCTTTCCTTTAAATATGATTATGAGATATTCTAGACAAACAAAATGTATAAAGAATATAACACTGACGTACCTATCACCAAGTTTAAGCAGGATAGTGTTGAATAGATGAAGCCTCCTATTTAACCTCCCCTTCAACCTAGTCTTACCGTCCAGAAGTAATGACTGGAGGACACCACCATTATCATAAACAGAATGATAATCACTGTTTACCAATCCACTGTATTTTTTATGCCAAAGATCATTTAAAATTATCCTTTATGCTGCGCATGCCATCTCAAGCTAGTAACTATCAATCTTGTTTTTATAAACCTTCCAGAAGAGAGTTAGTATGAGCAATAGCTCTTTATCTTTGTTCCCAGCTTTTCATTATTATTCCTCCCAATGATTTTTTTTTATGTTTAACTTAAATTCTTACTATTAACAGTGAAGATAATTAAATTTAGAATGGACAACAAGTGTTCTCCATCTTCTGATGTAATCTTTTCATATCATTTTGAAGACATGTTTTAAATCTTCTGTGCAACTATCTCCTCACCAATCTGGGTAGGTACTATAAATAAGACCACTTTCTGTTTTCCTCTCAGGAAGTTTGAGCCATGAAAACTGTAATCACTTCCCGTTATCGGAGGTGATATTAGTTTGGTAGTCTGAGCCTCTCTTGGGAAGATTAGATTTTCTCCTATATCTCTGTGGTCCTGTAAATCATCAATAGGTTAATCTCCAAGCTGGATCTAGCAGATATCTGTGAGCTTCCCTGAAGGAATTTAAGTGATTACATGTATAGCATATTGTCTGTTCCAAAGCTAGTAACAATTGACTAAATTTCCCCATAGTTAGGGACTGCTGATTATACTGAAATCGCAAATTCTTCAAAGGAGTTGATCAATAAAATAGGATAGCTAGGGAGATGATAAACAGCTTAAGAATTGTCTTTAACACTGTAATTTCAAGGATATTCTGAATACATACTTTAGAAGAAAACATTTCAACTTTCTGCTGTTTAAAATAGACTTCAATGAAATAATGCTTGATTTAGATGCTGTTGCAATTGAAATAAAACTAATTCCAAAAATATTTTTTCCGTGTTAAAGAAAAATGGCTTTATTTTCTGTTACCAAATGGATTCTATCTTCATTAGCTAGAAAACGGCAGCAGAGAAATCACTTTTGGCAGATTATACAAAAAGAAAGGAGTTAAATACAGTTTATACCCTTGAGAAAGATTATATCTGAACCTTTAATATTAAATAACCTGGAAAATGTACAAATCTCTGTAGTCATCAAAGTGAAATGCTAATCAAATGAATTATATAGCTTCAGCATTACTAATAAAGTTGTGCCCTTTATTTGTCCAAAAGAGAAGTCTATCAAAGAGAATAAAAAATTTCTGGGGAAAATTAATTAAATTTGTAGGACCCCCCCAAAAAAACGCTAAAATAATACAGTTAAATAACCATGATTTCCCCCTTTTTTGGAAAGTTATTCAAATATAGAAAAAAACAACTTCATGTATTCATCATCACCCAAAATTAACAGATGCTATTAACATTTTAACATTTTTGCTTCCGATTTTAAAATTTAATAAAGGAAATAAAATATTTCCGATGAAGTTAAAATTTCCTTTGTCTCTCTCCCAGCCTCTAGTTGCAATTTCCTCTTTTCCTTCCCAGAGGCGTTTTCCACCTCACAAATCATGAATGCGATGTGTATCCTTTAGGTCATGTGTTTATACTCACTACATTCATGTACTCTTTTTATTTGTGTTCAATTTACATAAATGCTTTTATAGGGTATCTGTCATTCTTGACATTCTTTTCACCATTCTGTTACTAAGGACCATCCATGTTGATTAGTATAGCTGTAGGTCATCCACTTTAATTGCCGTATAGTATTTAATTTCATCACACAATTCACTTATTCACTAATGGAAAGTTAGGACATTTCTAATAGGTTGCTATTTTAAGCATTGCTGCAGTTGACATCTTTCACGTGTCTTCTTGTGCACATGGGAAGTTTCTCCAGAAAATTACGCTGTTAGGTGGGTGCAATTACCAAAATATTCTCCATATCCGTTGTACCAATTACAGCTCCACCCCAGAGTTCTTGTTTCTCTGCATCCTTTCTAGCATATGGTATTGTCAGTGTAGTGAACATTTGTCATGCTTTTTGGCTACCCAGTATCCTGCACATCCTTCTATATTTGGAGTATCTCCAATTATGAGCCTCTACCTCCCACTATAGACATCAACACTCTTTCCCACCCTCCCTAGACTTTGCCGATCAGACTCACCCACACCAGATGAGGAATGGAAAACCAGGGACTTAACAGGAAACAGGTGCTCCTTAGAATCCACTGTTAAAGAAAAAAGTAAATAAATTTACTCTACTGAGTAAATTTAAAGATCTAATTGGCTTTATTCATGATTCATGAGTCAGGCAACATCTAAAAAACGAAGGGTATTCTGAGGAGCTGTACAAAATGGGCCGCTTTTATAGGCAGAAATGGGGTGGGAGGTGGCTGGTAAAGAGGTTATTAGCAAACAAAAAGAAAAAATTGTTTCAGGCAAGATCACCTTCCCTTTGAAGGAAAGCCAGGAGGTCTTATCATGACTACCTACCTGTACTAATCAGGAAATTCCAGACTGATTTGTTTGAAATTCCACTTCTGGGTGAAGGCAAAACTGCCATCAGGTTAGATATTAGTCTGATAGGCTTTAGCATAAGTAACTCCAGTTTGGATCTGTTTTTTTTTTTTTTTTTTAATGTTTATTTCAGAGAGAGAGAGAGAGAGAGTGCAAGCAAGTGGGGGAGGAGCAGAGAGAGAGGGAGACACAGAATCCGAAGCAGGCTCCAGGCTCTGAGCTGTCAGCACAGAGCCTGACATGGGGCTCGAACCCATGAACCGTGAGATCATGACCTGAGCTGCAGTCAGATGTTTAAACGACTGAGCCACCCAGGAGGCTTTGGACCTGTTTCTTTTTAACACCACTCTTGGCAACAGATACATCCATTTTTCAGAGGCCTCAGAGACAGAGATTCCAGAAGCAACATTCTGTCCTGGTACCAGTGATACAAACAGCGGTCGGTATTTAGGATTTCTTGATAGTTGTGGAGTTTCAGTATCCTAGGAAGGTGTGATTTGGGGCATGGCTCCTGGTCCTCCTTTAGACTCAGCATTTTCAAGTAGGCATCTGGATGTATCTCTAAATAGGGTGGACCTTGGAAACAGGCTGCCTCTGTAAAAACCATCATTTTTTTTGACAAACTGTGCAACCTCAGGTAAATTAACCTCTCAAAGTCTCTGCTTCCCCTTCCATAGCAAGGGGGAAGTAATTGCACCCGTCTTAAAGAGTCGTAAGGACATGATGAGCAAATACAAATAAGTCATTTAGAACTGTGCCTGCACATAATGAGTAATCAGTAAATAATAGCTACTATAATTTATAATTTACATTCTTTTCCTTCTTAAACTGTGCTGATTTCTGTAGTTTGCAACTACGAAAATGTGTGTGATCTATTCAGGTGTTTTTATTTTTTTTCTAATTTGATAGACGAGAAGTCATATGGATTTTATTGCATTTTCCTAATGCAAGTGGATCTAATCTTTTTTTTTTCTTTTCTCATGTTTATTGGTCATTTGAATTTCACCTTCCGTGAATCGCCTGTTAGTAGCTTTTGTGCATTGTCTATTGGGTTATTTTTCTTTTTCTTATTGAATTGTAGGCTGTCTTTATATATTCTGGATACTAAACCTTTGCTTTATGTGTTGCAAATATCTTCTCCCAGTCTGTCACTTGCCTTTAACTTTGTTTATAGTGTCTTTTACCATGTTGAAGTTTTAAATTTTGATGCGATCCAATTTATTAGGCTTTTCTTTTATCAGTTAGGCTTTTTGTGCTTCGTTGAAATTCTTTCCTATCCTCAGGTCATAAATATATTATCCTATTTTTTTTCATAACAGGTTGAAAGCATTCTTTTTTTTCTTCTTCTTCTTCCGTTTCAGTGTTTATACATAATGACCATGGTTTTTAAAGATAAATTATGTAGGGGCGCCTGGGTGGCGCAGTCGGTTAAGCGTCCGACTTCAACCAGGTCACGATCTCATGGTCCGGGAGTTCGAGCCCCGCGTCGGGCTCTGGGCTGATGGCTCAGAGCCTGGAGCCTGTTTCCGATTCTGTGTCTCCCTCTCTCTCTGCCCCTCGCCCGTTCATGCTCTGTCTGTCTCTGTCCCAAAAATAAATAAACGTTGAAAAAAAAAATTAAAAAAAAAAAAGATAAATTATGTAAAAGGTTATAGCAATAATAACTTCCCATTATTTCTCAGCAATCTGGCTTACCAACAATGAGAGCAGCAGGATTGTCCGTTCAGAGATTGGGGAACCATCTTTACTAAGACACAGGAAGCAAAGAGGCAGACTATCAGGAAGGACTGATAAGAGCTAATGAGATAAGAGCTAATGAGCTAATGAGATAAGCTGATGAGAGTCTAATTTTTTAGGGTTTCATCTTTTTTTTTTTTTTTTGGGGGGGGGGGACCGAGAGAGGCCAAACAAGGAACGGGGGAGGGGCAGAGAGAGAGGGAGACACAGAATCGGAAACAGGCTCCAGGCTCCGAGCCATCAGCCCAGAGCCTGACGCGGGGCTCGAACTCACGGACCCCGAGATCGTGACCTGGCTGAAGTCGGACGCTTAACCGACTGCGCCACCCAGGCGCCCCGGGTTTCATCTTTTTAAAAGCCCTTGCAATTACATGCAAGCACACCTCACACATGGTTTAGATGTATCTATCTAACTAGAGGTCAGAAATCAAGAGACAGTGCTTATGTCATGCTAAGATTAATTTTAATTTCCCCTGAGGGAATTCTAGGCTGCAGGGTGAAGAACAGAGTGAAGGAGCAGCGTGGAAAAATCTTTGGAGACTCAATGTCCTCTAGCCACTGCATCAGTGCTCTTGACTCAGGGTGGAAATGGATTGTGTCATTTTAAATTAATCATTTCCAAACTTCTCTCCATATCTATTTTGGCCCAGAATAGAAGCCTGGTATTGCAGATTCTTTCTACCACTCAAATAAAAATGACTCTCTTCATTTGCTTCCATATCTCGCACTCAGTAGTCCATATAAAGTTGGATTTTGTGCACATACTATATATTCACTTACTTATAACAACATTAGTTGTGCTTCAAGCTGAAATCAGTGAGAGTACTGTAGTGCAGCTGGAAAGACGCAGCTGAGACATTTGGAAACATTTGGTAATTACACTGCTCTGGGCTTGAAGTCCTACCAGTAGATATTTGAGATTCACACGGATGAGTTAAGGCATTCATTTTCAAACTCTAGGGTCCATAAGAAAGAGCTGGAGAGCTTATAAAAGCAAAGGTTCTAATTCAGTAGATTAAGAATGAGGGCCAGGCATCTACATTTTTACATGCACTCCCAGTGAAAATGGTCCATGAATCTCTCTTTAAGAAAATGTAGGCTATGTTATTTCATCTCTAGGGTATCTTCTGTTGACTTCTAAACCCTCCAGAGCAGAGTAACACATTACACACCAATGTCAATCAATTATCAGTTTTGCTAGTCATTTAAGATCCTTGGTGGAAAAGGATCTGAGAAAAATTACCTTTTGTTGAAGTGAAAGGCAGAAGTAGGGATCAATTTAGAGTGTAAAGCAGGCATTGTCTGGAAAGAGGAGGTTTTGGTGGACCAGGAAAAGCACAAGAAACATGTCAACTCTGTACATGGGAACAGGGATGGGTCACTGGGCATGATTCACTCGCTAATCCAAGCCTCCAGCTATGCCTATGAATATGGCTCAGTCTTGGGCCTCTTCTCAAATGACATTCTCTCCCTAGCCTATCTCACTTTGGGTAAATTTTGTGATATGTGAATTATATTTCTATAAGGTTGTTTGGGTTTTCTTTAAGCATATTGTATACAGCAAAAGGCAAAGTTAATAAACTCAGAAAAGACAGGCCAATAGAACACATCCAAACTTGAGTACAAAGAGCAATTATTTTTGAGAGAGAGAGAGAGAGAACATGAGGGAGAGGGGGAGAGAGAGAGAGAGAGAGAGAGAGAGAGAGAGAGAATCTCAAGCAGGCTCCACACCCAGTGCTGGAGCCCAATGTGGGGCTCGATCTCAACAGCTGTGAGATCATGACCTGAGCCAAAATCAAGAGTCAGACCTTAAACTGACTGAGCCACACAGGTGCACTGAGCAATTTTTTAAAAAGCATAACAAAGAGAATAAAAGAGATATGCAGGACTATGCCAGAAGACCTAACAAAGAAATTAATATGGCAGTAGCAATATTTGGAGAAATATTTGTGCATTTTATGAAACTGTTAAAAAATATTAATCAATAGACTCAAGAATTTCAGCAAATCCAAAACAAATACAAAGAAAACTACATCATGGCATATCATAAACTGCTAAAAACCAAAGATAAATAAATATTTAAAAATACTGGAATCTCTCTTACCTGAATTTCACACACTGGTTCTAGAAGAAGTAGAAGCAAGAAAGGAAAGTGTTGGGAGAGGCTGGACCAAGTGATGACATTCTTCTCATGATTGGTGAAGGCCATGGTCTAAAGGACAGCCTATAGTTTTCTGCCTCCTAGGTAGGAAAAACCCAGTTCTTCCTTATTGTTTTTCTTTATCCTGTGTGTCTCCTATACAATTCACACAGAACACTTCACTTCTGGCATTGGTCACCAAACGTGTGGGTTTTTCCCCCCACAAAAACAAGCAGCTGGTTGTCCTATAATTCAACTCAATTCTGACACAATTTACTTGGGAGACAGTATCAGATCCCACATGTAAGGGCTCAGCCACACAAGACTGTCTTTCAATCCCCACTTGGGATGCCAGTTGAAAGCCCAGGTGATCACTTGTGCTTCTGACCAACCGACTATACATTGAATGTTCCAATGACCCTCTCCTCAGGTTTGATTAATTTGCTAGAGTGGCTCATAGAAATCAGGCAAACATGTTTATCAGTTTATTGAATGATATGATAAAGAATACAGATAAACAGCCAGATGAAGAGATACAGAGGGTCTGGTCTGGGAGGGTCCTGAGGACGGAGCTCCTGTCCCCATGGAGTTGGGGTGCATCACCCTTCCAGTGTGCATGATGTATTCACCCACCTGGAAACTCTCAAATCCACGAGGATTTGGAGGCTTATAATGTAGGCATGATCAACCATTAACTCAATTTTCAGGCCTTTGTTCTCAAGAGAATGTGGCTGGAGGTGGCAGGGGAGGGGGCAGACTAAAAATTCCAAATTCTAATCATGGCTTGGTCTTTCTGGTGACCAGCCATCATCCAGGAGCCCTCTAGGAGCTCGCCTGGAGTTGCCTCTTTAGAACAAAAGACAGTCCTATCCAGAAAAGTACAAGGGTTTCAGGAGCACTGGGGCAGAGATGAATATATATTTTTTCTATTATCTCACACCTGGTATCCACCGTATTTAAATAAGAGTAAGAGAAATTGGAGCAGAATGAAAGGGCATTCTAAAGCCAGGTTGGCACATGTCTTCTGGCATAGCCCAGCCTCAAGGACCTTGCAAATATGACCTCATCCTGAGCGCACTTTGGTATGTTGGAATTTATACTCATTGATTTAAACCAGTCACAGGGGCTTCTAGTAATAGGATATTGATCCATAGGTTGGGGGTAGGATTATCTCCATGGAGACCTCACTTGATGCACACCAGCAGAAGAAAGATATTTCTGAACAGGAGAATGCAATGTGCTTTAAACCATGCACAACTGGGTTTGAATTCTAGCTGTACAATTGACTGGCTATGTGACTCTGGGACTTCACAAATTTTGGTTTCTTCATCTGGCAAATGGAGATAATATTTATCTTGCAAAATTCTTGATAAGATTAGATGAATATACATACATACATACATACATACATACATATTAAAATAGACGAGAATATATTTAATCCTGGCATATTGGGTTGTCTACATCATTAGTTTGCCTTCAACTAGAAAATGAGAGGATTCAAATTCCCATGCTCTAATTTCTGACACCATATCAGAGCAAAATGCTTAGTATACTTGCCAGGTTTAATAAAAATCATCATTATTTTAAAAGGGATACTTATATTTGGTTACTCAGCTTTTATATTATTCCCTAGACATATGACTTTTTTCCAGTTAAGTCAAAATTGTTTGCTTTACCACTATAGTCTTGCTTGAGTTTTATTTCAAAGGAAAATTTTAGCTCTTGCATATCCTAACAGAACAGAATAAATGTACCTAAAAATTTATTTCCAAGGACCTCTCTTCAAAAAATTTTTTTTAAAAAAGTAAAATGCTAAAAATACACAATATAAAATGGATTGGCTACTTGAGTTTTACAAATACAATAGAATTTGCATCACTCATGACACTCCTCCAGTTTGTTGCATGGACAAACCATTGCCTTTTACTTATAAAATTAGATTCAAGGAATAAAAATTTATCTGTTCAGCAGAAAATCTAATTCACTGCTTGTGCTAGTTGAACTTTATTCATTATAAATAATTTTCAGGTGTCTCAGAGTTGTGAATATTTTGGCACACATTTTCTACTTCCTTGCAAGGGGAGTCAAAACTGAATGAATATTCTCTTTAGTCTTATGAAGATAACCCAAAGACAGCTCCTGGTGGAATTATCTCTGTAACATTTTGTGTTAGATGTGATTGCTCTCCTATGGATGTATTGCTATATTTGGGGAATTTTTCCCGACAATGTCAATTTCCTTCCGTACATTTCAGTTAGGAGGTTGCCAAAAGATTAAAAGAACATTGGGGTAAAAAAAAAAAAAAACAAAAAACTCACTAAGATAGAGGAGCTTTTGTGCTTTCTGGATTGAGGAAAGTATTGAGTTTTAAGCTCACTCAAACAATTATTTTCTCAAAACTCTGATATAATTTTGCTTAAAAACTATTGTGTATTATTGCAGTTGATTGGATTATTTAATCTGTAACAGTGAATAAAAGACTTAAAAATGCAGTTCTTATTAGCTGGGTGATTTATAAATTCTTAATTTTGTAGGAGTAATGATCACTTTTTTTCTTTGTGGTCAATGTTGATTATTCCATTATAATCTGTGATTCAGCAAGCATATTAACCATAATGATGTTTGATAGTTAATCAGTATCTTCCTCCTGGGGAAGGTTCCAACCACTCTATAAAGTTAAGAGAAGGGATAAACAAACCTCAGAGATCACAGCATTCACTCCTAAAATGTCTCCCCTAGGGTGAAATTGCCATTGCTTAATAGTGCAGAGTGATGTTTCACGCTGTTTAGAGGAAGTAAGCAAGAAAGAAGAGGCCAAGTCCCATTTCCAGGCAACTGAATAAGAATTCCTTATATTTCAGTGACATATCCAAAATTTCTGGAGTATCTCAGGCTATGACTCAGGTTTCTATCCTTTGTGTCCAATTGAAATGTTATGGATATTAGAGCTGGCAGAATGTCAAACCTATATTAAAGCAAAGCTTTATCTAGGACATGAAAGGTGAAATCTACTTTGAGCCCATTTCTAGACTGGTAGAGTCAAGATGGAGAAACCAATTCATAAGATGGACAGAAAGAAATTATTTGGATATTTTAGAACAAATTTCTTAGGTAAACATTATTTTCTTACTCTGTTAGTTTTGAAGAGAAAATAGTCTTCCAATGAAAATGAAATCATGATGCAATACCACAGTATATTCACTCTGGCTAACAAACTCTGAGATGACTCCCCATGATCCTGACCTCCGGGTGTTTACATCTTTGTATAACTCTTTCCCCTTGACTGCAAACAGGACTTGTGATATGCTTCTAAATGATAGAATATGGCAAAGATGGTGGGATGTCACTCCTATCATGTTATATAAGACTCTGTATAGACATGTCTCATTTTATTGTTTCATTTTGTTGTGCCTTGCAGATAAAAATTGCATTTTTTTGCAAACTGAAGATTTGTGGCAACCCTGTATCAAGCAGGCCTATCAGCACTATTTTTCCAACAGCATTTACTCAATTTGTATCTTTGTGTCATGTTTTGGTAATTCTCACAATGTTTCAAACTTTTATTATTATATTTGTTATGGTGATCTGTGATCAGTGATCTTTCATGTTGCTATGTTGTAATTGTTCTGAGGTGCCATGAACTGTGCCCAGATAAGATGGCAAACTTAGCTGATAAATGTTGTGTGTGTTCTATTTCACCAACCGGCCATTCCCGCACCTCTCCCCCTCTCCTTGGGCCTCCCTATTCCTTGAGACACAATAATTTTGAAATTAGGCCAAGTAAGAATCCTACAATGGCCTCTAAGTGCTCAAGGGAAGAGTTGCATGTCTCTCACTTTCAATCAACATCTAGAAATGATTAAGCTTAGCGAGGAAGGCATGTTGAAAACTGAGCCTCTTGTGCCAGAGACTTAGCCAAATTGTGAATGCAAAGGAAAAAATCTTGAAGAAAATTGCAAGTGCTACTCTATGAACACACAAATGATAAAAAAGCAAAGCAGTCTTACTGCTGATATGGAGAAAGTTTCGGTAGTCTGGATAGAAGATCAACCTCACCACATTTCCTTAAGCCGAAGCCTATTCCAGAGCAAGGTGCTAACTCTCCTCAATTCTATGAAGGTTGTGAAAGGTAGGGAAACTGTACAAGTTTGAAGCTAGCCGAGGTAGGTTCATGAGGTTTAAGGAAAGAAGCCATCTCCATAACATGAAAGTACAAGGTGAAGCTAATGTAATTCTACATTAGCTGATGCTAATGTAGAAGCTGCAGCCAAGTTGTCCAGAAAATGTAGCTAAAATAGTCAATGAAGGTAGCTACACTAGACAACAGATTTTCAATGTAGATGAAACAGCCTTCTGTTGGAAGAAGATTCCATCTAGGATCTTCATAGCTAGAGAGGAGAAGTCAATGCCTGGCTTCAAAGCTTCAAAGGACAGGCTGAGTCTCCTGTTAGGGGCTAATGCAGCTAGTGACTTTCAGTTGAAGTCAATGTTCATTTACCCTTCTGAAGATCCTACACCTCTTAAGAATTAGGTTAAATTTATTATTTCTGTGGTCTGTAAATGGAATAAAGCCTCAAGGACAGACATTACATATGTTTACAGCATGATTTATTGAATATTTTAAGACCACTGTTGAGACCTACTGCTCAGAAAAAGAGTTTGCTTTCAAAAGACCACTGCTCATTGATAATGTACCTGGTCACCCAAGAGCTCTGATGATGATGGAAATATGATTCATGCTGTTTTCATGTCTGCTAACACAACATCCATTTTGTAGCCCATAGACCAGGGAGTAATTCAACTTTCAGGTCTTATTGTTGAAGAAATACATTTAGTAAGGCTATGGCTGCATAGGTAGTGACTCCTCTGATTGATCTGTGCAAACTGGAAAACTTCTGGAAAAGACTAACCATTCTAGATGCCATTAAGAGCGTTTTTGATTCATGGGAAGAGGTCAAAATATCCACATTACAAAGAGTTTTGAAAGAGTTGATTCTGCCCTCTTGGATAACTTTGAAGAGTTCGAGACTTCAGTGGAAGAAGTAACTGCAGATTTGGTGGAAATAGCAGGTGAACTAGAATTAAGTGGAGCCTGAAGATGGGACTGAATTGCTACAATCTCACGATAGAACTTGAATCGATGAGGAGTTGTTTCTCATGGATTAGCAAAGAAAGTGGTTCCCTGAGTTGGAATCCATTCCTGGTGAAATCCTGTGAAGATTGTTGAAATGACAACAAACGATTTGGGATATTATATGAACTTAGTTGATAAAGCAAGGAAGGGTTTGAGAAGATTGACTCCAATTTTGAAAGAAGTTCTACAGGGGTAAAAATGTTATCAAACAGCATGACATGCTACAGAGAAATTGTTTGTGAAAGAGTCAATGGATGCGACAAGCTTCATTATCGTCTTATGTTAAGAAATTGCCACAGCCACTCCAATCTTGAGCAACCTCCACCCTGATCAATCAGCAGCCATCAACATTAAGGGAAGACCCTCTACCAGCAAAAAGATTATGACTCACTAAAAGCTCAGATGATGGTTAGCATGCTTTAGCAATAATTTTCTAATTAAGATTTGTATATTTTTTAGACCTAATGCTATTACACACTTAATAGACTACACTATGGTGCAAACATAACTTTTACATATACTGGGAAACCAAAGTTCATTTGGCTCACTTTATTGCAATATTTGCTTTATTGCAGTGGTCTGGAACTGACCCTGCAATTTCTCCAACATATGCCTGTATTAGCAGACCGGAAGTAATGTTGTGGACTTGATAAAGTACGTAGCTGAGTTAGAGAAGCCTATGTAGCAAGGAACTGAGGGGGGACTTTCATTATCGTGGACAACTTCAAGAACCTGAAAGCAGCCTCCAGACAGCAGCCAACAAAAAGTTAGGGCTCTCAGTCATACTGAGGGAAGGAAATGAATTCTTCCCACAAGTTGAATGAGCTTACAGGCAGATTCTGGTCCAGGCAAGCCTCCAGATGAGAATGCATCTTGGTTGCATTCTTGATTGCAACCTTGTGAGACTCTGAGCAGAGGACTCAGTTAAATTGCTCTCCTAATGTACAGAAACTGTGATAGAATAACTATGTATTGGGTTTTTTGTGTGTTTTTTTAGTTTTTTTTAACGTTTATTTATTTTTGAGACAGAGACAGAGCATGAACAGGGGAGGGTCAGAGAGAGAGACACACACACAGAATCTGAAACAGGCTCCAGACTCTGAGCTGTCAGCACAGAGACCGACGCGGGGCTCAAACTCACAGACCGCGAGATCATGACCTGAGCCGAAGTCGGACACCTGACCAACTGAGCCACCCTGGCGCCCCAACTATGTACTGGTTTAAGCTGCTAAGTTTGTGATACTTTGTTATGCAGTTATAGAAAAGTAACATACCCACCAAAATGGCAAGAAATGTCATGCAGAAAATACCAAGTGTTGGCAAGGATTTGGCACAATTAAAATTTTCATATCCTACTGGAGAGAGTGGAAATTGATTCAGCTACTTCAGAATGGCAGGATCCTAAAACTGAGTATATACGAATACTATGACTTGGCAGTTTCATTCCTAGATACATAACTGAAGTAAATGCATACACGTTTAACAAAATACATGTCCAATAATGTCCTTAGTCACACTGTTTACAACAGTCTCAAACTGCAAACAATCTAAATATCTATGGCCAGGAAAATGAAAAAATAAATTGTTTATTCTTAAATAGAAGTCTATACAGCAATGAAAATAAATGAACTAAAAATACACACAGTATGGAAATTACGAGAATAATGTGAAAAGAAAAAAAGCTGGTGGTTTATATAAAGTTCAAGAATAGGCAACACTAAACTATGCTGTTAGAAGCCAGTATAGTGATTATTCCGGTGGGGGTACGGACTATAAGGGAACATGAGAGGAGCTTCTGGGTGCTAGTCATATTCTATTCCTTGATATGGAATCTATGATACATAAGTGTGTTCACTTTGTAATTCATTAAGTTACACATTATGTGTGTACTTTTTTCCCCCTGTATGAATGTTATACTTTAACTAAAATGTTCCCCTAAAGATAGTATTTCCTCTACATAGCCTCTCCAAACTTTTTATGGTTAGATTCAATTCACCTGTCCTTTTGTACTTAGGGTATAAAGGAAGAAAGTAATAGAGAAAAAATTAAAGCAACTAATTGGTGCTAAAACCAGAAAGCAAACCCACGTCCCACATTTGTCTAGTATAAGATGTCAGGCTTTTTTATATTTATAGCTCTGAGATATAGAGTGTAGATTGTATACAGCATGCCTTTCTATCCCTACATACTCCCATGTGTTTTTTTTTCTGAGACAATAGACTCTTACATAAACCACAGTATAGTTATCAAATTCTAGAAGTTGAACATGAATGTAACACTTTTATGTAGCCACAGTCTGCCTTTTATCAATTTTTTCCATAATGGGCTTTACAGCATTTTCCTTCTCCTCCATTTATCTATTTACCTATTATCAGTATGAACTCCTGAGTTTCAGTGACTAATAATTCATTGTGATCCTCAATTATTTTCATGCCCAGTTTCCCCAGATTTGGCCAGTGGAAGTCCTTTCAAACTGCCATGTCTATTTGCTATGATCCATAATTTTTGAGTATTTCCTTAACTTCTCACAAAAGATGTACTAGGCTTACATTATATTTTCTCTGCCTCAGACCTGAAATCAGGCTTTCTCCAAAGTACTTTGATTGCATTCAGTGGGAAGCAGTATTGAAAACCAGAATTTGGGTCTCAGGTGTGGTCATTGTTACTAGGGTGATTTACTCCTAGCCCTTTTGAGGAACAGATAAAGATGTATATACATACATATGTACACCTGTATGCGTGCGCGTGCACACACACACACACACACACACACACACACACACACCCATACATCCACAGACACTTGGAAGTGAGAGAGCATAACTGAATGAGCAAATAGGGCTTCCTGTCAGTTCTATTCCCTTTACTTCTGAATTCCTAATCTTGCCTCTAGTATATCCAGCTAGGTCCTTTCACCATACATAAATGCAATTATATAATACTTTGTAGTTTATGAGGCACTTTCATGGACATTACCTCCCTTGAGCCTCATAATCACCCTCTGATAGAGCCAGGGAAATATTATTGTCATTAACTTATAGATGAGAAAACTAAATCTCTTAAAAGTTAAGTGTCTGATTCAGATCACCTTGTTAATAAGGGCTAAAATCCCAAGCCTAGTGTTGTTTACTTTGCACATCTCTCTCCATACAGGAAAGTTCATTAGTCCTTGAACATGGCTAGACACTTCTTCAGCTCAGGTAACATACAGAAAGTCAGGAGTTCCCTTCACATCTATGTGACTATTCAATTCCCAGCTTAACCCACACCTTTACATGCGATGTGGGAGAAAACAGCTGTTTCATCTCTAAGCTTGTATTGAATAATATAGCTTCTCTTCCTTACTTTTTGTCCAGTATAATGTGGTAAGCAAGTAACATATTAAAATTCATCATTTTGAAGACTGTCAGAGCACCCTAAAGCTAATGAAAATATAGCATAAATGGGAATGCAGACAGTCTGCATCTTCACAAAGTTTTATCAGAAAGATTCCATGTGGAATCATTTATGAACTTAAGGAATTCCAGCCAAAAATCCAACTTGTGAAAATGTTAGTTTTTGGGAATAATCCCAGATGTTTGGAAATAATAATTTTAGAGCATAGTGTTATTCTAGAGAGCACATTTATCTATCAGACCTAATATCCTTATCTCTACCCAAGTCATTTTGAATGAATTTGGTCCTATACCCATGTTTACTTCTAGTTTTATAACCTTGATATGTACACGAAATAAAGAATTTTACATGACAAAATCATGACTTCTTATATTTGCATTACATTTCTCCTAAGAGGCAATCTCCCATGAGCATATGGGGCAACTGCAAAATCCCTCAGAACTTCTTATACAGAGTAGCTTAGCTAATAGGAGACTTATGGTTCTCCCCTGAAGGGGAAAGAAACACCTCATACCCTTTAAAATTGAGATAGCTACGGTATTTTAGGATTTCCTGGTTTATGATACTATGAGCCGTTGGCTATGATTACCCCATCTAGACTATAGGTAGTATGTATCACCACTTCCTGATTCCATGGCAGCCATTGTTAATCAGTTGTTTTTTCTGACTTTTTCCTACCTTCTGTCATCCTTTCCAAACACTCTCCCTCCACATTGTTAGTTCATATGCAGTCTCATAGTTCATAGAAGAGTATAGTTCAATAGGAAAAGCTTAGTATTGGGAGGCAGAAAACCTGGATTGTGTCTCCACTTTATCTAGAAATATCTGTGTCACTTTGAGCTAGTTCTCTGGGTTTCAGTTATCCTCTTCCACCACCATCATCCTGTTGTCATCATGACCTGAAGTTATTTAAGCTTCAAAATTTTGGTTTCTGTTTCAAACAGTATCCAACTAGTATAAAGGTATATACTAGTTTGAGGAATCAGTCCATTCTGCCTGATTCTGATAGGCATCTGTATACACATAAATATGATGCCCAAATAAAGCTGAATATTGTGATTCCCAGTTAGGAACTAGGGCAGGGAGGCTAAGTGGGAACTTCATTCATTCATTCATCAAATATTTATTGAGATACCTCCATGAATCAGTTATTCTTCTAGGCATTGCAGATCCAACAGTGAACAAGAATGTTCAAGGACCCTGTTCTGTGGAAGATTTCATTATACAACGTGTAGACGGACAAACAATAAACACATAAAGATATTAAAGGAAAAATACAATTTCAAATGGTGAAAAATACTATGGAAGAATAAAAAAAAATCAGAAAAATGGGATGTAAAGAGCCAGGCATATAAGAAGGTACTTTAAAATGAATGATCAAACAAGGCTTCTCTGGGGAGGTCACAGCTAAACTGAGCCCTCTGTCCAGTCATACAAAGATCCAGCTGCAAAGGAAGTAGCCTGTGTAAGGAAAGATTTTCCAAGATGGCTTAGTATGTTGGAGGAAAAGATTGAATGCCAGAATCATTGCAGTGTAATGAATGACGAACGACTTATTGGACCTGAGGTAAGAGAGGTGAGCTGGGCAGATGAGGAAAGGAAAACACCTTTTCCACATGAGGCAGGAATGATGCTTGCAAGGCAGTGGTCTTTCTCCTTGGGAAGAGCCAAGAGTGTCACAAATGTGGGATCAAGTAACACCAACTGTCAGACCAACAGAGCCAATCATTGATTTAAGACTGTTTTATAGAAACCCTAAATCCAATTGGAAGTCCAAAGGTAGAAATCCATGTTTCAATCTAAGACGTTCACTACATTTTTCCTCTGAAAATCCCATTATGCTCAGAAAAGGAAACTTCAACCTGTCCCTGAAAAGTAGGTCATGAGAATGAGAGATAGTAATTGGGGGAGAGAGAGAGAGGCTACAATGACAGATGATGAAGAATTAAATCATGCACCTCACTTGTTGGGAGGCTGGGAAAGCACTTTACCTTTCTTGATGTCTGTTTTGACAACTGTCCAATGAAGGCCCGAGACAAGATATTCTTGAAGTCCCTTTCCCATTCTAAGGTGGAATTGTCTGTTTATAACTCTAAGATTTCTAAAATTGTTAATCATTTAAACAATTGCTATTTAAACAATCTCTGCTCTATCAGACTTAAAATTGAATAACAAACATCACTTTTTCTAAAGCATTTTGAAGTTTATCTAGTCCCAATCCTGTACATAAGTAATTTATATTATTTCGGTGATTTATTTCCGTTAGTACACATATTCTCATTAAATTTCATTATATTAGCTTGCAACTCATATTTTGAACAGGATAAATTGAAGACTGAGTCCTATAGCAATCCACCAGAGACCAACATTTGGAGTCATTCAATAACAAGAGAATCTGCATATCTCCTTTATCACTATTGTATCGTGAAAATTTGGGGTCACTCATTTAATCGGGTGGGAATCTATATACCTCCTTTATCACAAGTATAACGTGCAAATTCTACCTTTGTTTTCCCTTTTGTAAAACTCGAGGCAACATTTATCAGTTTTTTATCCAGAAACTCTCTTACTCTCCAAGATTTCTTAAAGATCAGCAATCTAATCCATCGTACTAGGACTTTGGCAATTAATTCAATAAGTCCCAAAAGGTTAAACTCATTTGAAAGTAAACTCTTGTAATTTCAGTAGGATTTAAATTGTTCCTACAAATGTTTAATCTACATTTTTGGTCTGGCATCAACCACCATCACACAGTATATAAAGAAAGATCAATATATTCTTATTCTTCTCTTCAAGCTAGATCCTTTAAGAGTGCCCTTTATTACTTTCTATAAATTTCAATTCTTTCCGGACATTTATCTTTCTGATAATATCATAATTTGGTCTGTGCCATCCCTTAAGTGTCTTAAATTATGTGTTCTTCCTTTCATATTTTGTTTGCATTAAAATGTGACTTTATCTAGTAGGCAAAGGTTATCACATAGGCAGTTCACAAAAGGAGAAACATGGGAATACATGACGTATCTCACTATTAGTCAAAGTAATAAAATTAAAGCAATGAAAAGACATAATTTATTCAACAAATTGGATAAGTTTAATAGCTAGTGTAGGTAAGGGTCAGGAGATATGGAAACTACCCTATTCTGGTGGTGGGAAAATAAATTTGCATAACTTTACCATAGGCAGCATTTGATGTGTACTTTTGATGTGGCTCTTCCTTTTCAAATAATTTATCTTAAGGAAATAATCAGTTATGTGCACAAGACTATGTCCAAAAGGATTTTTTTTTTATGACAGGGCTGTTCACAATTCAAAGCCATCTAAATGTCCAACAGCAAGGATTATGAATTGGGTTCCTCTCTCACTTGAGTCTTGAGTAAATTCTAAATTTAAGCCAATTCTGATCTCACAGTTCTCACCAGTGTGACTTAAGTAAAAGTATATGGGTATGTGTGGGAGTTACTTCTAAGAAAGGGGTTCTTTCTTTAAAGAATCACACTGGAAAAGATGAAAAAATAAAGGTCCTTTACTTTGACCGGATTTTATCTTTTTTGAATATGATACAAGATACCAGCCATTTGTGTCCATAAAAGAATGATTAACAATTTCCACCCTAGTCATTCTTTTGTGAAATTTGTGTTTCCGTCCATACTTTCCTTTTGTCTGAAGGACTTTAACATTTTTTATAGTGCACGTCTGCTGGAGATGAGATTTTTTAGCTTTTGTGTGTTTGAAAAGGTATTTATTTACATATATTTTCGCTGGGTATAGAATTCTAGATTGAAATGTTTTTCTCTCTGCTCTAAAGATTTTTCTCCACTGTCTCCTAATATATGTTGTTTCCAACAAGAAATCTGTTGTTAGCTTTATCTTTGTGCTCTGTACATAATATGTCTTTTCACTCAGGTTGCTTTTAAGATTTTTCTCTTTACACTGGTTTTGATTTTTTTTTCAACGTTTATTTATTTTTGGGACAGAGAGAGACAGAGCATGAACGGGGGAGGGGCAGAGAGAGAGGGAGACACAGAATCGGAAACAGGCGCCAGGCTCTGAGCCATCAGCCCAGAGCCTGACGCAGGGCTCGAACTCACGGACCGCGAGATCATGACCTGGCTGAAGTTGGACGCTTAACTGACTGCGCCACCCAGGCGCCCCTCTTTACACTGGTTTTGAGCAAATTACTTATGATGTGCCAGGGTATGGTTATCTTCATGTTTCTTGTGCTTGAGACTCATTTATCTTCTTGCATTTATGGGTTTATACTTTTAAACAGTCTGAAATTTTTTGATCATTGTTTTTCCAAATATTTTTCTGTTCCCCCATCCCTTTCCTCTCCTTTGGAAAACTAGTGATATGCACATTAGGCTGCTTGAGGTTGTCCCATAGCTATTGGTACTATGTTAATTTTAAAAAGCTTTCTTCTCTCTGTTTTTCATCTTTGATAGTTTCTATTGCTTTATGTTTAAAAGTCACTAAACTTTTCTTCTATAGTGTCTAATTTATCCTTAATCCTATCTAATATATTTTTCATCTCAGACACTACAGTTTGCATCTCTAGAAATTTTATTTGGTTCTTTTCTTTTTAATACCTTCCATGTCTCTACTTAACATTTTGAACTCATGGAATACAGTTATAATAACTCTTTTAATGTCCTTGTCTGCTAATTCTAATATCTGCATCAGTTCTAGGTCAATTTCAATTTATTGCTTTTTCTTATAATCATGGACCACATTTCCCTGCTTTTGCATGTCTGGTAATTATTTATCAGCTGTCTGACATTGTGAACTCTACCTTGTTAGGCACTGGATATTTTTGTATTGCCATAAATAATTTTGGGGCCTTGTTCTCAGATGCAGTTAAGTTACTTGGAAAGAGTTTGATCCTTTGGTTCTTGTTGTTAAAATTTGTTAGGCAGCTCTGAACAGCATTTAGTCTAGGGGTAGTTATTCCTCGTTCTGAAAGCAAATTCCTTTGAGTACTCTACCAATGCCTTATGAATGACAAGTTTCTCCAGTCTGGCTGATGGTCACAGGACTATTCCCACCTATGTGTTGGTAATGGTAATCATTCCCTCTAAGCCTTGTGAATGGTTCTTTCCTATCCTCAGGTAGGTTCCTCACACGTGTGTGCTGATCAGTACTCTGCTGGATACCAGCTGGGACTCTCTGTAGACCTCTGGAGTTTAATGTCTGCACTGATTTCTCCTCTCTGTTACTCTGTCTTGTAAATTCCAGCCACGTGAAGTCTGCCAAATCCTCACCTCAGTCTCCTCAATTCAGACTTTACCTGGGCTCCCCTTTCATGAACTGCAACCTGGAAATTCTCTCAAGGCAACCATCTGGGATAATCGTAGGGCTTGGCTCATATTTTACCCATCTGTTGGGGATCACTGTCTGTAGTGGCCAGATGTCCAATTTCTTAGAAACAGCTTTTTCATATATTTTGTCCATTTGTTGGTTGTTTCAAGTGAGAGAACAATTCCAATCCTTGTTACTTCATCCTTTCTTTCATATTTTAAACATGTTCTCTAATAACTTATCAGAGACCTTTCTTTGTAGTCACACTGGTCTTTTAGATGCCTTGCACTTGTCTTCCTCATTTACAGTTAAATATTTCTGCAAGTGCTCACTCTAACATTTAATGTAACTTCATTATAATTTCAGTATAATACCCTGAGATTAGAGGTGGCTGGGTGGCTCAGTCAGTTAAGTGTCTGACTCTTGGTTTTGGCTCAGGTCATGATCTCACAGTTTCATGGGGTTGAGCCTAGAGCCTCACATGGGGCTCTGTGCTGGCAGTGCAGAGCCTGCTTGGGATTCTCTCTCTGCCCCTCCCCTACTCATGCTGTCTGTCTCTCTCAAAATAAATAAACTTAAAAAAATACCCAAGAGTATCTTCCATTTAATGTCATAGGTATCTTGACAGACATTTACTGTCTTCTGAATTTCCATTTGCTTGGCCACATATCTTTGTGGTTAGGGTGGACCATGAGACTACTAATAAATGGGTGATGAGTGGAAATGGCATATGTTGTTTCAGGTCAAAGTTTTTAAAAGAGTGAGTTCTCCATCCACCTTCTTCAATGGTACAGGGAAGGCTGAAATCACAAGTTGAGATAGCAGTACCAAGAAACAGTAGACATTCCATCATTCTAAGTTCTTGGAGTAGCTCCCTACCAAACTGCCATTCAACATGTAGTGTAACCAAGAATAAATGTTTGTTCTGTAAAACCACTAGGACCTTCTAGTTGATTTAGTAACACAGCAAACATGGCCTAATCTGAATAACACACTCAAAAATAATATACATCCTTTCTACAATCAAATATATCTTCTTAATACCTAAGTTGTAGTAATGGAATTTCAAACAAATCTCAACTACTTGGAAATATTAATAATACATTTTTAATCCCCTCCAAAATAATTTTGGAGCAAAGAAAATGCTATTTCAAACTGCTTGGGAAATAATGACAATGAGAACACCTAATAAAACCTATATGCAAAGAATTATTATAGCTGATTGAATTTAATGCTAAAAAATGTACCATGACCAAATAAGCTAATTCAAAGCATGATTAATGTTAGAAAGTATAGAGCATCCACACCAAAAGGTTAAAGAAGAAAAACAATCTCCAAAGATGCTAAACAGAAAACTTTAATTTGATTTTAAAAGAAAAAAAAAAAAACCTTTGAGCAAGTGAGAATCAGGAAGATGGTTCTTAAAAATTATAATGAAAAATATATCCCAAACCAACTACAAATATCATGCTTAATTACTAAACACAGAGATTTCTTATTTTGAAGTATGAAAGACAAAGACTTCCTCTATCAGCACTCTTACTTACCATTTTTCTGCAAATGTTGGCCATTATAAGACAATAAAAGCAAGAAAACAGAACTGTCAGAATCTGTTACCTAGAAAACTCGAGAGAATTAACTGAAAAGATTTTAGAAGCAATGAAAATGTTTAGCAATATGACTATAAGTAAGTAAAAATTGGATTTTTTAACATGCCAGCAAAATCCAACTTTGAGCAAACAAAGTCAGATTTCCAGAAAGCACACAAACAGGCCTCTGCAACAATATTTATTGAGGAAACTCATAGAGATGGAAGCAGTAACATGGTCTGTGAGTTTAACATTGCTCTGCACATTCTGAAAAAGCACAAAGAGATTTAGCAGTGTCTGGGGTCAGATACTAAGAGAGGGTCTCTGGCCCTAGGAATATGAGTCTTAGAAATTGTTTGGGGAAACACCAGCCTCTCACCAAGCATGATCAAGATTCTGACAGAAGCTTATTCCTTATCACCACACTGCCACTTCAGCAGTTACTGTTTGGGAAGAATCAGTCCTCCCTTTGATATTATTTGGGGACTGTGGCAGATTCTGTTATCCAAAAATTGCCACAGCAATATTTCTGATCCCACATGCTCTTTTAGAGACTCGCCATATTCCATCAAGTATAGGGTCTATCTAGTATGTCCTTGAGCTAGAGTATACATGTGACTTCTCTGACCAATAGAATAAAGAGGAAGTGATACTATGTAACTTTCAAGGCTAGTGCAACAATAGGACACAGTTTCCAACTGGTGCTTTCTTTTTGAGAAGTTGCATTGGAGAACTATGCAACTATGTTAGGAGAAAGCCCCAACTAGCCTATATGGAGAGACCACATGGAGAGGCCAATGAGGAGAAGAATGAGTACCCCCCCACCCCCGGCTCCCCCCACCCCACAACCAACAGAAACGGGTGAGTTAACAAGCCTTCTTCAGATGATTTCAGGTCCAACCTTCAAGTACTACAGCTGAGCCTCAGACATCAAGAGCAGAGAGACTGTACTCACTGTGTCCTGCCCAGATTTCTGATCCATGAATGCAGTAAGTGGTTGTCTCATGCTATTCAATGTCGGGATAATTTGTTACGAAACCTTAGTAACTCAAACAGCTACAAAAGTTTAAGTATTGCATTTGTAACTTATGTAACCGATGGCCTGATCCACCACCTCAATATTATGCCAGAATTGATTGCTTTCACACTTGACTTTATCCAGGTTTCATGGAATTCTGTAGAAGGCCAGTTTTCTGGGAGACAAATCTCAGAGAATCAGTCAAGGTAACCATTACCTCTGAGCCAGATAGAAACTATAATGGAAAAAGGTCGCATTTATAATAACAGCAACAAAATATCTAGAAAATAGCAAGATATTCATAGGGCCTAAATAAAGAAAACAAATTTTCTTCTGAAAAACATAGATGAGGGCTGGTTTATCTAGAAAGAAACGTTTAATGTTGAAAATATGTCAATTTTCATAAATTAATGCAAAGTATTAATATAATCGTATTTGGAAAATCTAAAAGTGTTTTTTTCAAAATTTTACATACGAATTCTAAAATTCATCTGGAAAAATACAAAAGAGGATTTATGAAATTTTTGAAAAAGAATGCTATCCTTCAGGGTCCAATCAGGAGACAGAAGCAAAACAATAGTTAAAACAGGAACCATTAATGTTAAAAATTATTAACTATGAGAGAGAACTGGAGTTGTGAGGGGTTAGCTAATAAGAAGTAAAGAGAGCTAAAGAATATAATAGCATATAGCCACTAATTCCAGGGCTGCAGAAGAAAGAGCCTCTCCCAAGGGCTGAGATCTAGATTTTGTTGAAGACACACCTGTGTCTCACTGAATGGCAAAAAAGTTACTATGGCATTGCACCCATGGAACTTGCTTGAAATTTGCTTTCTAACGTGCTGGAGAAAGCGGTTCACTGGAAGATGTCCTGCTGAAAGGATCTGCCCCAAAACTGCCAGAGGGAAGTGCTGGGGGCAGGTATCGGTTGTTGGGTACTCCAGACTGCTATGCCCTGCAGGAGTTAGGCACTAAAGAACCCACCCACACCTGCTGCAGATTGGTAAACAGCACCAGAACTGAGGATGGTCTCTTCCTCTTGCAATATCTCTCTACCGCCCCCTACTGACAAAGATTAATGCCATGCCAGCTGGCAAAGGAAAATATTTAAAGGACTCGACTCCATCTTCCCAGAGCATTCAATGAAGGGTGAGTTTGGAGCTGAGAAGCAGTAAATTGATTACTGGCAGAAGGTGATTTGGATCGTCACTATCTGATATTAAAGTATACTTTAAAACTGCAATAATGAAAACAATATGAGATTGGGACGGGACTAAGAAACTGACTAATGGGAGAGACTAAGAGAATAAAAATCTCAGAAACAGATATGTGTGTGTGTCTATATACATACACGTACAGATATGTGCATATACATAAATATATACAGTTAGCGTATGAAAGAGGGAGCATTTCAAATCATTGAGGAAATTTGAGGAAATAAATTACTTGCTGAGAAAATAGCATAAGATTACCATTTCACACCGTACACAAAAATAAATTTCAGATGGACTAAAAAATTAAAGTTTGGAGAGCGTGGTCCTTTATGATTGCATCAATTCTTCCCGGTGCCACCAGACAGCTCACAGCACCATCTCACTTGCTGGCGTCTATGACAACAAGTAGGACTCTGATAGCGAGAAGAGTCTTGTTTCAATTCACTTGAAGGAGCTGAATCTGGACATCAAGAGCTCCACCAGAAGGAAGTTCAACAAGACACATCCAGGTTCGTGGGAAGACAATAAAGGTACACATAGGGTATGGAGGAGGATAACAACGATGCTGCTGGGCTAGAATATCATCATACAACCCCAGGAAAATAGGTGCCTTGTGGTTTATAATGATGCTAAATGTGTCATATATGAAAATATGGACTGGTGATTAAAAGAATGAAGAGGTTATGACAATAATATTTTTATGACAATGCTTGTTAGGAACAGGAAGTATTTACTTCCTCTCCAGGCAGTCCCAAAAGATGAAACAAGAGGCTTTGCTGAAGAAAATCGTGTCATTCATTGAGACATCCACTTTAAATGGTACACAGGTAGAGTGTTTACAGGCAATCCTTCCTGGGACATTCCATATTGTTTCTTGGAAATAAATGAAATAACCTTATAAACCTAAACAACTTTATAAACCTAATGATGTTTCACCAACCACTAACAAAAAGTTCAAAGGTACAATGAGATCATAACCTTCCCTTCTTGCCTAGTTATGATTTGACTTGCAGGTCATTTACAGTTGATCCTTGAACAACTTAGAGGGTGGGGGCACTGAAGTCCATGTGCAATTGAAAATCCATGTATAACTGTTGACTTCTCCAAAACTGAACTCCAAAACTGAACTACTAATAGTCTACTACTGACCAGAAGCCTTACTGGTAACATAAACAGTCAATTAACCACATATTTTGTATGTTATATGTATTATATACTGTATTCTTAGAATACAATAAGCTAGAGAAAAGAAAATATTAAGAGAATCATAAGGAAGAGAAAATATGTTTATAATACTGTACTATAAATCTACTAAGAAAAATCCGTGTATAAGTGGACCCACACAGTTCAAACTTGTGTTCAAGGGTCCATAGTAGTTAAATATATGTAACATTCACATAGCTAAAAAATGAGTTCAATTTTTAAAAGAAAGTCTTTTAAAGTTGTTCAAAAATAAGGTTGAATATTTATCTGAACTCAGAGAGCACAGTGTCTTTCTGAACATAAATGCAAATAAAAAAAACAAAGAAAATATTTATATATTACCTAAAGTTTTAAATCTAATAAAGACACCATGAGCAGAATTTTAGGTCAAATTTTAGAAAAGAAATTTGAAAATTTCATGATAAATCTTGACTATTATTAATATGTAAAGAGTTCTTACAAATCAATAAGGAAATTTTAAAAGCCAGTAGAAATTATGCTAAAAATATTGTCAGGTATTTAAAAATAAGTCTAAGTAGCCATCAAGTTTATTACCTCATTAATAATCTAAGAAATATACATTTAAAGAAAAAAACGATTTTTCCTGCCAAATTGACAAACATATTTTTAACTATATAATGTGTTAAAATTATTGTATACTCTTTCACACAGCAATTTCATTTCTGTAACTTTGTCTTAAGGTAGTAAAAATAGATGTTCACAAAAATGTATGGTCAAAGTTGTTAAGGACATTATTTATAATATTTAAAACTGTAAAACTTTTAGAAATCCAACACAAGGGGTGCCTGGGTAGCTCAGTCAATAAAGCATCTGACTTTGGCTCAGGTCATGATCTTGCAGTTCATGAGTTTGAGCCCTGCATCAGATCAGACCCTGTGCTGACAGCTTGGAGCCTGGAGCCTACTTCAGATTCTCTCTCTCTCTCTCTCTCTCTCTCTCTCTCTCTGCCCCTCCCCTGCTCGCACTCTGTCTCTATCTCAAAAATAAATAAACACTTAAAAAAATTAGAAATCCAACAGTAGAAGATTGCGTTAAACTAATTTCTATAAATTCCTACAATAAGAGAAATACCATAATGTAGTAAAGGGCAAAGACTAATTTTAAATTAGCGAGATTCAAATCTGAATTTTGTATTCTTAACTTTAGGGCCCTTGACAAGTTATTTATTTTACCTAAATCTCAGTATAAATGGGGAACCCTAAAAGTGCTTAACATAATTGAAATGAGCATTAAATGAGGTAATCCAAAAATGCATCCTTTATGCAATGTTAGCACATAAACCCAATGAAAATTAACTTGGTAATTTTTCTTAATAGAGTGTCATGTAGATATTAAAATAATGTCTAAGTTGACCATGTAATAAAATAGAGATGAAATAATATAGTGTTTATGATGTATTAACGAGAGAAAGAAAAGAGTATAAAATTTTATATAAACTATATACAAATTGTATAACAAGAAAAGCGTAACGGTTACTACATTATTTTCTCCTTGGTAATTTTCTACATTTTCTGCATTCTTCTGCAATGAACACCTGTTTTATAGTAAAAATAATAAGGGGTGCCTGGGTGGCTCAGTAGGTTAAGCATCTGACTTTGGCTCAGGTCATGATCTCGCGGTCGTGAGTTTGAGCCCTGCGTCGGGCTCTGTGCTGACAGCTCAGAGCCGGGAGGCTGCTTCAGATTCTGTGCCTCCCTCTCTCTCTGCCTCTCCCCTGCTCTGCTCCCCCTCATCTCAAAAATAAATAAACATTTAAAAAATTTTAATAATAAAAATAATAATAAATAAAAATATAATCGAATACATTGCTGAATACAGTCCAGCTTTTTTCTCCTTGACTATCACAAAATATTATGCAACGTCATTTTATTCTTCTAAAGTTCTAGCCCTTTTTCTTTATCAACAAATTCTTTATTGTATGCTAGGATTAGATTCAAAGCAGCATTTCCCCTTCACTGCTTTCCTTGTCATTTGGCAGATGGAATTATCAGGAATGCATGTCAAGAATGTATATTCCTGGTAATAGCTGATTTAACACTGGTGTCACATTTAAAGGGGTGTTTTAATTTTTTTTCCCTTTGTACCCTGATAGGATTAAGGGTATAAAGATACTGTTGATATGCCAATATTCAGAAGAAATTTGTTTAATTTGTTAGGAATAAAGTCAATGCAGCATCCACTTGCACATTTTAATATAAGTGGCCTAAATAACAAATATAAAATGGTGCTGATAATAAAATGATAAGATTTTAAGTGCCAAGCACATAATATATGATCAACAAAAATTAAATAAAAGAAAACCAAAATAGGTATCAGCCACTGTGTACAAAGTATTCATATTGAACTTATTAAATTATTCTTAAATTTTAGAGATACTGTGTTGTTCACCATTTTTTTGGCAGAAGACTTCCATGAAACTTTTGCCTAGGGGACTTGGGAACCTATATTTTAATGCTGTCACTGGGTTCATGCTAGCCAGGGCATGCTTGACAATAGCAGTTAGTGACATTCTTTTCTCCCCTTTATAATAAATGTCCCTGCGTTTTCTGTTCAACCCACAAAAGTCCCTGTTTCCACTGTTCATTCTCTTAGGCTTGATTCATACTCCTTATCATTGGTAGATTTCCTGTTCCTATCACTATCCACCTATATCAGCCAGGATTAGGTTTGGTCCAATATAACAGAAAACACAACACAAAGTAGCACTGGCTATTTTAGGAAAGTTTAGGTGAAGGAAATTAGAGATAGGCAGTCAGTGACCAGTAAGGGGGCTCCACAGTGTCTTCAAACGCTTCCACAAGGTTTGTTCAACTCAACATTCTGCCATCCCCGGAGGGTGTCTATTAGAAGGTGGAGAAGGGACAGTAAAGTTGTCTAGACCAGAAAGCACTTTGAAACAGAAAAATGAAGCAAGCCACTCCATACCCTTTACACAGAGTTTTATGCGGGATAACTTACTGACAGAGGGGAGAGGGTGAGTGGAGGATCCAGGTGTTATGTAGCCATTCTCTGCCCTCCACATCTGGACCTTAATCCACAGCTTTTATAGAGTGGGGGGCGTTGTGGTGAGGTCAAAGGGTAGTTATTCAAAGTGGCACCATCTGTGGGACAGTTATCTCTACTAGCTACCTGAAGTGACACCTCCTGTGTGCCACTTTAGGGAAAATCGGAACAAGCCTTCCCACATTCTAGTCAGGGCATACATTAACCTCCAAGGGCCCTTGGAGGGAACCCAGTGAGGGTCATTGCACGGGCATGAGCAAGAAGGAAGGCCCAAGATGGAGTCGGTGTTCTCAGCACTCCTAGAGAATCCTTGACTCCATGATCCAAGATAGCTGATGGAGCTCCCGCCAGCACAGGCATATTCCAGGCAGCATGACACATGATAGCTACGCTGCTTTATTTTAGGAGACTTTCTGTGCATACCTCGTGGCACTTCCTTAATACCTATTTTAGTTTTCTCTTGATGTGTAACAAATTATGCCAAAACTTAGCAGCTTTAAACAAAAAATATGTATTGTCTCAGAGTTTTTGTGGGTCAGGAATCCGTGTGAAATTGAGCTGAGTACTTCTGGCTCAGGATTTCACATGAGGTTGCAGTCAAAGTGTTGTCTGGGTCTAAATCATCTGAAGGCTTACCTGGAAAGGATATGCTTCTAAGATCACTCATGAAGCTATTGACTGGCCTAGGGTCCTTTCTATGTGTTGGCTGGAGCCATCAGTTTCTTGCCATGAGTCTCTCTGTAGAGCTTCCCTCATAGCAAAAGAGTGTGAGAAGACACCACAAGATGGAAGCCAGAGTCTCTTTCTAACCTGATCTTAGAAGAGACATTTCTTCACTTTTGTGCATACTCCATTCATTAGAAGACCCAGCTGATTCTCTAGAGAAAGCCATATCAAAAGGGATTTTTGGGAACCATTTTTTTAGAGGGAGGGTGCAAGTGAGAGAGGGGCAGAGAGAGAGAGAGGGAGGGAGAGAATGGGAGAGAGAGAGAGGAAGAGAGAGAGAGAGAGAGAAAAAGAGAGAGAGAGAGAGAGAAGCGGGGCTCACCTGGCATTCATGTTTTTACCTGAAGTGGGGCTCCAGCTCACCCAATGCGGGACTCGAACTCACCAGCTGTGAGATTATGACCTGAAGCAAAGTCAGATGCTTAATGAGTGAGCCACCCAAGTGCCTGGGAACCATTTTAAAAGCTGCCTACTACAAATCTCATTAAACAAAACATGGCCACATATACAGATCTTCCTCTATTTATGATGGGGCTATGACTGGGTAAGCATCACAGTTTAGCCTAGCCTACCTTAAATGTGCTCAAAACACTGACATTAGCCTAGAGTTAGGCAAAACCATCTAATACAAAGCCTATTTTATAATAAAGTGTTGAAGACCTCATGTAATCAATTGAATACTGTACTGAAAGAGAACAACAGAATGGTTGTATGGGTACAGAACAGTTTTAAGTGACCAGTTATTTACCCTTATGATGGCTGGCTGACTGGGAGCTGCCCAGCATTACAAGACAGTATCCTGCCACATATTGCTAGCCTCAGAAAAGATCAAAATTGAAAATTTGAAGTACAGTTCCTGCTGAATGTATATTACTTTCAGACCACTGTAAAGTAGAAAAAACATCGCAAGTCAAACCATCAAAAGTCAGAGACCAACTGTACCATAAGGGAATCTAGAAATGTAGTTTGTAGTTGGTTGCTAATAAGCTCAGATAAAATTCTGTTTCAAAAAGCAGACAGAATTGTTTGGCAACAATCATATTCTCTGCCACCTTCACTGATCCTTTGCTCTTCATCACATGATCTCCCTTTTTTTCTCCTGTCTTTCTCTTCTTCCATTAGTGTCAATCCTACACCATTTGTTCAACAGAGACCTCCATATTTGTTATTGAAAGGTAAGAATATTGGATGTAAAACACCATCTTCTTGACCCTTATTTATCAGGATGCTCAGGAATTAGCAATTTCACCCATTTACTCCATAAACCTCTCCTATAGATCTAATCTAAGGTCAAAAAAAACAAGCTCTTTCTTTGTAAAATCTCTCAGAGCCATGTCTTTCTTTTCATTCACACAGTAACTACCTTTACATGGTCGCTCAACATATTATATCTAAAGATAATTCCCTCCTTGATTATAGTATCTCCTCCTTAAATCCGTCCTAAATGATCCTATAAGATGATAAAAAACTGAAGAAAGGCCTGATAGGAAGAGCTCTTAGATAGAATTTGGGGAACTTGGGATCTAGCCTTAGCATTGCTCCTCACATACTGTGTAACTTCACAAAACCTACAGACTCCTCTAAGATTGAGTTTCCTCCTCTGTGATTTTAAGACCAAGTCATAGTAGGAACACACTAAAGTTCCCCAGTGGTGGAAGGAATGGACATATCATGCCTTGCAGCTTTCTCCTGCTGCCTTAGATCCCATATTCTTTTAAGTGATAACACAATTTATCTGGCTTGAATCCAGGTGAGATACACCCCTTGCCCAGCAGCTAGTGAAGGGGTAGGAGATGCCTCAATATTATAAAACCACTGTCTTCTTCTAGATTAGAATGGTATGTACCTTGGAATCCCTTTCTCCTTCCTATTACTGAGTCATAGTCAATTCTAAGCAATATTTCAGACCTAGGGAGCTTTTCCTTCTAGGCTAGCAACACAGTTTTGGGGCCATATTTTTCTGGGCTGATTTTATAACTGGTTTGTCTTTTTAAAACTCATTTCGAACTCTGCTGTTCAGTTACCACTGCACAGCAGTCTATAATCTACAAAATAACTTTCTGGACTTGTTGTTTTAGTGTACAATCATTTGCTCCAAGGAAGTTCTTCAACGGCCCCCTCAAGTATTCTGGGGATATTTGAAATCCAATGAGAGAGAGAGAGAAGTATTCTGGAGACTTAGAAATGTATTCTAATAATAGCATCTAGGTCCCTTGTTGTAATGTCAGGCATGGGTGCATTAAATAGATTGAGTCCAACTGTGCCCAGTATGTACTTGTGCTTCACACCATTAATGATGGGCAAGAAATCAAACCAAGTATTTTCAGCAGTAACTCAACAAGCCATTCCACCAGGAAATCATTTCCTTCAGTCAATCAGGCACTGTGAAGTCATTTCAAGTATTTCTCTCACTCCTATTTCAGCCAAATGTTTCAAATTCTTCCAATAAACTCTTTCTGAAAAGAGTTTAAGATACAAATTAGTATTTGAAGGATTAGACAGGACAGTGGTTGAACTCTGTGTTTAGCTTAGGTTCTACCAATCATTTGCTGCATGACTATCACAAGACACCCGACCACCCACACCTTAATGAATTAGAAATTAATGGCTTCAGGGAGGTATGTGCCTAAAAGAGTGTGAAATCCATGGAACGCTTTGAAGAGACTGTTATATAATTTAAGTTCATCACTACTGATATTAATCAGCCTCTTTTCTTGATGCATTATTCATGTCAACTAATTAATATAATTAGTAGGACTCAACTTTGTCTTTCACGGTGAACACAGCACTTCTTTTGTCTTTATTCTTTTTTTCTTATTTGCATTTAGCCTTTAACTTGGCAGTAATCAACCATATATACTTCACTCACTGAAAAAGCAACACATTAGTCACCACCAGTCATTAAATACGTTCCTTTATTTTTGAGGGAAAAATCCCTCCAGAACAATCCCTACTCTCTGCCATGTTTCAGTACCATGGATGTTGATCATTGTTCTTGCCACTTTTGCCCATAAAAAGCTGAGAATCTGAAAGCCAACGGCATGCAGTCACCTTTTTTTCTTTTCTTCTTCTTTTTTCTTTTTCTTTCTTTTCTTTTCTTTGAAAGAGTGGAAGTGGGGAGAGGGGCAAAGAGAAAGAGAGAGAGAATCCCAAGCAGGCTCCACACTCAGCATGGAGCTCGATGCTAGGCTCAGCCCCATGACCCTGGGATCGTGACCTAAGCCAAAATCAAGACTCAGATGTTTAACTGGCTGAGCCACCAAGACATCCCTCAGTCACATTTTTCAATCCTTATGCAACAGTTCTTTCGCCTTGAAAACACTAGGGTTGGCCTCAGTGATAAACTGAAAATTCTCTTCAGTGCAAGACTGAGGCACAGACATAGCCTTAGGCTGTTTCAGGTTTTGACTTGGAATTTACATCAAATGTTGGCATCACCACTTAGCTGGGAACTAAGGAAAGATTGGACCAAAAATCACATAGAGGGTAAAACCTTTGAATGCCACCCTTCTACCTCCTATTTTTATTCAATCTCAATAGTCTTATGCTGCCCATAGTTCCTGATTTATTCCCAGCTCTATGCCCCACTTGCTTTTTTCTCTTCCTCTGTGAAGGCTCTTCTATTCCAATATTACCTAGAATCTTAGAATCTTAGAATCTCAATGATAGAAAAGAACACAAACTTCTCTGGTTCAAACCTCTAGGCAGTGCATCAATCCTTTCTATAACATTTGTCAGAATATTTTCCAGTCTCTGCTTGAGATCTTCTGAAATGAGAAGGTAGCAGCCCACTTCATTGTAAAAGATTACATTTTAATCTAATTGATTAAAAACAATTTTCCTACCAAACTAAAATCCTCAGTTAGTTTCTATTTACAGCATTGAATTCATTCATTTATATATTGAGGAGGGGAAAATTGGGAGAATTTTAAGGGCAACTCTTAAGGGTTTTCAGAAAAAGAGGGTGTCAACACCTCCAGGTGGATAGAGAAAGCAGAAAGAGCAGTAAGTGAAACATCACAGAAAACCTAGCTGCAAGCAGTTTGGGGATAGATGGCTTTACCATATCCTTGTATGTTTCTTTTTTCTTTTTTCTTTTTTTTTAATTTATTCATTTTTGAGGGAGAGAGAAAGAGAGAGAGACAGAGCATGAGCAGGGGAGGAGCAGAGAGAGAGAGGTAGACACAGAATCCAAAGCAGGCTCCAGGGCTTTGAACGACACGGGGCTTGAACTCATGAACCGAGAGATCATGACCTGAGCTGAAGTCGGATGCATAACCGACTGAGCCACCCAGGCGCCCTTGTTTCTTTTATGTCTTGAAGAATACTTCATCCTTTACCAATCACATCCTTCTCCAGGACCTTGTATCATCTCTTTTTCTTTGGTGTCTTTGTCTCTCCTATATCCTTTCAATAATGTTTGAGTCTTTTCCAATATAAATGCCTTCCATTTATACTGCTTAGCCTCAAGTTTCTACCCTTCTTTTTCCTTCCAAGTAATCCATGATGAGAGTAGCCCAGTGTTCCTTAAGGTATGGTTCATAAGCAATTCATACCAGAGTCACCCAAATCTTTGTTTAAAATGCAGCCTTCTGGGCTTTGACTCCAGAAGATGTGAATCAAAATCTGTGCAGCAATCTATTATTTTTTTTTCTTTTTAAATAAAGCTACTCTAACATCCACAGAAGTAGTCAATATTCCAAGTCTCCTCAGCACAATGTAAGCAAGCTCCCACCCCACTTTGCTACCAAAAATCTCAATAACCTCTGCAGCCATCACCTTCTTAAAAGTTCTATCTTCTTGTTTTCTGAAATCACCATCCTTTGGTGATTTCCTACTTTGCTTTTGTCTCCTCTTTCTCTGTCTTTTCCTCAGACTCTATTTGCTCATGCTGTAAATGAAACTGTTTCTCAGTTGTTAATCCATGATCCTTTTCTCACTGCACATGTACTTCCTGAGTAACTCATGGCTCCAAGGACCACCTATATATGATCTCCAATACCTATGTCTGCTTTATCCCTATTTTAAACTTCCTAGTAATTATAGAGAATCATCAAAATCAACATTTAAAAAGTAGAATTCTCTCCATAGTATCCCTCCCCTCAAACCTATGTCTTCATTTTTTAGTTAATATCAGTAAGGCTGCTTTCAACTTTAACTTACAGAAAACTCAGACTCAATTGGTTTGACTAAGAAGGAAAATGTATCGTTTCACATAATGAGAATTCTAAAAATAGATTAGTCTCTTGATTGGTTAACTCAGAGCTAAATGACATCAAGCAAGACCCAACTCCTTCTATTCTTACTTTCTCCCATTTTTAGCCCGTTGGCTTATCCTCAGGCTAGCCTCTCATTGAGATCACTGCAGCAGTGCCAGGCATCATATCAAGACAAATAATGTCTGTTGGAAGAACATAGGGACTATTTCTTTTCCTGTAGGTCTTCATATCAACAAAGAAAACCTTTCCCAAAAGCCCTTTAAGAGATTTCTCCTCTTGGAAGGAGTTAAGATGGTGGAGCAGTGAGGGGACCCTGAACTTGTCTCTTCCCTAAAACATAGCTAAATCAGCATCAAACCCTTTTGAACACCTAGGAAATTGATCTGAGGATTAACACAACAATCTGATTAATTTGAGTGAGAGATCTTGGCAGGTACACCATACGGTTCGGTACACCAAACTGGGGGAGAGAAAAGCCGCAGTGTGTCAGAGGTTAGGGAGCCATTTGTGCTGAAAGAGGACAGAGAGAGTGAAAGATAAAGGGGAGAGTGCAGAACATCAGGATCATTCAAGATAAGCACTCCCCCTGAAAGTAGCTGTAGAAAAAGAGAGAGAAAGAGTGAAAACACTCAAGGGAGAATGGACAAGAAATCTGCTCCCCAAAATCACTGATGGGGGGAAAGGAGACGGTTTCAATGCCAACAGGATTCTATGAACAGTGGAACACAGAGTCTGAAGTTTTGGAGCTCAGCATCTGGTAGTGCTCCGACAAGGCCCAGGGTGCAGGCAGTGTGGTCTGAGAGGACTGGGTGCCCCACAGGAAGAAGCAGTTCCCTTGCTTCAAGTGCATTGGGTAGAGACGATACAGCCTCCCCACAGGCAAAAGTCCTAGTGGACCCTGGAGAGCTGCCATGTTTATTGATATTGGAACAAAGACACCAGAATGCAGCAAAACCTGGTGCTGGCTGTGTGTTGTGATTTACCACAAACTCTGAGCCTCTGCTGCTACCCGATCACACGAATATTTTCTGGGGCAAGCCAGCATCCAGCCATAGCACAACTAGACCCTCCCCAACAGGATCATCACAGTCCAAACTGCTTGGGTCTCTGAAGTGTGGGGTTTTGAAATACAGGCCCATCCAAGATAAAACTTTGGAGGAAGGTGCCGCCTGGCAGATAGATAGCTTGGACACAGACAGGGTAAAGGCAGGGACTGAAGGAAGCCTAAGACAAAGGAAGGGTGATTGATGGCATGCCTTTGAGGGCATGAAATTCCTATGCCACAGACTAGAGAGTGGGGTGAAGCCATTTTCACCTCTAGCACAATGACGCTAATTGACCCCAGTGAGCTAAGCAACACCACCTAGTGGAGAATGGAGTCATTACACCAATCCCCTCCAACCTCCTCCCTCCAGGCACATCCCACAGAGGACCAGCACAAATCCCTTCCACCTGCTTACTCTATGGACCATAGTGTGCTGCAAAGTTTCAGTTCCAGGAGAAATTGGATCTAGCTTCATTTGGGTTTCATTTTGTTTGTGTGTTCATTTGTTCATTTCCTTTGCTTCTGTTTTTGTTTACGTTGTATTCTTTTTAATTTCTTCCTTTTATTTTGCTTTGTTGAATACAGAACTAGCAAATTTTGTATTCTACTTTATTTATTTTACTTTATCCTATCATTAACGTTTTTAACTTAAAATTTTTTTTTAATTTTCTCTCTTTTTTTAATTTTTTAATATTTATTCATCTTTGAAAGGCAGAGTGACACAGAGTGCGAATGGGGGAGGGGCAGAGAGAGAGGGAGACATAGAAACAGAAGTAGGCTCCAGGCTCTGAGCTATCAGCACAGAGCCTGATGCGGGGCTCAAACTCATAGACTGCAAGATCATGACCTGAGCTGAAGTCGGCTACCTAACCGACTGAGCCACCCAGGTGCCCCTATTTTCTCTTTTTTTAATTTTCTATCACACTTCTCTCAATAAGCAGACCAAAACAGACCTAGGATCTAGTTTTATTTGATTTTTGTGTTGTTTTGTTTTTAGTTTTTTAATTTTAATTTTTTATTTTATTTTACTGATTTTTTTTTTTTCCTTTCTCCAAAATGACAAGACAGAGGAATTCATCACAATAGAAAGAACAGGAAGAAATGACACCCAGGGATTTAATCAACACAGATATAAGTAACATGTTTGAACTAGAATTTAAAACCAGGATAATAGGAATAATAGCTGGGGTTGAAAACAGCATAGAAGACACCAGAGAATCTCTTTCTGCAGAGACAAAATAACTAAAATGTAGTCAAGCAAAAATTAAAAATTCTGTAACTGAGATGCTATCTCAAATGGATACCATGATGATGAGGATGGATGATGCAGAGCAGCAAATCAGTGATATATAAGATAAAATTATGGAAAATGATGAAGCAGAAAAAAAGAGGGAAACAAAGGAAAAGATCATGATACAATACTTAGAGAACTCAACAACTTACAATAAACCAGCCTTACAACAAAATTTTAAGGGGGACCCTTTGACTAGAGAAAAAACAAAACAAATGACCAAAAGCAACAAAGACTAGAAAGGACTAGAGAACGTCACCAGAAACACCAACTCTACAGACAACACAATGGCATGAAATTCATATCTTTCAGTAATCACTCTATATGTAAATGGACTAAATGGTCCAATCAAGATGTGTGGCATCAGAATAGACTTTAAAAAAACAAAAACAAAAACAAGATACAATGGGGTACCTGGGTGGATTAGTTGGATAAGTCTCCAGCTTTTGATTTTGGCTCAGGTCATGATCTTACAGTTCAGGGGATCAAGCTCTGCATTGGACTCTGTGCTCTGACAGCACAGAGCCTGCCTGAGATTCTCTCTCTACCTCTCTCTCTACCTCTCCCTCGGTTACCCTGTCTCTGTCTCTGTCTCTGTCTCTCTCAAATGAATGAACATTAAAAAAACAAGATCCATCTATATGCTGCCTACAAGAGACTTATTTTAGACCTAAATACACCTGCAGATTGAAAGTGAAGTGATAGAGAACCATTTATCACGCTCATGGATGTCAAAAGAAAGCTGGAGTAGCCATACTTATATCAGACAAACTAGATTTTAAAACAAAGACTAACAAGAGATGAAGAAGGGCATTATATCATAATTAAGGGGTCTATCCACTAAGAAGATCTAACAATTATAAATATGCCCCAATGTGGTGACACCCAAATATATAAATCAATTAATCACAAACATAAAGAAACCCATTGATAATAATACAATTATAGTAGGGGACTTTAATACCCCACTTACAATAATGGACAGATAATCTAAACAGAAAACCAACAAGGAAACAATGGCTTTGAAAGACACAATGGATTGGATGGAATTAACAGATATATTCAGAATATTTCATCCCAAAGCAGGAGAATACACATTCTTTATGAGTGCACATGGAACCTTTTCCAGAATAGATCACATACTGTGTCACAGATCATCCCTCAACAAGAAAAAAGACTGAGATCATACCACATGTACTTTCAGACCAAAATACTATTAAACTCAAAATCAACCACAATAAAAAATCTGGAAAGACCATAAGTACTTGGAAGTTAAAGAACATCCTACTAAAGAATGTACGGGTTAACCAAGAAATTAAAGAAGAAACAAAAAACTACATGGAAGCCAATGAAAATGAAAACATGACTGCCAAAACCTTTGGAATGCAGCAAAGGTAGTCATAAGAAGGAAGTGTATAGCAATCCAGGCTTTCGTAAAGAAGGAAGAAAGGTCTCAAATATACAACCGAACTTAATATCTAAAAGAGCTGGAAAAGCAATCAGCAAATTAAGCCCAAAACCAGCAAAAGAAAGGAAATAATAAAGATTAAAGCAAAAGTCAATGATATTGAAATAAAAAAAAAAAAAAACCAATAGAACAGATCAACGAAACTAGGAGATGGTTCTTTGAAAGGATTAACAAAATTGATAAACCCCTAGCCATATTTATCACAAAGAAAAAGGAAAGGACCCAAATAAATAAAATCAGAAAAGACAGAGGAGAGATCACAACCAGCACCACAGAAATACAAACAATAATAAGAGGATATTACAAGTAATTCTATGCCAACAAGTTGGGCAATCTACAAGAAATGGATAAATTCTTAGAAAAATATAAACTACCAAAACTGAAACAGGAAGAAACAGAAAATTTGAAGAGACTCATAGCCAGAAAATAAATGGAATCAGAAATCAAAAATGTGACAACAAACAAGAGTTCAGGGCTAGATGGCTTCCCAGGGGAATTCTACCAAACATTTAGAGAAGAGTTAACACTTTTTTTTTAAATTTTGTTAGTCTTTATTTATTTTGAGAGAGAAACAGAATGTGAGCAGGGGAGGAGCTGAGGGGAGGGAAACAAAGAATCAGAAGCAGGCTCCAGGCCCTGAGCTGTCAGCACAGAACCCGACGTGGGGCTCGAACTCACGAACCGTGAGATCATGACCTGAGCTGAAGTTGGACGCTCAACCGACTGAGCCACCCAGGGGCCCCATGTTAACACCTATTCTTTTGAAGCTGTGCCAAAAAATAGAAATGCAAGAAAAACTTCCAAACCCATTCTATGAGACCAGCATTACTTTGATTCCAAGCCCAAAGACCCCACTAAAAAGGAAAATTACAGCTAATATCCCTGATGAAACTGGATGCAAAAGTTCTCAACAAGATATTAGCAAACTGAATCCTGCAATACATTAGAAGAATTATTAACCGCAATCAAGTGGGATTTATTCCTGGGCTTCAGTGGTAGTTCCGTATCTGCAAATCAATCAACATGATACACTATATTAATAATAAAAAAAAGGATAAGAGCCACATAATTCTCTCAATAGATGCAGAAAGAGCATTTAACAAAATACAGCCTCCTCTCTTAATAAAACCCTCAAGAAAATAGGGATAGAAGGATCATATCTCAATATTATAAAAGCCATACATGAAAGACCCACATCTAATATAATCCTCAATGGGAAAAAACTGAGAGCTTTCCCCCTAAGGTCAGAAACATGTCTCTCACCACTGTTGTTCAACATAGTACTAGAAGTCCTAGCCTTAGCAATTAGACAACAAAAAGAAATAAAAGGCATGCAAATTGGCAAGAGAGAAATCAAACTTTCGCTCTTCACCAATGACATGATACTCTGTGTGGAAACCTGAAACACTCCACCAAAAAACTGCTAGAACTGATACATGAATTCAACAAAGTCACAGGATATAAAATCAATGTACAGAAATCGGTTGTACTTCTATACATCAATAATGAAGCAGCAGAAGGAGAAATCAAGGAATTGATCCCATTTGCAACTAAACCAAAAGCTGTAAGATACCTAGTAATAGACCTAAGTAAAGAGGTAAAAGATCTCTGAGACTGCTGACAACTATAGAAAGCTTATGAAAGAAATTGAAGAAGATACAAAGAAAAGATAAAACATTCTATGCTGATGGATTGGAAGAACACATTTTGTTAAAATGTCCATACTACCTAAAGCTATCTACACATTCACCGCAATCTCTATCAAAATAACACCAGCATTCTTCACAGAGCTAGAACAAAGAAATTCTAAAATTTATATGAAACCAGAAAAGACCTCAAATAGCCAAAGTAATGTTGAAAAAGAAAACCAAAGCTGGAAGCATTACAATTCCAGACTTCAAGCTGTATCACAAAGCTGTAATCATCAAGACAGTATGGTACTGGGATAAAAACAGACACACAGATCAATGGAACAGGATAAAGAACCCATAAATGGACCCACAAATGTATGGCCAACTAATCTTCAACAAAGCAGGAAAGAATATCCAATGGAAAAAAGGACAGTCTCTTCAGCAAATGGTGCTGGGAAAACTGGACAGTGATATGCAGAAGAATGAAACTGGACCACTAACTCATACCATACACAAAAATAAACTCAAAATGCATGAAAGTCCTAAATGTTAGACAGGAAACCATCAAAATCCTAGAAGAGAAAATAGGCAACAACCTCTTTGATCTTGACTGCAGCAACTTCTTACTAGAAACGTTTCCGGGGCAAGGGAAACAAAAGCAAAAATGAACTAGTGGGACCTCATCAAAATAAAAACTTCTGCATGCTAAGGAGACAATCAACAAACTGAAAAACAACTGACAGAATGGGAGAAGATATTTGCAAATGACATATCAGATAAAGGGTTAGTTTTCAAACATCTCTAAAGAACATATGAAACTCAACACCCAAAAAACAAATTATCTGGTGAAGAAATGGGCAGAAGACATGAATAGACACTTTTCCAGAGAAGACATCCAGATGGCTAACAGACACATGAAAAGATGCTCAACATCACTCATCATTAGGGAAATACAATCAAAACCACAATAAGATACCATCTCACACCTGTAAGAGTGGCTGAAATTAACAATTGAAAAAACAACAGATGTTGGCGAGGATGCAGAGAAAAGGACTTTTGCACTGCTGGTGGGAATGCAAACTGGTGCAGTCACTCTGGAGAACAGTATGGAGGTTCCATATACAAAATAGAACTACCATATAACCCAGCAATTGCACTACTAGGTACTTATCCAAAGGATACAAAAATGCTGATTCAAAAGAGCACATGCACCCCAAAGTTTTTACCAGCAATATGAACAATAGCCAAATTATGGCCCAAATGTCCATTGACTGATGAATGTATAAAGAAGATGTGGTATATATACAATGGAATATCGCTCAGAGATCAAAAAGAATGAAATCTTCACATTTGCAACAATGTGGATGGAACTAGAGTATATTATGCTAAGCTAAATAAGTCAGTCAGAGGAAGACAAACATCATGTGATGGAATTTAAAAAACAAAACAGATGAACATAGGGGAAGGGAAGGAAAAATAAGAGAAAAACAGAGGGAGGCAGACCATAAGAGACTCGTAAATACAGAGAACAAACTGAGGGTTGCTGGAGGGAGGTGGATGGGGATTGAACTATATGGGTGATAAACATTAAAGAGGGCATTTATTGGGGGTTGCCTGGGTGGCTCAGCCTGTTAAGCTCTTGATTTTGGTTCAGGTCATGATCTCACAGTTCATGAGTTCAAACCCCACAGCAGGCTCCACACTGACAGTGCAGCCTGCTTGGGATTCTCTCTCTTCCCCTCTCTCTCTGACCTTCCCAGGCACACTTTCTCTCTCTCTCTCTCTCTCTCTCTCTCTCTCTCTCTCTCTCTCTCT